>NC_143030.1:65628648-65937398 GCF_057628025.1 Oncorhynchus mykiss | reverse complement strand
TGCAAGCTAAAGTAAGCTGATCAGGATGCCTAACATATTGCATCTGAAACAGTTTTCAAAGTTGTATTTTCTGGCGAAACAGGGGGTGATAATTGGTGGAAGACAAACACCTGAGTTTAGGGACCTAGATCAAAGTAAGGGACATAAAACAACACTGTCATTTCAATCTGAGTGGTATCAACAGAAAGAGCTGCCTCTGTGGCTGCCTTGCTAGCAGCCGACTCTACTGCTTCCCCTGTCTGCTGTTCTCCACCAGCGACAGCGTGTGGACAAGACCTGATTACTGCCACTTGAACAACTAGCCTATAGCACTCAACAAGCATGAGAAATCTGTATCTCACATACAAAGCCAGATAGCTCTGAAGATATTTGGCAGCTCACAGATACTGTATATCTGGCAATGAAGATTGAACATCAGCATGCACAATGCAAAGGTAAAAGTGAACTGTGAGATTTTGAAAGACCTAGCTAATTAATGCTACATCATGCTACCTAGGTAAATGATATGAGCACCAGGTCATCAAACAGGTGCAATTATGTGGAACTTTTACATGGCTTTGTTGAGAAGAATGAAGAATTATAAAATCTAATCACATGTTATTGGTCACATGCGCCGAAAACAACAGTTACCAGGAGTACCAGTACCGAGTCAATGTGCAGGGGTACGAGGTAGTTGAGGTAGTTGAGGTAATACAGTATGTACAGGTGGGTATGGTAAAAGTGACTAGGCAATCAGGATATATAATAAACAGAGTAGCAGCAGTGTATGTGAAGAGTGTGAAAGTGTGAGTGTGTGTGGCATCCAAATGCATGTGCGTGTTTTGTGTGTGTGAGCGTATGGAGTGTGTGTGTATGTGTTGGAGTGTCAGTGTAGTGTGTGTGAGTGTGTGGGTAGATTCTAGTGAGTGTGCATAGAGCCAGTGTAAGAAAAGATGAATGAATAATAAAGGGGTGAATGTAAATAGTCTGGGTAGACATTTGACTAACTGTTCAGCAGTCTTATAGTCTGGGTAGACATTTGACTAACTGTTCAGCAGTCTTATAGTCTGGGTAGACATTTGACTAACTGTTCAGCAGTCTTATAGTCTGGGTAGACATTTGACTAACTGTTCAGCAGTCTTATAGTCTGGGTAAACATTTGACTAACTGTTCAGCAGTCTTATAGTCTGGGTAGACATTTGACTAACTGTTCAGCAGTCTTATAGTCTGGGTAAACATTTGACTAACTGTTCAGCAGTCTTATAGTCTGGGTAGACATTTGACTAACTGTTCAGCAGTCTTATAGTCTGGGTAGACATTTGACTAACTGTTCAGCAGTCTTATAGTCTGGGTAGACATTTGACTAACTGTTCAGCAGTCTTATAGTCTGGGTAGACATTTGACTAACTGTTCAGCAGTCTTATAGTCTGGGTAAACATTTGACTAACTGTTCAGCAGTCTTATAGTCTGGGTAGACATTTGACTAACTGTTCAGCAGTCTTATAGTCTGGGTAAACATTTGACTAACTGTTCAGCAGTCTTATAGTCTGGGTAAACATTTGACTAACTGTTCAGCAGTCTTATAGTCTGGGTAAACATTTGACTAACTGTTCAGCAGTCTTATAGTCTGGGTAGACATTTGACTAACTGTTCAGCAGTCTTATAGTCTGGGTAGACATTTGACTAACTGTTCAGCAGTCTTATAGTCTGGGTAAACATTTGACTAACTGTTCAGCAGTCTTATAGTCTGGGTAGACATTTGACTAACTGTTCAGCAGTCTTATAGTCTGGGTAAACATTTGACTAACTGTTCAGCAGTCTTATAGTCTGGGTAAACATTTGACTAACTGTTCAGCAGTCTTATAGTCTGGGTAAACATTTGACTAACTGTTCAGCAGTCTTATAGTCTGGGTAGACATTTGACTAACTGTTCAGCAGTCTTATAGTCTGGGTAGACATTTGACTAACTGTTCAGCAGTCTTATAGTCTGGGTAAACATTTGACTAACTGTTCAGCAGTCTTATAGTCTGGGTAGACATTTGACTAACTGTTCAGCAGTCTTATAGTCTGGGTAAACATTTGACTAACTGTTCAGCAGTCTTATAGTCTGGGTAAACATTTGACTAACTGTTCAGCAGTCTTATAGTCTGGGTAAACATTTGACTAACTGTTCAGCAGTCTTATAGTCTGGGTAGACATTTGACTAACTGTTCAGCAGTCTTATAGTCTGGGTAGACATTTGACTAACTGTTCAGCAGTCTTATAGTCTGGGTAAACATTTGACTAACTGTTCAGCAGTCTTATAGTCTGGGTAGACATTTGACTAACTGTTCAGCAGTCTTATAGTCTGGGTAAACATTTGACTAACTGTTCAGCAGTCTTATAGTCTGGGTAAACATTTGACTAACTGTTCAGCAGTCTTATAGTCTGGGTAAACATTTGACTAACTGTTCAGCAGTCTTATAGTCTGGGTAGACATTTGACTAACTGTTCAGCAGTCTTACAGTCTGGGTAGACATTTGACTAACTGTTCAGCAGTCTTATAGTCTGGGTAAACATTTGACTAACTGTTCAGCAGTCTTATAGTCTGGGTAGACATTTGACTAACTGTTCAGCAGTCTTATGGTCTGGGTAGACATTTGACTAACTGTTCAGCAGTCTTATAGTCTGGGTAGACATTTGACTAACTGTTCAGCAGTCTTACAGTCTGGGTAGACATTTGACTAACTGTTCAGCAGTCTTATAGTCTGGGTAAACATTTGACTAACTGTTCAGCAGTCTTATAGTCTGGGTAGACATTTGACTAACTGTTCAGCAGTCTTATAGTCTGGGTAGACATTTTACTAACTGTTCAGCAGTCTTATAGTCTGGGTAAACATTTGACTAACTGTTCAGCAGTCTTATGGTCTGGGTAGACATTTGACTAACTGTTCAGCAGTCTTATAGTCTGGGTAAACATTTGACTAACTGTTCAGCAGTCTTATAGTCTGGGTAGACATTTTACTAACTGTTCAGCAGTCTTATAGTCTGGGTAGACATTTGACTAACGGTTCAGCAGTCTTATAGTCTGGGTAGACATTTGACTAACTGTTCAGCAGTCTTATGGTCTGGGTAGACATTTGACTAACTGTTCAGCAGTCTTATAGTCTGGGTAGACATTTGACTAACGGTTCAGCAGTCTTATAGTCTGGGTAGACATTTGACTAACTGTTCAGCAGTCTTATAGTCTGGGTAGACATTTGACTAACGGTTCAGCAGTCTTATAGTCTGGGTAGACATTTGACTAACTGTTCAGCAGTCTTATAGTCTGGGTAAACATTTTACTAACTGTTCAGCAGTCTTATGGTCTGGGTAGACATTTGACTAACTGTTCAGCAGTCTTATAGTCTGGGTAGACATTTGACTAACTGTTCAGCAGTCTTATAGTCTGGGTAAACATTTGACTAACTGTTCAGCAGTCTTACAGTCTGGGTAGACATTTGACTAACGGTTCAGCAGTCTTATGGTCTGGGTAGACATTTGACTAATGGTTCAGCAGTCTTACAGTCTGGGTAGACATTTGACTAACTGTTCAGCAGTCTTATATTCTGGGTAGACATTTGACTAACGGTTCAGCAGTCTTACAGTCTGGGTAGACATTTGACTAACTGTTCAGCAGTCTTATAGTCTGGGTAGACATTTGACTAACTGTTCAGCAGTCTTATAGTCTGGGTAAACATTTGACTAACTGTTCAGCAGTCTTATAGTCTGGGTAGACATTTGACTAACTGTTCAGCAGTCTTATAGTCTGGGTAAACATTTGACTAACTGTTCAGCAGTCTTATAGTCTGGGTAGACATTTGACTAACTGTTCAGCAGTCTTATAGTCTGGGTAGACATTTGACTAACTGTTCAGCAGTCTTATAGTCTGGGTAAACATTTGACTAACTGTTCAGCAGTCTTATAGTCTGGGTAGACATTTAACTAACTGTTCAGCAGTCTTATAGTCTGGGTAAACATTTGACTAACTGTTCAGCAGTCTTATAGTCTGGGTAGACATTTGACTAACTGTTCAGCAGTCTTATAGTCTGGGTAAACATTTGACTAACTGTTCAGCAGTCTTATAGTCTGGGTAGACATTTGACTAACTGTTCAGCAGTCTTATAATCTGGGTAGACATTTGACTAACTGTTCAGCAGTCTTATGGCTTGGGGGTAGAATCTGTTCAGGAGCCTGTTCAGGAGCCTTCAGACCTACCATCGGCACAGTGGCAAATGTAATAATGGTGTTGGAATTGTGCTGGCCATGCAGTCTTTGGTGAACAGGGAGTACAGGAGGGGAATGAGCATGCACCCCTGAGGGGCCCCCGCGTTGAGGGTCAAAGTGGCAGATGTGTCGTTGCCTACTCTCACCACCTCGGGGCGGCCCATCAGGAAGTCCAAGCTCCAGTTGGAGATGAAAGTGTTCAGTCCCAAGGTCCTTAGCTTAGTGATGAGCTTGGAGGGTACTATGGTGTTGAACGCTGACCTGTAGTCTATGAACAGCATTCTCACGTAGATGTTTGTTTCTTTTGTCCAGGTGGGCAAGGGCAGCAATAGAGATTGAGTCATCTGTGGATCTGTTGAGGTGGTATGCGAATTGGTATGGGTCCAGAGTTTCTGGGATGATAGTGATGTGAGACATGACCAGCCTTTCAAAGCATTTCATGGCTATAGATGTGAATCAGTGGAGGCTCCTCAGAAGACGAAGGGGAGGACCATCCTCCTCAGTGTATTTCATTAAAATACAAATAGTGAAACATTAAAAAAGTTATCCTTTTTAGATACAACTATAGTAAATATATTAATGTCATCAAATCATTGATTAAAACAAAGCACTCTGTAGGGTAGCACCATGGTGTAGCTGGAGGACAGCTAGCTTTCATCCCCCTTTGGATACATTAACTTCAATACAAAACCTAGGAGGCTCATGATTCTCACCCCTTCCATAGACGTAAGTAATTAAGGATAACTTCCGGAGACATCCTTCAAACTATCAGAATTCTTGCAGCATGAATTGACATGTTGTCCACCCAATCAAAGGATCAGAGAATGAATCTAGTACTGAACGCATAAGCTACAGGTAGCTAGCACTGCACTGATTAAAATGTGGTGAGTTGTTGACTCAAAGTGAGAGAAAGACAACAGTTGAACAAATTAATTTCTATAAAAATGAAGGCGAAGCAAAATAGATATTTTTTCAAATGTCACTTTCACTTACTTAGCTAGCAAATGCAGCTAGCAAGTTTAGTCTGCTCAAACACCCAGCTCAAACAGAGGGATGCTATGTTAGCCAGCTGGCTATGACCATCCAACACAACACTGGAACTCTTCCAAGGTAAGCTTTTGGTTTGACTAATTTATTGCCACCGGGGCCCACCAGTGTATATGCTAAACTGCTTACTGACTGACTGTACACTCTAACATTGCTGCATGATTGTAGCAGGTTTACCAATGCATTAGTTATATTACCTATGTTGACTAGGACGTTACTTTAGCTAATATCGTGACAAGGATGTAGGCTGTGTGTAGGGATTATGATATTGTTTGGCTTGGAAATATTTTTTTGCCTGGTCACATACTGTACAACTGATGTGTTGTGCATTGAAGTCCACAAGTGAAGGAAAAATGTGAGAGGAGGAGAGCGCTTCGATGTGAGAAGGAATACAACATGGCTGCTATGAAAGTGAACTGTGTTTAGGTGTGATCAGTGGTGTATTGTTTACGTTGAAAAACATTTCTTAAATGGAAGCAAACGGAACAAAATGGGGATAAACATAACTGAATTTATTGAATAGAAACTCTAGTTTCCAACTGTTGGACTAATGATTACACCCTCGATCAGTTACACGCAGGCAAGAGTATACAAGGCAGTATCGAATGTGTCACTGTCTGTCCATGTGTCACACTGCCTGTTACCTCTAAAAGGCAAGGTTGTAGCAACTTCATGATGGGTATAGGGAACATTTTAGTATCATGAAGTAGCCTAAACCTATCGATGTTACATTGAACTGGGTGAAGAAGAGGACTGGAGAGGACTGGCCACCCCTCAGAGCCTGATTCCTCTCTAGGTTTCTTCCTAGGTTCCTGCCTTTCTAGGGAGTTTTTCCTAGCCACCGTGCTTCTGCATCTGAATTGCTTGCTGTTTGGGATTTTAGGCTGGGTTTCTGTACAGCACTTTGTGACATCTGCTGATGTAAAAAGGGCTTTATAAATACATTTGATTGATTGAATGTAATATGAATGACAGTCATCCAATATGCTGTAATAGAAATCTGCACCGACCGTCACTGATGTGAATGCTGCTGGTGGTAGTCATTGGCAACCCATCTCGAGACCACCACCGCGTTTGCTTTGTGCTCATGACCTATGATGGAATGTTCAATGAAACTGACATGCTCTTCCATGTTCTGCAGAACAAAGTGATGGATATAGATTTCTGCCGTACCCCTATCAGCGACAAAACGAAATGCAATGAACTTGTAGTAATCAGTCGATCAGAGTAAAGAAGAGACAAATATACTACAACATAGTGGACAATATCAATGTCCAGATGAGAGCCAGGTTTGACCACTTCGGTTAACTTCATTTCCTTGGCTTAGTGGACTGCAAAAACTCTAAACAATGTCACAAAAGTTTGACACCAGCAAACGACTTAAGGCTGATCTTGTCGGATTGTACTGTTCACAAATGGTACAAGACAAATCACCTGGACGTTTTTGTTCTAGCATGACCTGACACAGACTGTCCACGAGGCGACACGGTTACTGCAGCTGGTCCTCACTATACCAGCCACAACAGCATCCGAGAGGCCATTTTCTGAGCTGAAACGGATAAAAACATGCAGTCGAAACCGGAACGATCAAGGACGGCTCTCATCCCTTGCCATCATCTCCATCACATCGAGACCGAGATACTTTGAAAACTGATGGCCAAGGGAGGAGCTTTACAGTTTAGTCACTGATGTCTTTAAACAGAATGATAAACGGGTGGACTTCATTTACAAGTAAATGCAAGTGTGTATTTACAGTAGCGCCGACTACTACTATACAATACAGTAGTACCGACTACTATTGTTATATTACAGTAGTTCTGATTACTATTATACAATACAGTAGTGCCGACTACTATTGTTATATTACAGTAGTTCTGATTACAATTATACAATACTGTATTGCTGACTACTATTGTTCATTACAGTAGTGCTGACTACTATTATACATTACAGTAGTGCTGACTACTATTATACATTACAGTAGTGCTGACTACTATTATACATTACAGTAGTGCTGACTACTATTATACAATACAGTAGTGATGACTACTATTGTTATATTACAGTAGTGCTGACTACTATTATACATTACAGTAGTGCTGACTACTATTATTCATTACAGTAGTGCTGACTACTATTATACATTACAGTAGTGCTGACTACTATTATACATTACCGTAGTGCTGACTACTATTACACATTACAGTAGTGCTGACTACTATTACACATTACAGTAGTGCTGACTACTATTATACATTACAGTAGTGCTGACTACTATTACACATTACATCTTTGTGATCGTGCCATAATGATAAACACTATAGCATATATATGCTTTTTGAGCTTGTGTGCATGTGTGTGTGAGTGAGAGATGGGGACGGAAGAGCTCAATATAAAATGCCTACTCGGCCTCAGACCCCACGGCACATCACTGGGATACACACACGGACAGTGTGTCGAGGGAGCACTCATTATTTGGTGAGGAAAGTTCATGATGAGCTCCTCTGACAGTTCATTCCCTTTGTATGTCTGTTCATTAGGCTCTTGTGCTGCAGTCACACACACACACACACACACACACACACACACACACACACACACACACACACACACACACACACACACACACACACACACACACACACACACACACACACTGATCATCGTCAGGCAAAATTACCATGATGAGCTGGAGTAGGAAGAAAAGAGAATTGATGTCAGAGAGAGTGAGAGAGCCAGTGACAGTGACTGCTCAGATCATGTAAGAGAAAGGAGTAGGGGTATAGCTCCAAAGACAGTGGATTAGTGAAATGAAGCCTTGGGTCTCCCTTCCCTTATCCTCCTCTCTTCTCCTTTCTCTTCACCCCTCCTCTCCTCTCTTCTCCTTTCTCATCACCACCTCCCCTCCTCTCTTCTCCTTTTTCTTCACCCCTCCCCTCCCTTCCTCCCTTCTCAACCCTCTTCTCCTTTCTCTTCACCCCTCCCATTCCCTCCCCTCCTCTCTACTCCTTTCTCTTCACCCCTCCCCTCCCCTCCTCTCTACTCCTTTCTCTTCACCCCTCTCCTCCCCTCCTCTCTTCTCCTTTCTCTTCACCCCTCCCCTCCCCTAATCTCTTCTCCTTTCTCTTCACCCCTCCCCTCCCCTAATCTCTTCTCCTTTCTCTACACCCCTCCCCTCCCCTCCTCTCTTCTCCTTTCTCTTCACCCCTCCCCTCCTCAACCCTCTTCTCCTTTCTCTTCACCCCCTCCCCTCCCACGCTAGAGTTGAAGGTGGATGAGTGTGCAGGGTTTTCCAACAGACAGTAGTGTACCAAATATGTAGGGCAGCGACATTAGGGCATTACTGCCGGTCAGTGCCCATCCCAGCAATGGAGTGTGAGGACTTGGGACCGTGCACTTGGGGACTGAGGAGTGTGCATGGGAGACTGAGGAACATGCACGCCCGTCTGTGGGTTGGGAGGAGGAGTCTGAGTCGACTGCCTTGCCTGATTGGTGCTCGCTCGGCTAGATCCCACAACAAGAGGAAGCGAAGCGTCATCTACCTTCGTGTACTATAGTTGGGGGAATTTCCCCAAGGGAATCAAATCAATACTCACAAACATTCAGTACACACACACACACACACACACACACCCACACACACACACACACACATATACACCCTCCTCGAGCTAGCCTTGAGCCCTGAGCCAGAATGAGAGTGTGAAAGAAGTGACAGTTTTAAAAAAATTATTTAACCAGGTAGGCTAGTTAAGAACAAGTTCTCATTTACAACTGCGACCTGGCCAAGATAAAGAAAAGCAGTGCGACACAAACAACAACACAGAGTTACACATGCTATAAACAAGTGTACAATCAATAACACAATAGAAAAAGTGTGTGCAAATGGTGTGAGGAGGTAAGGCAATAAATAGGCCATAGTAGCAAGTCATTATAATTTAGCAAATTAACACTGGAGTGATAGATGTGATAGATGTGCAGATGATGATGTGCAAGTAGAAATACTGGTGTGCAAAAGAGCAGAAAAGTAAATAAAAACAATATGGGGATGAGGTAGGTAGATTGGATGGGCCATTTACAGATGGCTATGTACAGCTGCAGCGATCGGTTAGCTGCTCGGATAGTTGATGTCTAAAGTTAGTGAGGGAAATATAAGTCTCCAGTTTCAGCGATGTTTGCAATTTGTTCCAGTCATTGGCAGCAGAGAACTGGAAGGAAAGGCGGCCAAAGGAGGTGTTGGCTTTGGGGATGACCAGTGAGATATACCTGCTGAATCGAGTACTACGGGTGGGTGTTATCGTGACCAGTGAGCTGAGATAAGACGGAGCTTTACCTAGCAAAGACTTAAAGATGACCTGGAGCCAGTGCGTCTGGCGACGAATATGTAGCGAGGGCCAGCCGATTAGAGCATACAGGTCGCAGTGGTGGGTGGTATATGGGGCTTAAGTGGCAAAACGGATGGCACTGTGATAGACTGCATCCTGTGTGCTGAATAGAGGCACTGTAAATTACATCGAGTAGAGGCTATTTTGTAAATGACATCGCTGAAGTCGAGGATCGGTAGGATAGTCAGTTTTACGAGGGTATGTTTGGCGACGTGAGTGAAAGAGGCTTTGTTGCGGAATAGAAAGCCGATTCTAGATTTAATTTTGGATTGGAGATGATTAATATGAGTCTGGAAGGAGAGTTTACAGTCTAGCAAGACACCTAGGGATTTGTAGTTGTCCACATATTCTAAGTCAGAACCGTCCAGAATAGTGATGCTAGTCGGGCGAACGGGTGTGGGCAGCGATCGGTTGAAAAGCATGCATTTAGTTTTACTAGTTTAAGAGCAGTTGGAGGCCATGGAAGGAGTGTTGTATGGCATTGAAGCTCATTTGAAGGTTTGTTAACACAGTCCAAAGAAGGGCTAGATGTATACAGAATGGTGTCGTCTGTGTAGAGGTGGATCAGAGAATCACCCGCAGCAAGAGCGACATCGTTGATATATACAGAGAAAAGAGTCGGCCCGAGAATTGAACCCCATGGTACCCCCATAGAGACTGCCAGAGGTCCGAACAACAGGCCCTCTGATGTGACACACTGAACTCTGTCTGAGAAGTAGTTGGTGAACCAGACGAGGCAGTAATTTCAGTCTGCCGATAAGAATACGTGGTTGACAGAGTTGAAAGCCTTGGCCAGGTTGATGAAGACGGCTGCACAGTACAATCTTTTATCGATGGCGGTTATGATATAATTTAGTACCTTGAGCATGGCTGAGGTGGACCTGTGATCAGCTCTGAAACAGGATTGCACAGTGGAGAACGTACGGTGGGATTCGAAATGGTCAGTGATCTGTTTATTAACTTGGCTTTCGAAGACTTTAGAAAGGCAGGACAGGAAGGATATAGGTCTGTAACAGTTTGGGTCTAGAGTGTAACCCCTTTTGAAGAGGGGGATGACCACGGCAGCTTTCCAATCTTTAGGGATCTCGGACGATACAAAAGAGAGGTTGAACAGACTGGTAATAGGGGTTGCAACAATGGCAGTGGATCATTTTTAGAAAGAGAAGGTCCAGATTGTGTAGCCCAGCTGATTTGTACGGGTCCAGGTTTTGCAGCTCTTTCAGAACATCTGCTATCTGGATTTGGGTGAAGGAGAAGCTGGGGAGGCTTTGGCAAGTAGCTGCGGGGGGTGCGGAGCTGTTGGCCAGGGTTGGGGTAGCCAGGAGGATAGCATGGCCAGCCGTAGAGAAATGCTTATTGAAATTCTCGATTATTGTTGATTTATCGGTGGTAACAGTGTTTCCTAGCCTCAGTGCAGTGGGCAGCTGGGAGGAGGTGCTCCATGGACTTTACAGTATCCTAAAACCTTTTGGAGTTAGAGCTAGAGGATGCAAATTTCTGTTTGAAAAAGCTCGCATTTGCTTTCCTGATTGACTGCGTGTATTGTTTCCTGACTTCCCTGAACATTTGCATATCGTAGGGACTATTCGATGTTATTGCAGTCCGCCACAGGATGTTTTTGTACTGGTCGAGGGCAGTCAGGTCTGGAGTGAACCAAGGGCTGAACCAATAACTTTTCCGTTCTTAGTTCTACATTTTTTGAAAGGGGCATGCTTATTTAAGATGGTGGGGAAATTCCTTTTAAAGAACTACCAGGCATCCTCGACTGACGGGATGAGGTCAATATCCTTCCAGGATTCCCGGGCCAGGTCGATTAGAAAGGCCTGCTCGCAGAAGTGTTTTAGGGCTTTGACAGAGATGAGGGGTGGTCGTTTGACCGCGGGTTACTCCACATCCACCCAGCTTGGGTAAAGCCTAGCTCCCTGTTCCCTACTTCATGATGACATGGAGTAATAGGGATCTTTGGCAGCACCACTCTCCTGTCTGTGTGCATGTCTGGGTTGAATGAATCATTGCTGTATTACCTGGGTTTTACTCCTTATAAATCTCCTTTGTGAGGTAACGTCTAGATCTGCCGGAGGACAAACCGGTGAGAAATCAAGAACAGCCCACTGAAACCATTTTCTCTTCTCAATGTAGCGTCATTCTCTCACAGAGCTTTTCTCTGAAGAGTTGGACCAATATATGATGATGTTTATGTTAAAACAGTTAATCACATTTCATTCAGAAAACATTCAACAGCTCAATAAGGTGTGAGAACCATTGAAGTCAATCTGAACCCACCAGGATCCAGGATTAGTTCAAGATAAAGTAGCATCACACCAAACAGCTACAGTACTGTATATGTCTCCACTTTATTTATTTTAACAGCTGCAAGACAAATTCTAAAACAACAAACAACCACCTCACTCCTCCTTCCTCCTCTAGGCCTCGCTCCCTTCTTTTCTCTCTTCTCTTCATGTAGTGACCACAGATTCCGTCTGGTGGGCTGAATGTTTTCTAACCTCTGTCCCGATCCCCCAATAAAACTCTGGTTTCCTTTCACTTCATGACTTGCAACTCTTTCTAACCCCCCCTCTCTTTTCTCTCTGTTCCCTCTCTCTCTCCCCTTACTCCCCAATGTCCTCTATTTCTGTAAGGACCACATAAGTGTTTGGCCCAACACAATCCCAGGGAATTGTTTTCTTTCTTTGAAGGAGAGGACAGGGTGGGGAGGGGGTACATAGCGAGTCGATTTAATCTGCCTGCTTCTCTTTCAACTGACCGCTGGCTTGTTGTGTTCCTCTCCCCTTTGTTGCCCTCACAATACGAGCCTGCATAACTGTCTCCATATGTGGGAGAAGAGAGGGGGATGAGCAGGAGGGATGTTTGGCTAACGGTCTCTGGCCAACACAAGTAGGTGTTTTCACTGTCTAAGAAAGACAGGACAGAGAGTGGAGAGGAGATACTCTCCTCCTCACCCACCCAGCCCCCTCTCTGTAGGGGCTGTTAAACAGGAAGTGGTCATAGCGGAGTGGGCCGCAGTGAACCATGAAGACACATAGTTCAGTTCTGAGGCGGCTGATTCAATCTCTCTCAGAGTGTGTGTGTGTGTGTCTCTCCCGTCTCATGCTTATTTAGAAAAAGAGAGAGAACAGAAGAGAAGAAAGAAAGACAGAAGATGGAATGGCAGGAAGTGGGTTTGGTTCACTTTAAAAGCGGCATGAGTGTTTAATGTTTAGACAATGGCGAGCGACAGACGAAGGAGACAGGGAAAGAGAAACAGAGGAGTGGAGAAGAAAACAGCAGGATCCTGAGAGGAAGAATTTAATATGGTCCAAGATGTGATTTCATGTGGAAGGGTAAGGAAAAACAGTGTCAGGACCAATGTAGCCCAGGCCAGGTTCTGGTACATACAGACGCAGTAAACCCCACAGCAGAGAATGTGGTCATCATAAGCCTAGGCTGGCTGGGAGTGTTGTCATGATCAAACTGCCATTCATTTTCTTATGAGTCATTTGTTTGAAATCCAGCATAATGTCTAATCCCCTCGAGGGATACAGTTCACGGGATACAGTTCACAGGATACAGTTCACGGATACAGTTCACGGATACAGTTCACGGGATACAGTTCACGGGATACAGTTCACGGGATACAGTTCACGGGATACAGTTCTGCTACAATGGCACACGCAGGCAAAGGCATTGTTTCTGTATCTAGAATACACTCCAGGAAAAAGCCCAGGCACTACACGGTATTGTCAGTAAGACAACAAAAAAAAAAAAAAAAAATTTTTTTAAAGACTCTATTGTACAGTTTGCACAACGGCTGAATCGTGCCAGCATAACATCAACATTAGGGTTGACTAGTTGAACAATACCAGCATAACATCAACATTAGGGTTGACTAGTTGAACAATACCAGCATAACATCAACATTAGGGTTGACTAGTTGAACAATACCAGCATAACATCAACATTAGGGTTGACTAGTTGAACAATACCAGCATAACATCAACATTAGGGTTGACTAGTTGAACAATACCAGCATAACATCAACATTAGGGTTGACTAGTTGAACAATACCAGCATAACATCAACATTAGGGTTGACTAGTTGAACAATACCAGCATAACATCAACATTAGGGTTGACTAGTTGAACAATACCAGCATAACATCAACATTAGGGTTGACTAGTTGAACAATACCAGCATAACATCAACATTAGGGTTGACTAGTTGAACAATACCAGCATAACATCAACATTAGGGTTGACTAGTTGAACAATAGCAGCATAACATCAACATTAAGGTTGACTAGTTGAACAATACCAGCATAACATCAACATTAAGGTTGACTAGTTGAACAATAGCAGCATAACATCAACATTAGGGTTGACTAGTTGAACAATACCAGCATAACATCAACATTAGGGTTGACTAGTTGAACAATACCAGCATATAATCAACATTAGGGTTGACTAGTTGAACAATAGCAGCATAACATCAACATTAGGGTTGACTAGTTGAACAATACCAGCATAACATCAACATTAGGGCTGACTAGTTGAACAATACCAGCATAACATCAACATTAGGGTTGACTAGTTGAACAATAGCAGCATAACATCAACATTAGGGTTGACTAGTTGAACAATACCAGCATAACATCAACATTAGGGTTGACTAGTTGAACAATAGCAGCATAACATCAACATTAGGGTTGACTAGTTGAACAATACCAGCATAACATCAACATTAGGGTTGACTAGTTGAACAATACCAGCATAACATCAACATTAGGGTTGACTAGTTGAACAATACCAGCATAACATCAACATTAGGGTTGACTAGTTGAACAATAGCAGCATAACATCAACATTAGGGTTGACTAGTTGAACAATACCAGCATAACATCAACATTAGGGTTGACTAGTTGAACAATAGCAGCATAACATCAACATTAGGGTTGACTAGTTGAACAATACCAGCATAACATCAACATTAGGGTTGACTAGTTGAACAATAGCAGCATAACATCAACATTAGGGTTGACTAGTTGAACAATACCAGCATAACATCAACATTAAGGTTGACTAGTTGAACAATACCAGCATAACATCAACATTAGGGTTGACTAGTTGAACAATACCAGCATAACATCAACATTAGGGTTGACTAGTTGAACAATACCAGCATAACATCAACATTAGGGTTGACTAGTTGAACAATAGCAGCATAACATCAACATTAGGGTTGACTAGTTGAACAATACCAGCATAACATCAACATTAAGGTTGACTAGTTGAACATGGATACATGTACACAGGCACAGAGATTACATTTACAACAATCTAGCCTAATAGAAATATACTGAACAAAAATATACCATGCACCACTTTTTTATATTTACTGAGTTACAGTTCATGTAAGAAATTCTGTCAATTGAAATAAATAAATGAGGTCCTAATCTATGGATTACTGGACAGAGTGACTAGGCAGGGTGGTGCAGCAATGGGTGGACCTGGGAGGACATAGACCCACCCACTTGGGAACCAGTTCCACCCACTGGGAAGCCATGCCCAGCCAAACAGAATTTGTTTATTCAACACAAAATAACTTTATTACAGAAAATAATTATCCTCAGCACCCCCCTCTTCAGACGATCCTGCAAGGGAAGAAGCTGGATGTGGAGGTCCTGGGCTGGAGTGCTTACACATGGTCTGCGGTTGTGAGGCCGGTTGGATTTTTAATTTCACCTTTATTTAAACTATGCACGTCATTTAAGAACAAATTCTTATTTACAATTGACAGCCTAGACCAGCCAAACCCGGACGACCATGTGCGCCACCCTATGGGACTCCAATCACAGCCGGTTGTGATACAGCCTGGATTCCAACCAGGGTGTCCGTAGTAACGCCTCTACCTCTTAGATGCAGTGCCTTAGACCGTTGCGCCACCCAGGAGCCACAATGCACTGGATGTACTGCCAAATTCTTTAAAACAATTGAAAGCTCCCTCAAAACCTGAGACATCTGTGGCATTGTGTTGTGTGACAAAACTGCACATTTTAGAGTGGCCTTTTTTGTCCAAAGCGCAAGATAATGTGTAATGATCATGCTGTTTAATCAGCTTATTAATATGCCGCATCTGTCAGGTGGATGGATTATCTTGGCAAAGGTGAAATGATCACTAACAGGGAAAAATACGCTTTTTGTGCGTACTAAACATTTCTGGGATCTTTTATTTCAGCTCATGAAAAATGTGACCAACACTTTACATGTTGCATTTATATTTTTGTTCAGTATAAATATGGCACAACCCTCAACCTTTGCAGTGACCAGATCCTACACATGAGCCTAGGTAGGTAGGCAGACAGTATCTACCTACCGCCATGTCTATCAGCCATGCTTAGGCAAATATTTGTTATAGTAAAATCAGCTTTAGTTTTAGAGATTTACAACAGTAAATGGTTGTATTACTGTTTCTCATCACTGTTGCTAGTAAACTTAGCTAGCTAGCTTGCTGGATATGCAATACTGTTATTTACATCTGTTTGGAATCTTATCTTGCCTATAACTTTGTGCGATTGAAATGCATCCAAGATCATAATCATAACCAATGTCAACCCTTGTCGGATTGTGAAACCTCTCCTCTTTTTAGTCATAGATATGGCTAACGGTAGTTGTTTAGCTCGCTAACTTAGCTCGTTAACTAGCTACCTAGCTAGTTATATAGCTAGCTAAGTTAGCAAACTGTGACACTGTAGTATTTTAGCCAGCAAAACACAATATGAGTTTAGTAGGTATATTAAAGTTAGCTAGCTAGGTGGTTTGCAGTAAAAATAACTTTCTTAGGTAGGCAACGTATTTATCATCTGCCCTCTTGGTGCTGGAATTGGCTGTAGCAGAGCTTCTAACATTAGCTAAATCCAACTATTTGTTTCGAATCCTCTTTGCTATAATACAGTTGAAACATGTATGGTTGAATGTCACCATGTAGCTAACAGATGCTCCATTGTCAAATTCATGTTGATGAGAGGAATCACTTGAAGCCATTGCGCCTGGTCAGTTCTTTCAGTTTTGCCCAAAGGATTGTTGTTAGTGTCTGCCTCCTCTTCAAAAAAGCCTGCCTTGTGGGAGGGACGGTGGCCAGAGCACAAAACACCGCCCAACACAAGCCGATAGGAACATCGCTGAAAGACGTACACTGGCTCTATCAAACAAGGACAACCATATCTACACCCACAAAAACGTAGTGTGATCAGTATGACATAGAGCCTTCATGACAGAAGGCTCCCCCCCCCCATCAATACACCGGAAGCCGCTATACGGTGTATCATTCAGTGCGCGAAGCCCTGACCTGCCTTCCTCCTGGGCAATTATGTGTGATTATTATCTCACTGTACTAGAAATGCCTCAGACATGATGAAAACAAGCCCAGATTTCCCCAGGGTGAAATTCCCCTTTAAGGAACAAACTGTAATGTGCCTCTTGGCTGTTGAGTTTATGTGTTCGCTATCTGTCTTCAGTGGAAATGGCTGGGTGTGTGTGTACAGGAGTTTACACATGGTAGGCCTATATGTTTTCCATTTATTTGCAGTGGGTGTAGCTCCCTAGACGTAACCAAGGGTCAGGGTGACACCTAGGTCACATGACAGGAGACAGGTGTATGTATGTGGCGCTTCAGAGTGTGTGGGGCTTCAGATTTGGCAGAATAGTGTGTCTATAAAAAGGTTATCACACAATCATCTATTAAAGCTACAATATGTCATTTTTTTGGCAACCCAACCAATTCACATAGAAATGTATGTTATAGATCTGTCATTCTCATTGAAAGCAAGTCTAAGAAGTGGTAGATATGTTCTATGTGAACAATTTCTATGCTTCCCATTCTTAAGTTGAGTTTTTCCCTCTTTTACTTTCAGTTTTGTACACCAGCTTCAAACAGCTGAAAATATTATGTTTTGGGTTATAGAAAATATATTTCACAGCAGTTTAGATGGTACAATGATTCTCTACACTAAACTTGCTTGTTTTTTGTCACCTAAACTGAAATTAGGCAAACTACTAGAATTTTAGCAACCAGGAAATGGCGGAGCGATTTCTGCATAGTGCACCTTTAAGTACAACGCCAGCAAGAAAAACAACAACAATCATAGTCTTTCATTATAAAAAACTCAATCCCAATCAGAAACACATGGTATGTCTTGTCTACAGGACCCACACGACTGTACAGACATCAGCAAAGCCAGGATCACCTGCCTAATCCTGGTCTGAATTACAGTTAGGTAATCTTGTTTCCTTACAAAGAGACTAAGAGACCAGAGAGACCTGGGGAGGATGAGAGGGGGATGAGAGTGGATGACTGAGAGGTAACAGACAGGGGCAAGTGACTGTGAAGCCTCTCTCTTTGAAGTATGGCAACAGCAAACATTTAGCACGAATGAGGAGACACAGTGAGCATGGTTGGTCTGTGTCTGAAAAGCATGCCACCAACTTCCGTGCCCCTCTATTGAACACGTGTCTGGGGTGTGTGTGTGTGTGGCCAGACCCCCAGTGAGGGGTGGGGGGTGTAGGGGTCCTCAGGGCAGGAGAAATACACATACTGACAGCCAAGCTGGCTGGGGAGGGCAGACAGGCAGTAGAGTGGAATGTCAAGCATCTCTTCATGTCTTTTCTGTCTCTCTATATTCCCTCATCTGCATATGTATTTCTCTTCCTCTATATGACCCCCATTCTCCCCATGTGTCTTTCTCTTCCTCTATATTATCCCCCTTCTCCCCATATGTCTTTCTCTTCCTCTATATAATCAACCTTCTCCCCATGTCTTTCTCTTCCTCTATATTATCCCCCTTCTCCCTATATGTCTTTCTCTTCCTCTATATTATCCCCCTTCTCCCCATATGTCTTTCTCTTCCTCTATATTATCCCTCTTCTCCCCATATGTCTTTCTCTTCCTCTATATTATCCCCCTTCTCCCCATGTCTTTCTCTTCCTCTATATTATCCCCCTTCTCCCCATATGTCTTTCTCTTCCTCTATATAATCAACCTTCTCCCCATATGTCTTTCTCTTCCTCTATATAATCAACCTTCTCCCCATATGTCTTTCTCTTCCTCTATATTATCCCCCTTCTCCCCATATGTCTTTCTCTTCCTCTATATAATCAACCTTCTCCCCATATGTCTTTCTCTTCCTCTATATTATCCCCCTTCTCCCCATATGTCTTTCTCTTCCTCTATATAATCAACCTTCTCCCCATATGTCTTTCTCTTCCTCTATATAATCAACCTTCTCCCCATGTCTTTCTCTTCCTCTATATAATCAACCTTCTCCCCATATGTCTTTCTCTTCCTCTATATAATCAACCTTCTCCCCATATGTCTTTCTCTTCCTCTATATTATCCCCCTTCTCCCCATATGTCTTTCTCTTCCTCTATATTATCCCCCTTCTCCCCATGTCTTTCTCTTCCTCTATATTATCCCCCTTCTCCCCATATGTCTTTCTCTTCCTCTATATTATCCCCCTTCTCCCCATATGCCTTTCTCTTCCTCTATATAATCAACCTTCTCCCCATATGTCTTTCTCTTCCTCTATATAATCAACCTTCTCCCCATATGTCTTTCTCTTCCTCTATATTATCCCCCTTCTCCCCATATGTCTTTCTCTTCCTCTATATTATCCCCCTTCTCCCCATATGTCTTTCTCTTCCTCTATATTATCCCCCTTCTCCCCATATGTCTTTCTCTTCCTCTATATTATCCCCCTTCTCCCCATATGTCTTTCTCTTCCTCTATATTATCCCCCTTCTCCCCATATGTCTTTCTCTTCCTCTATATTATCCTTCTTCTCCCCATATGTCTTTCTCTTCCTCTATATTATCCCCCTTCTCCCCATATGTATTTCTCTTCCTCTATATTATCCCCCTTCTCCCCATATGTCTTTCTCTTCCTCTATATTATCCCCCTTCTCCCCATATGTCTTTCTCTTCCTCTATATAATCAACCTTCTACCCATGTCTTTCTCTTCCTCTATATAATCAACCTTCTCCCCATATGTCTTTCTCTTCCTCTATATTATACCCCTTCTCCCTATATGTCTTTATTTTCCTCTATATAATCAACCTTCTCCCCATATGTCTTTCTCTTCCTCTATATTATCCCTCTTCTCCCCATATGTCTTTATCTTCCTCTATATAATCAACCTTCTCCCCATGTCTTTCTCTTCCTCTATATTATCCCCCTTCTCCCTATATGTCTTTCTCTTCCTCTATATTATCCCCCTTCTCCCCATATGTCTTTCTCTTCCTCTATATTATCCCTCTTCTCCCCATATGTCTTTCTCTTCCTCTATATTATCCCCCTTCTCCCCATATGTCTTTCTCTTCCTCTATATAATCAACCTTCTCCCCATATGTCTTTCTCTTCCTCTATATTATCCCCCTTCTCCCCATATGTCTTTCTCTTCCTCTATATAATCAACCTTCTCCCCATATGTCTTTCTCTTCCTCTATATAATCAACCTTCTCCCCATGTCTTTCTCCTCCTCTATATAATCAACCTTCTCCCCATATGTCTTTCTCTTCCTCTATATTATCCCCCTTCTCCCCATGTCTTTCTCTTCCTCTATATAATCAACCTTCTCCCCATATGTCTTTCTCTTCCTCTTTATAATCAACCTTCTCCCCATGTCTTTCTCTTCCTCTATATAATCAACCTTCTCCCCATATGTCTTTCTCTTCCTCTATATAATCAACCTTCTCCCCATATGTCTTTCTCTTCCTCTATATTATCCCCCTTCTCCCCATATGTCTTTCTCTTCCTCTATATTATCCCCCTTCTCCCCATGTCTTTCTCTTCCTCTATATTATCCCCCTTCTCCCCATATGTCTTTCTCTTCCTCTATATTATCCCCCTTCTCCCCATATGCCTTTCTCTTCCTCTATATAATCAACCTTCTCCCCATGTCTTTCTCTTCCTCTATATAATCAACCTTCTCCCCATATGTCTTTCTCTTCCTCTATATTATCCCCCTTCTCCCCATATGTCTTTCTCTTCCTCTATATTATCCCCCTTCTCCCCATATGTCTTTCTCTTCCTCTATATAATCAACCTTCTCCCCATATGTCTTTCTCTTCCTCTATATTATCCCCCTTCTCCCTATATGTCTTTCTCTTCCTCTATATAATCAACCTTCCCCCCATGTCTCTCTTCCTCTATATAATCAACCTTCTCCCCATATGTCTTTCTCTTCCTCTATATTATCCCCCTTCTCCCCATATGTCTTTCTCTTCCTCTATATAATCAACCTTCTCCCCATATGTCTTTCTCTTCCTCTATATTATCCCCCTTCTCCCCATATGTCTTTCTCTTCCTCTATATTATCAACCTTCTCCCCATATGTCTTTCTCTTCCTCTATATTATCCCCCTTCTCCCCATATGTCTTTCTCTTCCTCTATATAATCAACCTTCTCCCCATATGTCTTTCTCTTCCTCTATATTATCCCCCTTCTCCCCATATGTCTTTCTCTTCCTCTATATAATCAACCTTCTCCCCATGTCTTTATCTTCCTCTATATTATCCCCCTTCTCCCCATATGTCTTTCTCTTCCTCTATATAATCAACCTTCTCCCCATGTCTTTCTCTTCCTCTATATGACCCCCCTTCTCCCCATATGTCTTTCTCTTCCTCTATATTATCAACCTTCTCCCCATATGCCTTTCTCTTCCTCTATATTATCAACCTTCTCCCCATATGTCTTTCTCTTCCTCTATATTATCCCTCTTCTCCCCATATGTCTTTCTCTTCCTCTATATGACCCCCCTTCTCCCCATGTCTTTCTCTTCCTCTATATTATCAACCTTCTCCCCATATGTCTTTCTCTTCCTCTATATTATCAACCTTCTCCCCATATGTCTTTCTCTTCCTCTATATTATCCCCCTTCTCCCCATATGTCTTTCTCTTCCTCTATATAATCAACCTTCTCCCCATATGTCTATCTCTTCCTCTATATAATCAACCTTCTCCCCATATGTCTTTCTCTTCCTCTATATTATCCCCCTTCTCCCCATATGTCTTTCTCTTCCTCTATATTATCCCCCTTCTCCCCATATGTCTTTCTCTTCCTCTATATTATCCCCCTTCTCCCCATATGTCTTTCTCTTCCTCTATATAATCAACCTTCTACCCATGTCTTTCTCTTCCTCTATATAATCAACCTTCTCCCCATATGTCTTTCTCTTCCTCTATATTATACCCCTTCTCCCTATATGTCTTTATTTTCCTCTATATAATCAACCTTCTCCCCATATGTCTTTCTCTTCCTCTATATTATCCCTCTTCTCCCCATATGTCTTTATCTTCCTCTATATAATCAACCTTCTCCCCATGTCTTTCTCTTCCTCTATATTATCCCCCTTCTCCCTATATGTCTTTCTCTTCCTCTATATTATCCCCCTTCTCCCCATATGTCTTTCTCTTCCTCTATATTATCCCTCTTCTCCCCATATGTCTTTCTCTTCCTCTATATTATCCCCCTTCTCCCCATATGTCTTTCTCTTCCTCTATATAATCAACCTTCTCCCCATATGTCTTTCTCTTCCTCTATATTATCCCCCTTCTCCCCATATGTCTTTCTCTTCCTCTATATAATCAACCTTCTCCCCATATGTCTTTCTCTTCCTCTATATAATCAACCTTCTCCCCATGTCTTTCTCCTCCTCTATATAATCAACCTTCTCCCCATATGTCTTTCTCTTCCTCTATATTATCCCCCTTCTCCCCATGTCTTTCTCTTCCTCTATATAATCAACCTTCTCCCCATATGTCTTTCTCTTCCTCTTTATAATCAACCTTCTCCCCATGTCTTTCTCTTCCTCTATATAATCAACCTTCTCCCCATATGTCTTTCTCTTCCTCTATATAATCAACCTTCTCCCCATATGTCTTTCTCTTCCTCTATATTATCCCCCTTCTCCCCATATGTCTTTCTCTTCCTCTATATTATCCCCCTTCTCCCCATGTCTTTCTCTTCCTCTATATTATCCCCCTTCTCCCCATATGTCTTTCTCTTCCTCTATATTATCCCCCTTCTCCCCATATGCCTTTCTCTTCCTCTATATAATCAACCTTCTCCCCATGTCTTTCTCTTCCTCTATATAATCAACCTTCTCCCCATATGTCTTTCTCTTCCTCTATATTATCCCCCTTCTCCCCATATGTCTTTCTCTTCCTCTATATTATCCCCCTTCTCCCCATATGTCTTTCTCTTCCTCTATATAATCAACCTTCTCCCCATATGTCTTTCTCTTCCTCTATATTATCCCCCTTCTCCCTATATGTCTTTCTCTTCCTCTATATAATCAACCTTCCCCCCATGTCTCTCTTCCTCTATATAATCAACCTTCTCCCCATATGTCTTTCTCTTCCTCTATATTATCCCCCTTCTCCCCATATGTCTTTCTCTTCCTCTATATAATCAACCTTCTCCCCATATGTCTTTCTCTTCCTCTATATTATCCCCCTTCTCCCCATATGTCTTTCTCTTCCTCTATATTATCAACCTTCTCCCCATATGTCTTTCTCTTCCTCTATATTATCCCCCTTCTCCCCATATGTCTTTCTCTTCCTCTATATAATCAACCTTCTCCCCATATGTCTTTCTCTTCCTCTATATTATCCCCCTTCTCCCCATATGTCTTTCTCTTCCTCTATATAATCAACCTTCTCCCCATGTCTTTATCTTCCTCTATATTATCCCCCTTCTCCCCATATGTCTTTCTCTTCCTCTATATAATCAACCTTCTCCCCATGTCTTTCTCTTCCTCTATATGACCCCCCTTCTCCCCATATGTCTTTCTCTTCCTCTATATTATCAACCTTCTCCCCATATGCCTTTCTCTTCCTCTATATTATCAACCTTCTCCCCATATGTCTTTCTCTTCCTCTATATTATCCCTCTTCTCCCCATATGTCTTTCTCTTCCTCTATATGACCCCCCTTCTCCCCATGTCTTTCTCTTCCTCTATATTATCAACCTTCTCCCCATATGTCTTTCTCTTCCTCTATATTATCAACCTTCTCCCCATATGTCTTTCTCTTCCTCTATATTATCCCCCTTCTCCCCATATGTCTTTCTCTTCCTCTATATAATCAACCTTCTCCCCATATGTCTATCTCTTCCTCTATATAATCAACCTTCTCCCCATATGTCTTTCTCTTCCTCTATATTATCCCCCTTCTCCCCATATGTCTTTCTCTTCCTCTATATTATCCCTCTTCTCCCCATATGTCTTTCTCTTCCTCTATATTATCCCCCTTCTCCCCATATGTCTTTCTCTTCCTCTATATTATCCCCCTTCTCCCCATATGTCTTTATCTTCCTCTATATAATCAACCTTCTCCCCATATGTCTATCTCTTCCTCTATATAATCAACCTTCTCCCCATATGTCTTTCTCTTCCTCTATATTATCAACCTTCTCCCCATATGTCTTTCTCTTCCTCTATATTATCCCCCTTCTCCCCATGACTTTCTCTTCCTCTATATTATCCCCCTTCTCCCCATATGTCTTTCTCTTCCTCTATATTATCCCTCTTCTCCCCATATGTCTTTCTCTTCCTCTATATGACCCCCCTTCTCCCCATATGTCTTTCTCTTCCTCTATATAATCAACCTTCTCCCCATATGTCTTTCTCTTCCTCTATATAATCAACCTTCTCCCCATAAGTCTTTCTCTTCCTCTATATTATCCCCCTTCTCCCCATGTCTTTCTCTTCCTCTATATTATCCCCCTTCTCCCCATATGTCTTTCTCTTCCTCTATATTATCCCCCTTCTCCCCATATGTCTTTCTCTTCCTCTATATAATCAACCTTCTCCCCATGTCTTTCTCTTCCTCTATATAATCAACCTTCTCCCCATATGTCTTTCTCTTCCTCTATATAATCAACCTTCCCCCCATATGTCTTTCTCTTCCTCTATATAATCAACCTTCTCCCCATATGTCTTTCTCTTCCTCTATATAATCAACCTTCTCCCCATATGTCTTTCTCTTCCTCTATATAATCAACCTTCTCCCCATGTCTTTCTCTTCCTCTATATAATCAACCTTCTCCCCATATGTCTTTCTCTTCCTCTATATTATCCCCCTTCTCCCTATATGTCTTTCTCTTCCTCTATATAATCAACCTTCCCCCCATATGTCTTTCTCTTCCTCTATATAATCAACCTTCTCCCCATATGTCTTTCTCTTCCTCTATATTATCCCCCTTCTCCCCATATGTCTTTCTCTTCCTCTATATAATCAACCTTCTCCCCATATGTCTTTCTCTTCCTCTATATTATCCCCCTTCTCCCCATATGTCTTTCTCTTCCTCTATATAATCAACCTTCTCCCCATATGTCTTTCTCTTCCTCTATATTATCAACCTTCTCCCCATATGTCTTTCTCTTCCTCTATATTATCCCCCTTCTCCCCATATGTCTTTCTCTTCCTCTATATAATCAACCTTCTCCCCATATGTCTTTCTCTTCCTCTATATTATCCCCCTTCTCCCCATATGTCTTTCTCTTCCTCTATATAATCAACCTTCTCCCCATGTCTTTCTCTTCCTCTATATTATCCCCCTTCTCCCCATATGTCTTTCTCTTCCTCTATATAATCAACCTTCTCCCCATGTCTTTCTCTTCCTCTATATGACCCCCCTTCTCCCCATATGTCTTTCTCTTCCTCTATATTATCAACCTTCTCCCCATATGTCTTTCTCTTCCTCTATATTATCAACCTTCTCCCCATATGTCTTTCTCTTCCTCTATATTATCCCTCTTCTCCCCATACGTTTTTCTCTTCCTCTATATGACCCCCCTTCTCCCCATATGTCTTTCTCTTCCTCTATATAATCAACCTTCCCCCCATATGTCTTTCTCTTCCTCTATATAATCAACCTTCTCCCCATATGTCTTTCTCTTCCTCTATATTATCCCCCTTCTCCCCATATGTCTTTCTCTTCCTCTTTATAATCAACCTTCTCCCCATGTCTTTCTCTTCCTCTATATTATACCCCTTCTCCCCATATGTCTTTCTCTTCCTCTATATTATCCCCCTTCTCCCCATATGTCTTTCTCTTCCTCTATATTATCCCCCTTCTCCCCATATGTCTTTCTCTTCCTCTATATTATCCCTCTTCTCCCTATATGTCTTTCTCTTCCTCTATATTATCCCCCTTCTCCCCATATGTCTTTCTCTTCCTCTATATTATCCCCCTTCTCCCCATGTCTTTCTCTTCCTCTATATTATCCCCCTTCTCCCCATATGTCTTTCTCTTCCTCTATATTATCCCCCTTCTCCCCATGTCTTTCTCTTCCTCTATATTATCCCCCTTCTCCCCATGTCTTTCTCTTCCTCTATATTATCCCCCTTCTCCCCATATGTCTTTCTCTTCCTCTATATTATCCCCCTTCTCCCCATATGTCTTTCTCTTCCTCTATATTATCCCCCTTCTCCCCATGTCTTTCTCTGCCTCTATATTATCCCCCTTCTCCCCATATGTCTTTCTCTTCCTCTATATTATCCCCCTTCTCCCCATATGTCTTTCTCTTCCTCTATATTATCCCCCTTCTCCCCATGTCTTTCTCTTCCTCTATATTATCCCCCTTCTCCCCATGTCTTTCTCTTCCTCTATATTATCCCCCTTCTCCCCATATGTCTTTCTCTTCCTCTATATTATCCCCCTTCTCCCCATATGTCTTTCTCTTCCTCTATATTATCCCCCTTCTCCCCATGTCTTTCTCTTCCTCTATATTATCCCCCTTCTCCCCATATGTCTTTCTCTTCCTCTATATTATCCCCCTTCTCCCCATGTCTTTCTCTTCCTCTATATTATCCCTCTTCTCCCTATATGTCTTTCTCTTCCTCTATATTATCCCCCTTCTTCCCATATGTCTTTCTCTTCCTCTATATTATCCCCCTTCTCCCCATGTCTTTCTCTTCCTCTATATTATCCCCCTTCTCCCCATATGACTTTCTCTTCCTCTATATTATCCCCCTTCTCCCCATGTCTTTCTCTTCCTCTATATTATCCCCCTTCTCCCCATATGACTTTCTCTTCCTCTATATTATCCCCCTTCTCCCCATATGTCTTTCTCTTCCTCTATATAATCAACCTTCTCCCCATGTCTTTCTCTTCCTCTATATAATCAACCTTCTCCCCATGTCTTTCTCTTCCTCTATATTATCCCCCTTCTCCCCATGTCTTTCTCTTCCTCTATATAATCAACCTTCTCCCCATGTCTTTCTCTTCCTCTATATAATCAACCTTCTCCCCATGTCTTTCTCTTCCTCTATATAATCAACCTTCTCCCCATGTCTTTCTCTTCCTCTATATTATCCCCCTTCTCCCCATATGTCTTTCTCTTCCTCTATATAATCAACCTTCTCCCCATGTCTTTCTCTTCCTCTATATAATCAACCTTCTCCCCATGTCTTTCTCTTCCTCTATATTATCCCCCTTCTCCCCATGTCTTTCTCTTCCTCTATATTATCCCTTCTCCCCATATGTCTTTCTCTTCCTCTATATTATCCCTCTTCTCCCCATATGTCTTTCTCTTCCTCTATATTATCCCCCTTCTCCCCATGTCTTTCTCTTCCTCTATATTATCCCCCTTCTCCCCATATGTCTTTCTCTTCCTCTATATTATCAACCTTCTCCCCATATGTCTTTCTCTTCCTCTATATTATCAACCTTCTCCCCATATGTCTTTCTCTTCCTCTATATTATCCCTCTTCTCCCCATACGTCTTTCTCTTCCTCTATATGACCCCCCTTCTCCCCATATGTCTTTCTCTTCCTCTATATAATCAACCTTCCCCCCATATGTCTTTCTCTTCCTCTATATAATCAACCTTCTCCCCATATGTCTTTCTCTTCCTCTATATTATCCCCCTTCTCCCCATATGTCTTTCTCTTCCTCTTTATAATCAACCTTCTCCCCATGTCTTTCTCTTCCTCTATATTATACCCCTTCTCCCCATATGTCTTTCTCTTCCTCTATATTATCCCCCTTCTCCCCATATGTCTTTCTCTTCCTCTATATTATCCCCCTTCTCCCCATGTGTCTTTCTCTTCCTCTATATTATCCCTCTTCTCCCTATATGTCTTTCTCTTCCTCTATATTATCCCCCTTCTCCCCATATGTCTTTCTCTTCCTCTATATTATCCCCCTTCTCCCCATGTCTTTCTCTTCCTCTATATTATCCCCCTTCTCCCCATGTCTTTCTCTTCCTCTATATTATCCCCCTTCTCCCCATGTCTTTCTCTTCCTCTATATTATCCCCCTTCTCCCCATATGTCTTTCTCTTCCTCTATATTATCCCCCTTCTCCCCATATGTCTTTCTCTTCCTCTATATTATCCCCCTTCTCCCCATGTCTTTCTCTTCCTCTATATTATCCCTCTTCTCCCCATGTCTTTCTCTGCCTCTATATTATCCCCCTTCTCCCCATATGTCTTTCTCTTCCTCTATATTATCCCCCTTCTCCCCATGTCTTTCTCTTCCTCTATATTATCCCCCTTCTCCCCATATGACTTTCTCTTCCTCTATATTATCCCCCTTCTCCCCATGTCTTTCTCTTCCTCTATATTATCCCCCTTCTCCCCATATGACTTTCTCTTCCTCTATATTATCCCCCTTCTCCCCATATGTCTTTCTCTTCCTCTATATAATCAACCTTCTCCCCATGTCTTTCTCTTCCTCTATATAATCAACCTTCTCCCCATGTCTTTCTCTTCCTCTATATTATCCCCCTTCTCCCCATGTCTTTCTCTTCCTCTATATAATCAACCTTCTCCCCATGTCTTTCTCTTCCTCTATATAATCAACCTTCTCCCCATGTCTTTCTCTTCCTCTATATAATCAACCTTCTCCCCATGTCTTTCTCTTCCTCTATATTATCCCCCTTCTCCCCATATGTCTTTCTCTTCCTCTATATTATCCCCCTTCTCCCCATGTCTTTCTCTTCCTCTATATAATCAACCTTCTCCCCATGTCTTTCTCTTCCTCTATATTATCCCCCTTCTCCCCATGTCTTTCTCTTCCTCTATATTATCCCCCTTCTCCCCATATGTCTTTCTCTTCCTCTATATTATCCCTCTTCTCCCCATATGTCTTTCTCTTCCTCTATATTATCCCCCTTCTCCCCATGTCTTTCTCTTCCTCTATATTATCCCCCTTCTCCCCATATGTCTTTCTCTTCCTCTATATTATCCCTCTTCTCCCCATGTCTTTCTCTTCCTCTATATTATCAACCTTCTCCCCATATTTCTTTCTCATGGAAACGTCTGAGCTGTTTCTGAGTCATGAGGCAGAAGACAGTACATCATAGTGTGGAATAAAGCAACGTGCCAGATCCTGCCTTCATACTCAATACTACCTTCACCGTTAGCTGGAGCTGCAAGGGGCTGGGGTTGAGGTGGGGCTATAGGTGGAGCTGGGGCCATGCAGCCATGCTTCAGTAGCCCTGTGAGGGTCTGCTCTGCTGGGCTCTGAGACTTCCTTCTGGAGCAGAGTGACGGGACTCCTCCATAATTCAATAACAATAATCCACAATGAAGGGACAATAAAGCAGGCAGGCCGCGTCGGGGTGAAACTAACCGGCCGTGGCCTCCTCCTCACTCCCGGGGGGGGGGGGCGGCAGCTGCTGACATGCTGCCTGCAGTGAAGGAGACAGGGAGGCAGACGTTGGAGCCTATCTCACCCCTCTCCTCCCCTCTCTCTTCCCCCCTGAGCAGGGCAGAGTGGGAGACAGACCTGAGGAGTCCAGCTGATTCCCTTAGTCTACTAGTCCCCTGGAAGACTGAGTGGAGGGGCCATGACCGCTAGGCTAGCTAGCCTCCCCAAGCAACCACACAGGACTGCCAGAGCCCAAGCACCCATTCGTCACACAGCCTAAAACAACACAAAAATGTGCAATAAGATAACACACACACACATAGACATATACCCTCCACCCGTGCCGGCTGGGGTATGGATGGATTGTGGGAGGCAGGGCGGGAGGTCAGCTATCGATCATCTCCTGGTCAAATCAATCGCCTGGCTTTTAATTAATGTGCCATGACGCCTGCCTGACCCCACAGCCTGCATTATATTATTATCTATAGTCATCAATGTCCAGCCAAAACCCCCTCCCCGTCCTCCCCAGTCCTCCCTCCCTCCTCCGCATCCTCCTCCCTCCTCTCCCCTCCTTCCTCTTCCTCGATATCCTCCACTCCTCCCTGTCCTCCTCCTCCTCCTCCTCCTCACTCCCCTTGTCCCATAGTATTTATGATACTCCCAGGGAGAAGTTAGTCTGGGGGTGGTCAGGGTGGTCAGCTAGCTCTGTGTTGTCTTCAGGACCCTCTCTCTGTTTACACTATCATTACAACAATCACAACACATCGCCAAGTTCCTCCAACCCTGTATTGTTTGACGCTCCGTCTGTTGATCGGTCAGCTAACCAGTGTCTGGCCTGGACCTCAGAGTTATTCAACCGCTTTGCAGCTAATTACAGGTAATGACAGCAGTTGAGACCACATTTCTCCAGATGCCTCTGTAAAATCTGAGAGATGTGACAACCATAACAAACAAACAGTAACAACAGTAACTAGGGCAGGAAGAATGTGTTAATTATAGCCAATTAGAAATGCTACTATTAGCCTGTCTATTCTATACTCTCAACAGAGTATGTCTGAGGAGCAGGGCCTGATAGATCTGTAACATAGTATGTCTGAGGAGCAGGGCCTGATAGATCTGTAACATAGTATATCTGAGGAGCAGGGCCTGATAGATCTGTAACATAGTATATCTGAGGAGCAGGGCCTGATAGATCTGTAACAGAGTATGTCTAAGGAGCAGGGCCTGATAGATCTGTAACAGAGTATGTCTAAGGAGCAGGGCCTGATAGTTCTGTAACAGAGTATGTCTAAGGAGCAGGGCCTGATAGATCTGTAACAGAGTATGTCTGAGGAGCAGGGCCTGATAGATCTGTAACAGAGTATGTCTGAGGAGCAGGGCCTGATAGATCTGTAACAGAGTATGTCTGAGGAGCAGGGCCTGATAGATCTGTAACAGAGTATGTCTGAGGAGCAGGGTTCCATTTTAATCTACTCTCATACATGTTAACTACACTCCTATGCTGCCAAGCTCTGAGAGAGACTGCCAGCCCCCCTTGAAAGAGCCACAAAACAAGACTGCCACAGAGGACCCAGTCGTCACACAGTCTAGAACACCACAAAAATGCTAAGACACACAAACACACACAGAGGTACGCATACACACACATACGCATAGCGTGGAAGTGAAAGGCTGTCATTACACCAGGCGACTGAGAGGCTGAATATAAAAAATGAATCAGCAGAGACAGCTAACAAAGCGGTCTAAAAAAAGGAGTGTAAACTAGAGTATTACCGTCTAACTGAAACAGCAGTTATTACTCTTTGTAACTGAAACAGCAGTTATTACTCTTTGTAACTGAAACAGCAGTTATTACTCTTTGTAACTGAAACAGCAGTTATTACTCGTTGTAACTGAAACAGCAGGACGTCCTGCATACCGTCCTTCTTTCCAGCCGTCCTGTTTGCCTGACGTCCTGCCTGCCGTCCTTCTTGCCTGCTGTCCTGTTTGCCTGACGTCCTGCCTGACGTCCTGTTTGCCTGACGTCCTGTTTGCCTGACGTCTTGTTTGCCTGACGTCCTGCCTGCCGTCCTTCTTGCCTGACATCCTATTTGCCTGACGTCCTGCCTGCCGTCTTTCTTTCCTGCCATCCTGTTTGCCTGACGTCCTATTTGCCTGACGTCCTGCCTGCCGTCTTTCTTTCCTGCCATCCTGTTTGCCTGACGTCCTGTTTGCCTGATGTCCTGCCTGCCGTCCTTCTTGCCTGCTGTCCTGTTTGCCTGACGTCCTGCCTGACGTCCTGTTTGCCTGACGTCCTGTTTGCCTGATGTCTTGTTTGCCTGACGTCCTGCCTGCCGTCCTTCTTGCCTGACGTCCTGCCTGCCGTCCTCCTTGCCTGACGTCCTGCCTGCCGTCCTTCTTGCCTGACGTCCTGCCTGCCGTCTTTCTTTCCTGCCATCCTGTTTGCCTGACGTCCTGTTTGCCTGACGTCCTGCCTGCCGTCCTTCTTGCCTGCCATCCTGTTTGCCTGCCGTCTTTCTTGCCTGCCGTCCTGTTTGCCTGACGTCCTGCCTGCCGTCTTTCTTTCCTGCCATCCTGTTTGCCTGCCGTCTTTCTTGCCTGCCGTCCTGTTTGCCTGACGTCCTATTTGCCTGACGTCCTGCCTGCCGTCCTTCTTGCCTGACGTCCTGCCTGCCGTCTTTCTTGCCTGCCGTCCTGTTTGCCTGCCGTAAACCAACTCTATGGAATCACTCGCACATGTGGATGTAGTAAGAAATACCCTGAGAAAATGTCTAACAATTCCAGTAAGACTCCATGAAGTGGCTAGTGTGGTAAATAGTAAAGGCATAGAGGCTGTTATTCTGACATTGACTTCAAACCCCATGTAGTAACCATGTTTAAAGTCCTGTTGACTCTGAGGTCGGGATAGTGTTGTCTGATCTTGTTCTGCTGGGAACCTATAATGCTGTCTGTTTCCTGTGTGGAGAGCAGACACGCACAGTGTGTTTGTACCTGTGTGTTCTCATGACCCGCCTAGCCCCGTGTTATGGCTCGGAAAATCAGTACATTACTTCATGACTCAAACAGTCTTTGCCACCCTGCTGCAAATTAATATTTTAAACACAGGATGTACTGGTTGCATGGTTGGTCTGTTCACACGCACGCACGCACGCACGCACACACACACACACACACACACACACACACACACACACACACACACACACACACACACACACACACACAGTATAGTAAGACAAAGACACACACACACTGCCACAGACAGACTAACTGAGTGTGAAAGTAGAGACAAAGTTATCAAGTTAAAGGCATACAGACAGACAGAGCCCTGGTCACCACATCACTCTGTGAGCTGCAGGAAAGAAAGCCGGTAAGCACAATCTAATGAAACACAGGAAGATAAACACAACACATAGACTATAGTGGCTAGCATAGACTGGGAACTACAGGGGAGAAGGAGCTTCAACGCCTGACCTCTGTAATGACTCTACTACTGTACCCTATAGAACTGTCAGTCCCAGCCATGGTATTATCAATAAGACAACCCAGCATAACAGAAGACTAGGGATGTGTCTAGGCTTGGAGAATAACACAGGTCTGATTGGACTAAAGTGTATGTGCGTTAAGGTTGGACGATATGGCCTGAAAATCATATGTCAATTTTTTTCAAACTTCACGATATATAGCTCAGTTTTTTTTTCTAAATAAACTTTGATGTATGATTAAAGGTCAAATACCCTGCATTTAAAACAGCCAGCAAAAATCGAATGAATTCAGGGCTTGTAAAATTCTACCTAGGCAAAATAAAAGCCTTCAACAACCATAAGACCCACTATTGTCATGTATTGTCATGTTGTGTCTTGTTTCTGTCCTTTCCTTTCACCCTGTCTCCCTCTGCTGGTCGTACTAGGTTACCGTTTCTGTCCCTCTTTCCCCCAGCTGTTCCTTGTCTTCTCTGACTACCTCATTCACCCCTGTTCCCTTTTTCCCTCTGATTAGGTCCCTATATCTCTCTCTGTTTTTGTTCCTGTCCTTGTCGGATTCTTGTTTGTGTGTCTCATGCCTGAACCAGACTATCATCGTGTTTGCTGCAACCTTGTCCTGTCCTGTCGGAATCTACCTGTCCATCTGAGCCCACGTGTGTTCATCATTAAAGAAACTCTGTTTGTTAATTCGCTTTTGGGTCCTCATTCACGCACCGTGACAGAAGAATCCGACCAAGAATGGACCCAGCGACTTCGGATCCTCTCCACTCAGCCGTCGAGATCCAGGGGGCGATGCTAGGCAGACACGAGCAGGAATTGTCTGCTGCTCGACATGCCGTTGAGACCCTGGCCACCCAAGTCTCCAACCTCACAGAACAGGTTCACCATCTCCGCCTCGATCCACCGGCCACTTCCAGGGCTTTCGAATCTCCGGAGCCCAGAATCAATAACCCGCCGTGTTACTCTGGGGAGCCCACTGAATGCCGCTCGTTCCTCACCCAGTGTGATATTGTGTTTTCTCTCCAGCCCAACACTTACGCCAGGAGCACTGCTCGTGTCGCCTACGTCATATCTCTCCTTACTGGACGGGCTCGTGAGTGGGGCACGGCAATCTGGGAGGCAAGGGCTGAGTGTACTAACCAGTATCAGGACTTTAAGGAGGAGATGATACGGGTTTTTGATCGATCTGTTTTTGGGGAGGAGGCTTCCAGGGCCCTGTCTTCCCTATGTCAAGGTAATCGATCCATAACAGACTACTCTATTGAGTTTCGCACTCTTGCTGCCTCCAGTGGCTGGAACGAGCCGGCTTTGCTCGCTCGTTTTCTGGAGGGTCTCCGCGCAGAGGTAAAGGATGAGATTCTCTCCCGGGAGGTTCCTTCCAGCGTGGATTCCTTGATTGAACTCGCTATTCGCATTGAGCGACGGGTTGATCTTCGTCACCGAGCTTGTGGAAAGGAGCTCGCGTTCTCCGTTGCCCCCCTCTCCGCATCACTACCATCTTCCTCTGCCGGCTCGGGAGCTGAGCCTATGCAGCTGGGAGGTATCCGCATCTCGACTAAGGAGAGGGAACGGAGAATCACCAACCGCCTCTGTCTCTATTGCGGTTCTGCTGGTCATTTTGTCACTTCATGTCCAGTAAAAGCCAGAGCTCATCAGTAAGCGGAGGGCTACTGGTGAGCGCTACTACTCCTGTCTCTCCTTCAAGATCCTGCACTACCTTGTCGGTCCATCTACGCTGGACTGGTTCGTCAGCTTCCTGCAGTGCCTTAATAGACTCTGGGGCGGAGGGCTGTTTTATGGACGAGACCTGGGCTCGGGAACATGACATTCCTCTCAGACAGTTAAGGGAGTCCACGGCCTTGTTCGCCCTGGATGGTAGTCCTCTCCCCAGGATTCAGCGTGAGACGCTACCTTTAACCCTCACTGTTTCTGGTAATCATAGCGAAACCATTTCTTTTTTAATTTTTCGTTCACCTTTTACACCTGTTGTTTTGGGCCATCCCTGGCTAGTTTGTCATAATCCTTCCATTAATTGGTCTAGTAATTCTATCCTCTCCTGGAACGTCTCTTGTCATGTGAAATGTTTAATGTCTGCTATCCCTCCTGTTTCCTCTGTCTCTTCTTCACAGGAGGAGCCTGGTGATTTGACAGGGGTGCCGGAGGAATATCACGATCTGCGCACGGTGTTCAGTCGGTCCAGGGCCACCTCTCTTCCTCCACACCGGTCGTATGATTGTAGTATTGATCTCCTTCCGGGAACCACTCCCCCCCGGGGTAGACTATACTCTCTGTCGGCTCCCGAACGTAAGGCTCTCGAAGATTATTTGTCTGTAGCTCTTGCCGCCGGTACCATAGTCCCCTCCTCCTCTCCCGCCGGAGCGGGGTTCTTTTTTGTTAAGAAGAAGGACGGGTCCCTGCGCCCCTGCATAGATTATCGAGGGCTGAATGACATAACAGTGAAGAATCGTTATCCGCTTCCTCTTATGTCTTCAGCCTTCGAGATCCTGCAGGGAGCCAGGTTTTTCACTAAGTTGGACCTTCGTAACGCTTACCATCTCGTGCGCATCAGGGAGGGGGACGAGTGGAAGACGGCGTTTAACACTCCGTTAGGGCACTTTGAATACCGGGTTCTTCCTTTCGGCCTCGCTAACGCTCCAGCTGTCTTTCAGGCATTAGTCAATGATGTCCTGAGAGACATGCTGAACATCTTTGTTTTCGTTTACCTTGACGACATCCTGATTTTTTCACCGTCACTCCAGATTCATGTTCAGCACGTTCGACGTGTCCTCCAGCGCCTTTTAGAGAATTGTCTTTTTGTGAAGGCTGAGAAGTGCTCTTTTCATGCCTCCTCCGTCACATTTCTCGGTTCTGTTATTTCCGCTGAAGGCATTAAGATGGATCCCGCTAAGGTCCAAGCTGTCATTGATTGGCCCGCCCCTAAGTCACGCGTCGAGCTGCAGCGCTTTCTCGGCTTCGCGAACTTCTATCGTCGTTTCATCCGTAATTTCGGTCAGGTGGCAGCTCCTCTCACAGCCCTTACTTCTGTCAAGACGTGCTTTAAGTGGTCCGTTTACGCCCAGGGAGCTTTTGATCTCCTCAAGAATCGTTTTACATCCGCTCCTATCCTTGTTACACCTGACGTCTCTAGACAGTTCGTTGTCGAGGTTGACGCGTCAGAGGTGGGCGTGGGAGCCATTCTTTCTCAGCGCTCCCTCTCTGACGACAAGGTCCACCCATGCGCGTATTTTTCTCATCGCCTGTCGCCGTCGGAACGTAACTATGATGTGGGAAACCGCGAACTGCTCGCCATCCGGTTAGCCCTAGGCGAATGGCGACAGTGGTTGGAGGGGGCGACCGTTCCTTTTGTCGTTTGGACTGACCATAGGAACCTTGAGTACATCCGTTCTGCCAAACGACTTAATGCGCGTCAGGCGCGTTGGGCGCTGTTTTTCGCTCGTTTCGAGTTCGTGATTTCTTATCGTCCGGGCTCTAAGAACACCAAGCCTGATGCTTTATCTCATCTCTTCAGTTCTTCAGTAGCCTCCACTGACCCCGAGGGGATTCTCCCTGAGGGGCGTGTTGTCGGGTTGACTGTCTGGGGAATTGAGAGGCAGGTAAAGCAAGCGCTCACTCACACTCCGTCGCCGCGCGCTTGTCCTAGGAACCTTCTTTTCGTTCCCGTTCCTACTCGTCTGGCCGTTCTTCAGTGGGCTCACTCTGCCAAGTTAGCCGGCCACCCTGGCGTTCGGGGTACGCTTGCTTCCATTCGCCAGCGTTTTTGGTGGCCCACCCGGGAGCATGACACGCGTCGTTTCGTGGCTGCTTGTTCGGTCTGCGCGCAGACTAAGTCCGGTAACTCCCCTCCTGCCGGCCGTCTCAGGCCGCTTCCCATTCCCTCTCGACCGTGGTCTCACATCGCCTTAGATTTTGTCACCGGACTGCCTTCGTCAGCGGGGAAGACTGTTATTCTTACGGTTGTCGATAGGTTCTCTAAGGCGGCTCATTTCATTCCCCTTGCTAAGCTTCCTTCTGCTAAAGAGACGGCACAAATCATCATCGAGAATGTTTTCAGAATTCATGGCCTTCCGTCAGACGTCGTTTCGGACAGAGGTCCGCAATTCACGTCTCAATTTTGGAGGGAGTTTTGCCGTTTGATTGGGGCTTCCGTCAGTCTCTCTTCCGGCTTTCACCCCCAGTCTAACGGTCAAGCAGAACGGGCCAATCAGACTATTGGTCGCATCTTACGCAGTCTTTCTTTTCGCAACCCTGCGTCTTGGTCAGAACAGCTCCCCTGGGCAGAGTACGCCCACAACTCGCTTCCTTCGTCTGCGACCGGGCTATCTCCTTTTCAGAGTAGCCTCGGGTACCAGCCTCCGCTGTTCTCATCTCAGTTCGCCGAGTCCAGCGTCCCCTCCGCTCAGGCTTTTGTCCAACGTTGCGAGCGCACCTGGAAGAGGGTCAGGTCTGCACTTTGCCGTTATAGGACGCAGACTGTGAGGGCTGCTAATAAGCGTAGAACTAAGAGTCCTAGATATTGTCGCGGTCAGAGAGTTTGGCTCTCCACTCAGAACCTTCCCCTTAAGACGGCTTCTCGCAAGTTGACCCCGCGGTTCATTGGTCCGTTCCGTATTTCTCGGGTCATTAATCCTGTCGCAGTTCGACTTCTTCTTCCGCGATACCTTCGTCGCGTCCACCCGGTCTTCCATGTCTCCTGTATCAAGCCCGTTCTTCGCGCCCCCGCTCGTCTTCCCCCCCCCCCCCCCCCCCCCCATCCTTGTCGAGGGCGCACCCATCTACAGGGTCCGTAGGATTTTGGACATGCGTCCTCGGGGCCGTGGTCACCAGTACCTCGTAGATTGGGAGGGGTACGGTCCTGAGGAGAGGAGTTGGGTTCCCTCTCGGGACGTGCTGGACCGTGCGCTGATCGAGGATTTCCTCCGTTGCCGCCAGGTTTCCTCCTCGAGTGCGCCAGGAGGCGCTCGGTGAGTGGGGGGGTACTGTCATGTATTGTCATGTTGTGTCTTGTTTCTGTCCTTTCCTTTCACCCTGTCTCCCTCTGCTGGTCGTACTAGGTTACCGTTTCTGTCCCTCTTTCCCCCAGCTGTTCCTTGTCTTCTCTGACTACCTCATTCACCCCTGTTCCCTTTTTCCCTCTGATTAGGTCCCTATATCTCTCTCTGTTTTTGTTCCTGTCCTTGTCGGATTCTTGTTTGTGTGTCTCATGCCTGAACCAGACTATCATCGTGTTTGCTGCAACCTTGTCCTGTCCTGTCGGAATCTACCTGTCCATCTGAGCCCACGTGTGTTCATCATTAAAGAAACTCTGTTTGTTAATTCGCTTTTGGGTCCTCATTCACGCACCGTGACAACTATTAATAAAATGATTTTATTATATTATTTTTTTTGCAATAATCATTGATCTGGCTTTCAAGTCTGTCTATGAAAAAGCCCTTTCTGTTACAAATTTAACCAGAACCATGCATAATGCACATTCTCTTCTTGTAGCAGGCATTCTAGAAAATTAACACAGGTCTCATAAACAATCTCTCAAGCACAAGCCCACGTGCTAGTGATTAGCCAGCTAATCTTTATAGGAATCTTCATAGTTTAAGTTTAGCCAATTTGGATCTGTTTTATATCTAACAAGGTAGAACAGTTGAATTGTTATGAACACACCCTTCTGTCCATCTCCAACTGTTTAAACAGCATGCTAGACTGACCCTGTCCACTTTGTTCAGAATTAGAAATCAAGTTGCGAATTCCTTATATAATTGTGTTTTATGCTTATTGCCCATTTATAAAACACAGACTAGACAGCTAGTATAACAGTCAGGCTAAAATGCTGATAGTGGTAGTACGTGGTACCCCAACTGCACGCGTGACAAACTGAGTGTCACGCCCTGACCTTAGAGATCCTTCTTATGTCTCTATTTTGGTTTGGTCAGGGCGTGAGTTGGGGTGGGCATTCTATGTTTTGTGTTCTATGTTTTCTATTTCTGTGTGTTTGGCCGGGTGTGGTTCTCAATCAGAGGTAGCTATCGTTGTCTCTGATTGAGAACCATACTTAGGTAGCCTTTTCCCTCCTGTGTTTTGTGGGTAGTTGTTTTCTGTTTTGTGTGTCTGCACGAGACGGAACTGTTTCATTTGTTCTGCTTTGTTATTTTCTGTTCTAGTGTTCAGTTTTATTAAAAATCATGAACACAAACAACACTGCACCTTGGTCCTCTTCTTCAAACAGCCGTTACACTGAGCATTTTCTAGAATCAATGTTGGTTGATACTCCCGTTTTAGTAGTGTCTGCTCTGCGCGCAATTCGAGGAGTAGTGACATAAAAAACAGTATTATTAGAAAGGGTAACTTATCCTCTATTACAGTCAAATAATGTCTCAATGTGTTTGAGTGTCCATATGACCAATTCTGTTGGACTAAACCTCAAATGCAAATATTGAAACCACTTGTCAGAGAAGAAGAGAAGTGATCTCTCATCTTTGTTGCGTGAGTGGCAGGGGGAGGGGCTTGGTGTGTGTGTAAACATAGAGCAAGAGGTTTCACTCTCGCCAAAATCTGTCCAAAATAAGCCCAATTTTTTTTGTTCACCTTTATTTAACCAGGTAGGCCAGTTGAGAACAAGTTCTCATTTACAACTGCTTCCTGGCCAAGATAAAGCAAAGCAGTGCGACACACAACAACACATGGGATAAACGAAAGTACAGTCAATAACACAATAGATAAATCTATATACAGTGTGTGCAAATGGAGTAAGGAGGTAAGGCAATAAATAGGCCAATAGTGGCGAAGTAATTTAGCAAATTAACACTGGAGGGATAGATGTGCAGATGATGATGTGCAAGTAGAAATACTGGTGTGCAAAAAATAAAAACAATCTGGGGATGAGATAGGTAGTTGGATGGGCCATTTACAGATGGGCAGTGTACACCTGCAGCGATCGGTAAGCTACTCAGATAGCTGATGCTTAAAGTCAGTGGGGGAGATAAGTCTCCAACTTCAGCGATTTCTGCAATTCGTTCCAGTCATTGGCAGCAGAGAACTGGAAGGAAAGGCTGCCAAAAGAGGTGTTGGCTTTGGGGATGACCAGTGAGATATACCTGCTGGAGCGCGTGCTATGGGTGGGTGTTGTTATGGTGAACAGTGAGCTGAGATAAGGCGGAGCATTATTTAGCAAAGACTTATAGATGACCTGGAGCCAGTGGGTCTGGCAACGAATATGTAGCAAGGGCCAACGTTTCTATCGGCCTATTTTGGACCTAAACTTGTTGCCTGCCTTCCATCCTCTGGGACAACAACTCGCATCGTTAGAGCTGAGACATGAGCATCTCGTCATTATATACAGATCTTGTAATGAACACGAGGGCGTAGCAGGTGTTTATTTGTAAAGGACCACAGGAGGAGGCAGGTAGCTGGGTCCAGGGGCAGGCAGAAGGTCATACACAGGAGGAGGCAGGTAGCTGGGTCCAAGGGCAGGAAGAAGGTCAGACACAGGTAGTCCAAACAGGCAACAGTACAGGCAGGGAAAAGGCTAGTAACGTTGTCCGGGAGATCAGGCAATAGGTAGATAACAGGAAATCCAATAGGTACAGGCAGGGAATAGGCAAAAGGCGTCGTTAGTGAGGCAGGCAAAAACTATCATACAAGGGAGGAGTAAATCAGAGCTCAGAATAGAAGTGTGTCACAAAACAAACAATACCTCACAATGATGGGGTGCAAAGAACTGAACTAAATAGTGAGTGATAGTGACATACAGGTGTGTGAACAGGTGATCAGAATTCAAGTGATTGGGATCTGGAGAGTGAACTGCGTTCAGGGGATCTATGTGTTTGAGAGTGTGAGCTGGAAGCAGACGTTACAGATCTCTGGTGTAAATGGGAAGCTGCAAAGCACAGAGGGAGCGAACGAGATCAAGAGGACATAAACACTCATTAACACAAACACTAAAACTAAAAACTTGATTATTGTGATATAGGCATTTGGAATATTGGTCAAAAACATACATTTTAATATATCACCTAGCCCTAATGTGTGTGTGTGTGGTTTAACTATTGATAAAAAACAAGGAAAATTCTGACAAGTGGGGACATTGCTATTTTAGGTTTAGGGATTAGGTTTAGGGTTACAATTAGGGTTAGGGATAAAATTAGGGTTAGGTTAAGGTTAGGGAAAATATGATTTGGAATGGGAATCAATTGTTTGGTCCCCTCAAAGATAGGTAAACAAACATGTGTGTGTGCGCCAATGTACTCACATGTCTACAGTGGCTTGGAAAGTTTTCACCCCCCTTGGCATTTTTCCTATTTTGTTGCCTTACAACCTGGAATTAAAATAGATTTTGGGGGGGGGTTGTATCATTTGATTTACACAACGTGCCTACCACTTTGAAGATTCAAAATATGTTTATTGTGAAACAAACAAGAAATTAGAGAAGATAAAAACTGAAAACTTGAGCGTGCATAACTATTCACCCCCTCAAAGTCAGTACTTTGTAGAGCCACCTTTTGCAGCACTTACAGCTGCAAGTCTCTTGGGGTATGTCTCTATAAGCTTGGCCCATCTAGCCACTGGGATGTTTGACCATTCTTCAAGGCAAAACTGCTCCAGCTCCTTCCAGTTGGATGGGTTCTGCTGGTGTACAGCAATCTTTAAGTCATACCAAAGATTCTCAATTGGATTGAGGTCTGGGCATTGACTAGGCCATTCCAAGACATTGAAATGTTTCCCCTTAAACCACTCGAGTGTTGCTTTAGCAGTATGCTTAGGGTCTTTGGAAGGTGAACCTCCGTCCCAGTCTCAAATCTCTGGAAGACTGAAACAGCTTTCCCGCCCTGTATTTAGCACCATCCATCATTCCTTCAATTCTGACCAGTTTCCCAGTCCCTGCAGATGAAAAATATCCCCACAGCATGATGCTGCCACCACCTTGCTTCTCTATGGGGATGTTGTTCTCGGGGTGATGAGAGGTGTTGGGTTTGCGCCAGACATAGTGTTTTCCTTGATGGCTAAAAAGCTACATTTATTCTCATCTGACCAGACTAACTTCTTCCATATGTTTGGGGAGTCTCCCACATGCCTTTTGGCGAACACCAAAAGACGTGTTTGCTTATTTTTTTTTTAAGCAATGGATTTCTTTCTGGCCACTCTTCCGTAAAGCCCAGCTCTGTGGAGTGTACGGCTTAAAGTGGTCCTATGGACAGATACTACAATCTCCACTTTGCAGCTCCTTCAGGGTTATCTTTGGTCTCTTTGCTGCCTCTCTGATTAATTTCCTCCTTGCCTGGTCCGTGAGTTTTGGTGGGCAGCCCTCTCTTGGCAGGTTTGTAGTGGTGCCATATTATTAAAGAAAATGTATAATGGATTTAATGGTGCTCCGTGGGATGTTAAAATGTTCAGATATTTTTTTATAACCCAACACTGATCTGTACTTCTCCACAACTTTGTCCCTGACCTGTTTGGAGTGCTTCTTGGTCTTCATGGTGCCGCTTGCTTGGTGGTGCCCCTTGCTTAGTGGTGTTACAGAGTCTGGGGCCTTTTAGAACAGGTGAATATAAACTGAGACCATGTCACAGATTATGTGACACTTAGATTGCACACAGGTGGACTTTATTGAACTAATTATGTGACTTCTGAAGGTAATTGGTTGCACCAGATCATATTTAGGGGCTTCATATCAAACGGGGTGAATATACTGTATATGCACGCACCACTTTTCCCTTTTTTTATTTTTTTTTAATAAGTAATTTTTTAAATTTCACTTCACCAATGTGGACTACTTTGTGTATGTCCATTACATGAAATCCACATAAAAATCCATTTAAATTACAGGTTGTAATGCAACAAAATAGGAAAAACGCCAAGGGCGATGAATACTTTTCCAAGGCACTGTACTAAACAAATATGCCTCTTCATGCACAACATACATGTCAATCAGCAGCAGCGCAGCACTGACTGTAACTGGAAACAGAGAGCCCCTCCTTATAGTTCCTAGGTTGATGTCTTCATTATGCCTACACTGTTTGTATGCTGTTTCTCTCTCTTCCTCCTGCATTCTCCACCCCCTCGCTCTCTCTCTTTTAATGAAGAACTGAGAAATGTCAGGTGCCTGGAGAAGAGAAAAGCGTCTCAGTGTGTTTAGTCTACCCCACATCAACATCCTCTCTGAAGGGGAAGAGAAAGGCCCATCATACAACACTTCAGGCTAATCCATCCAAAAATAGCATAATTAGGGCGTCAATTAGCCTATAAGACAAAACAGCATACCTGGAGTGAATGAGAGGATATTTCATTTGGAGATCTCTCTCTGTGTCTCTGAACAATAGACCAATCAGTGTGAGGATCGATGGTGATTGAGGTAATATGAGATGAGATGACTGAAGGTCTTCAGACATTATTGATATGATATGATTGAAACCCCATCCAAAATACACAAGACAGAAGAACCCCAATTGTTCCTTCAAAATGAGATGCATACTTGGAGAACCACTTATGCGAGAATAGCGGGGCGAGGGGAAAAAAACGAGGAAATATATTCCCCAAAACATTTAATTGCTCCGTTTGGATAACTTGGCAGTTGTAACAACATGAGAAGAACAGGTCATATAAAACTCCACTATTGTCAGAGGAGTAGTCTCTGTAGAGATAGGCTAAATGGTCTTTGTGTCGGAGACAGGCTAATGAGCCAGTTAGTGTGGCAGTAAATGTCACTGCTCCTCTAGATAGCCAGGGGCTGAAAGACAGAGTGAGACAGAGCTAGAGGCCTTTACTGCACCTGTGGAGGTAAAGAGATGGGCTGGATCAGCAATACGGACCTGTCACTCTGAGACACACATTCATGCACGCAACACGCATGCCTGTTTTACTATCCTGGTGGGGGCCAAACCATTTATTCCCATTCAAAATCCTATTTTCCCTAATCCCTAACTCTGAACCTAACCGTAACCCTTAACCTAACACTAGATTTGAGATTTTGTTAGGATCCCCATTAGCCGACGCCAATTGTCGACAGCTAGTCTTACTGGGGTCTGACACATAACGAAAAAGACATTACAGACAAAATACTTGACATCTTACATATACATTTAAAAACGTGAACCTAGTATCTGTGTAGTATCTGTGTCTGTGCATCTACCAGTTACACATACAGTTGAAATCGGAAGTTTACATACACCTTAGCCAAATATATTTAAACTCAGTACATCACAGTCACATCTATCAGTTACACATACATGTCAGTACATCACAGTCATTACATTCATTGGGGAGGTCGGGTTCATAGTAATGGCTGGAACGAAATCAATGGAATGGTATCCAGAATGTTTCTAGCTTGGCCTTAAAGGAGCTTGATATACTGATGTCTAAACACACTAGGCCACAACATGAATCTAATGTACAGCTCACTTCCTGAACAGAGCAGTTGAGTGGAGAAAGGTAAGCACACACTGTAACAATAAGACTTCATTCACACGTTGTAACGTTGTCAACACTGGGTGTGGACTTTCCCCCCTCTAGCTAGACAGTTAAGGTGCAGGGGGGCATCCAGAGCCCCATCAGCTGTTTAGGGTTTTGGTCTGAGGGGGTTGTGTGATCTCACTCTGCAGCTGTCTGCCTGAAGAGCCTGTTTCTCAGTTTCCTCCTCACCTTGACGGTAACTCTAGACACCTCATATACATTAGAGAGAGAAACACACACACACACTCACACACACACAATGGCAGGCAAACACACACACACACACACTTCCTGACACCCTGACATCAAAACCCCAGCTGACACTTAATACAAGTCTCATAAAGAACCCAGGGGGAGAGTGAGGCTGGGGCCAGGGCCAGGAGCAGAGTGAGGCTAGGGCCAGGGGAAGAGTGTAGTGTGGGGCCAGGTCCAGAGTGACCTGGCGCCACACCCACACTGCGCCAGGGGCAGAGTGAGGCAGGGGCCAGGGACAGAGCGGAGTGTGGTGCCAGGGGAAGAGTGAAGCTGGGGCCAGGGGCAGAGTGAGGCTGGGGCCAGGGGAAGAGTGTAGTGTGGGGCCAGGGCCAGAGTGAGGTTGGGGCCAGAGGCAGAGTGAGGCCAGGACCAGGGGCAGAGTGAGGCTGGGGCCAGGGGAAGAGTGTGGTGTGGGGCCAGGTCCAGAGTGAGGATGCGGCCAGGGCCAGAGTGAGGCTGGAGCCAGAGGCAGAGTGAGGCTGGGGCCAGGGCAAGAGTGAGGCAGGGGCCAGGGACAGAGTGAGGCTGGAGCCAGGGCCAGAGTCAGGATGCGGCCAGGGCCAGAGTGAGGCCGGGGCCAGGGCCAGAGTGAGGCTGGAGCCAGGGGAAGAGTGTAGTGTGGGGCCAGGTCCAGAGTGAAGATGCGGCCAGGGCCAGAGTGAGGCTAGAGCCAGGGCCAGAGTGAGTCTGGGGCCAGAGGCAGAGTGAGTCTGGGGCCAGGGGCAGAGTGAGGCAGGGGCCAGGGACAGAGTGAGGCTGGGGCCAGAGGCAGAGTGAGGCTGGAGCCGGGGCAAGAGTGAGGCTGAGGCCAGAGTGAGGCTGAGGCCATAGTGAGCCTGGGGCCAGAGTGAGACTGGGGCCAGAGTGAGGCTGAGGCCAGAGTGAGAGTGGGGCCAGAGTGAGGCTGGGCCACAGTGAGTATGAGGCCAGAGTGAGGCTGAGGCCAGGGGTAGAGTGAGCCTGGGGCCAGGGGCAGAGTGAGGATGGGGCCAGGTCCAGAGTGAGGCTGGGGCCAGGGGCAGAGTGAGAATGGGGCCAGGGCCAGAGTGAGGCTGGGGCCAGGGGCAGAGTGAGGATGGGGCCAGGAACAGAGTGAGTCTAGGGCCAGGGACAGTGAGTCTGGGGCCAGGGACAGTGAGGCTGAGGCCAGGGACAGAGTGAGGCTGGGGCCAGGGGCAGAGTGAGGATGGGGCCAGGTCCAGAGTGAGGCTGGGGCCAGGGGCAGAGTGAGAATGGGGCCAGGGCCAGAGTGAGGCTGGGGCCAGGGGCAGAGTGAGGATGGGGCCAGGAACAGAGTGAGTCTAGGGCCAGGGACAGTGAGTCTGGGGCCAGGGACAGTGAGGCTGAGGCCAGGGACAGAGTGAGGCTGGGGCTAGAGGCAGAGTGAGGCTGGGGCCAGAGTGAAGCTGGGGCCAGGGGCAGAGTGAGGCTGGGGCCAGAGTGAGGCTGGGGCTAGAGGCAGAGTGAGGCTGGGGCTAGAGGCAGAGTGAGCCTGGGGCTAGAGACAGAGTGAGGCTGGGGCTACAGGCAGAGTGAGTCTGGGGCCAGAGTGAGGCTGGGGCTAGGGACAGAGTGTAGTGTGGGGACTGCCTGCAGTCCATATGGTCCCTCCTGGATTAAGCTAAGGACCCAGACACATATCGGAGAGGCCAGGGACACCATTAAAAACCCATTAATTGTGGACATGAAGTCTCTTTACACCAATGATATGCTAATATTTTGTAGCATTACAGACGGGGATGAGAATGTGAGGGAGAGAGAAAAGGAACAAAGAGAAGAACCTGGAAAGTGTGAGATGGGGAGAGGAGAAGAGGGAGGGACAGAAAGAGAAAGTGTAAAGAGAAAGGGTTGAAGATATTTGAAGAGTGAGAGAGAGAAAGTTCCAGGTTGCTGCGACTCTTCGGCTCTCGTTTGTTGGCCTCCTGTTCTCACACGGTTACACACGCAGAAACACAGAAACCCACACACACACAGACTGGATGAGAGAGAGAGAGAGAAGATGTGCTTATTATTTATTTTCCCTTTTGTACTTTAACCATTTGTACATCGTTACAACACTGTATATATACAGTTGAAGTCGGAAGTTTACATACCCCTTATTTACATACGCCAAATACATTTTAACTCCGTTTTTCACAATACCTGACATTAAATCCTAGTAAAAATTCCCTGTTTTAGGTCAGTTAAGATCACCACTTTATTTTAAGAATGTGAAATGTCAGAATAATAGTAGAGAGAATGATTTATCTCAGCTTTTCTTTCTTTCATCACATTCCCAGTCAGAAGTATACATACACTCAATTAGTATTTGGTAGCATTGTCATTAAAATTGTTTAACTTGGGTCAAACGCTTTGGGTAGCCATCCACAATTTGGGCCCATTCCTCCTGACAGAGCTGGTGTAACTGAGTCAGGTTTGTAGGCATCCTTGCTCAGACACACTTTTTCAGTTCTGCCCACAAATTTTCTATAGGGTTGAAGTCAGGGCTTTATGATGGCCACTCCAATACCTTGACTTTGTTGTCCTTAAGCCATTTTGTCACAACTTTGGAAGTATGCTTGGGGTCATTGTCCATTTGTAAGACCCATTTGCGACCAAGCTTTAACTTCCTGACTGATGTCTTGAGATGTTGCTTCAATATATCCCCATAATTTCCCTGCCTCATGATTCCATCTATTTTGTGATCTGCACCAGTCCCTCCTGCAGCAAACCACCCCCACAAAATGATGCTGCCACCACCGTGCTTCACAGTTGGGATGGTGATCTTCGGCTTGCAAGCCTCCCCCTTTTCCTCCAAACATAACGATGGTCATAATGGCTAAACAGTTCTATCTTTGTTTCATCAGACCAGTGAACAGTTCTCCAAAAAGTGCAATCTTTACAATCTTTTCTTTCTATGTGCAGTTGCAAACAGCAGTCTGGCTTTTTTTATGGCGGTTTTGGAGCAATGCCTTCTTCCTTGCTGAGCGGCCTTTCAGGTTATGTCGATATAGGACTCATTTTACTGTGGATATAGATACTTTAGTACCTGTTTCCTCCAGCATCTTCACAAGGTCCTTTGCTGTTGTTCTGGGATTGATTTGCACCAAAGTACATTCAGAACGCGTCTCCTTCCTGAGCGGTATGACGGCTGCGTGGTCCCATGGTGTTTATACTTGCGTACTATTGTTTGTTAAGATCAGCGTTTGGAAATTGTTTGGAAATTGCGTTTGGAAATTGCTCCCAAGGAGGAGCCAAATGTCTGGTGATGTCAGATGTCTGACGTCTTGGCTGATTTCTTTAGATTTTCTCATGATGTTAATTGTTGGATAAATGACTTGTGTCGTGCACAAAGTAGATGTCCTAACCGACTTGCCAAAACTATAGTTTGTTAACAAGAAATGTGTGGAGTGGTTGAAAAACAAGTTTTAATGACTCCAACCTAAGTGTATGTAAACTTCTCACTTCAACTGTATATAATATGACATTTGTAATGTCTTTATTCTTTAGGAACTTCTGTGAGTGTAATATTCATTTTTATTGTTTATTACACTTTTGAATATTATCTACGTCACTTGCTTTGGCAATGTTAACATATGTTTCCTATGCCAATTAAGCCCTTAAATTGAATTGAGATAAACTGGAGGCAGGAGACAATAAAGAGGTCAGAGTTGTTGAAAACATGGAGTCTCAAATTAAAGTCCTGCTAGATTCAGCTATATGCCTGAAAGATAAACAGCAGTAAGAGACTGCTGAGAAACTAAACAAAGAGACTGCTGTGAAACTAAAAAAAGAGACTGCTGTGAAACTAAAAAAAGAGAACAAGAGAGAAAGAGAGTGAATGGGAGGGGAGTACAGGCTCTCCACACACTATTTCATGCTCCCAATGTTTCATCCTCCCAATGTTTCATCCTCCCAATGTTTCATCCTCCCAATGTTTCATCCTCCCAATGTTTCATCCTCCCAATGTTTCATCCTCCCAATGTTTCATGCTCCCAGTGTTTCATGCTCCCAATGTTTCATCCTCCCAATGTTTCATCCTCCCAATGTTTCATGCTCCCAATGTTTCATCCTCCCAATGTTTCATACTCCCAATGTTTCATCCTCCCAATGTTTCATGCTCCCAATGTTTCATGCTCACGATGTTTCATGCTCCCAATGTTTCATGCTCCCAATGTTTCATCCTCCCAATGTTTCATCCTCCCAATGTTTCATGCTCCCAATGTTTCATGCTCCCAATGCTTCATGCTCCCAATATTTCATCCTCCCAATGTTTCATGCTCCCAATGTTTCATGCTCCCAATGTTTCATCCTCCCAATGTTTCATGCTCCCAATGTTTCATCCTCCCAATGTTTCATCCTCCCAATGTTTCATGCTCCCAATGTTTCATGATCCCAATGTTTCATCCTCCCAATGTTTCATGCTCCCATTGTTTCATGCTCCCAATGTTTCATGCTCCCAATGTTTCATCCTCCCAATATTTCATGCTCCCGATGTTTCATGCTCCCGATGTTTCATGCTCCCGATGTTTCATGCTCCCAATGTTTCATCCTCCCAATGTTTCATGCTCCCAATGTTTCATGCTCCCAATGTTGTATATGTTCTCTGCTCGGGCCATTCAGTTGGTCCTTATCGGCAGTTCTCTCCATTTCAGATGAGCCCAGAAGACTTCTAAACCCCAACAAGCAGATTAGCCAAGCACAGCCAGACGGCCCAACACAGCCCAGCCCAGAGTAGAGCCACGCTCACCCAAACAAGATTTAGGCTTTTCAATGGAAATGACTTTTAACATACATGATACATACTGTATACAGAGCAAAAAGTCCCTGAAAGAGACCTGAGATTTGGTATTGGGCCTATATGATACTGTACCTAAGCTTACAATGCATTAGAGGGATTGCTTTTTTCCCACACAACATTGCTCTTCCTCAGACTAGTTGTTATTCATAGACTAGACTACCACATGTGCAGCTAGAGTATAGATGTCATTATTCTATTATATGTTACATTGGGAACACTGAACATGACAGAGAGATCAACAAATCTACATGAATAACAGGATGACAGGAGAGGAGAGGCTGAGAGGGTAGTGGAGAGGTTGGAGTCCCCTGTGGGCCCTGAACAGGTTAATGAGCTCAATAGGTCCCACAGGAGCTGGGCTCTTTATACCTGTTCTGCTCTCTTCTCCTCTCATCCCACCATTCCTGATGAGAGAGAGAGAGAGAGAGAGAGAGAGAGAGAGAGAGAGAGATAGAGAGAGAGAGAGAGAGAGAGAGAGAGAGAGAAACAAGGAATAGAGAGCACCAAACAATTATTGCCTGGGGGTTCCAGTGCCAGCTCGGCCCCAAAAGCTTTGGGGAGAGCGAGGCTAATCAGAACCAGACTCCTAACGACAACTTACCAAACCACACACACACAGGAAAGTCCACACATTGCATATTAAAGCTTGGTGGGGGAAAAAATGCCTGTAGGAACATCAAACTGTAATGAGGAACAGGCCCAATGAGCACATGAGAGAGAGAGAGAACGAGAGAGAGAGAGAGAGCGAGAGAGAGAGCATAGCCTTGCTATTGAGAAAGGCCGCTGAAGGCAGACCTGGCTCTCATGAGAAAACAGGCTATGTGCACACTGCCCACAACATGAGGTGGAAACTGAGCTGCACATCCTAACCTCCTGCCAAATGTATATATATATATATTAGAGACACACATTTCCCTCAGATTACACAGATTCACAAAGAATTCAAAAACAAATTCAATTTTGATAAACTTCCATATCTATTGGGTGAAATACTACAGTGTGTCATTACAACAGCAAGAAGTGTGACCTGTTACCACAAGAGAAGGGCAACCAGTGAAGAACAAACACCACTGTAACTTATACTTATGTTTATTTATTTTCCCTTGTGTACTTTAACTATTTGCACATTGTTACAACACTGTATATAGACATATGACATGTGAAACTTTTGTGAGTGTAATGTTTACTGTGAAATGTTGTATTGTTTATTTCACTTTTGTTTATTATCTATTTCACTTGCTTTGGCAATGTAATCGTATGTTTCCCATGCTAAGCCCTTAAATTGAAAAATGTCAAATTGAATTGAGAGAGAGGGATCGAGATAGATAGAGATAGAGAGCGAGTGAGAGGTAGAGAGAGATTATACTTTAAAAAGTGAATGGACCTTATGGCCAAACCACAGTTGACATGTTTGTCCCCTTTCCATAGTTGTGTTACAGCTGTACTGAATGGCTTTACTGTGTTGGGCCTTTTATTTCCCCATCCCTTCAGATGTGGCGTAGCAGAGCTTTCTTGGGATGTTTGCGGATACGCTGCCATGTCTTCCAATAGGGTGTTACACTAAAGTACACTACTACTGCCTCCCTAATGGTTTACTGGCTCAGACCTGGTGAGTATCATGGACATGTGGTGTGAGGAAGGAAGGAGGAGGGAGGGGGAAATGAAGAACAGAAAAGAGGGAATCTTCCTACTGCTGTAAACCCTGTCTCTTACCGCTGTAAATCCTGTCTCTTACTGCTGTAAACACTGTATCTTACTGCTGTAAACCGTGTCTCTTACTGTTGTAAACCCTGTCTCTTATTGCTGTAAATCCTGTCTCTTACTGCTGTAAACCCTCTCTCTTACTGCTGTAAACCCTGTCTCTTACTGCTGTAAACCGTTTCTCTTACTGATGTAAAGCCTGCATCTTACTGCTGTAAACCCTGTCTCTTACTGCTGTAAACCCTGTATCTTACCGCTGTAAATCCTGTATCTTACTGCTGTAAACCCTGTCTCTTACTGCTGTAAATCCTGTATCTTACTGCTGTAAACCCTGTATCTTACTGCTGTAAACCCTGTATCTTATTGAGGTAAAACCTTCTCTTACTGCTGTAAAACCTTCTCTTACTGCTGTAAAAACCTTCTTACTGCTGTAAACCCTGTCTCCCACTGCTGTAAACCCTGTCTCTTACTGCTGTAAACCCTACTGTAAACCTTGTCTCTTACTGCTGTATACCCTGTCTCCTAGTGCTGTAAACCCTGTATCTTACCGCTGTAAATCCTGTCTCTTACTGCTGTAAAACGCTGTCTCCCACTGCTGTAAACCCTGTCTCTTACTGCTGTAAACCCTACTGTAAACCCTGTCTCTTACTGCTGTAAACCCTGCATCTTACCGCTGTATACCCTGTCTCCTAGTGCTGTAAACCCTGTCTCCTACTGCTGTAAAGCCATGTCTCTTACTGCTGTAAACCCTGTCTCTTACTTCTGTAAACCCTGTATCCTACTGCTGTAAACAATGTATCCTACTGCTGTAAACCCTGTCTCTTACTTCTGTAAACCCTGTATCCTACTGCTGTAAACCCTGTCTCTTACTTCTGTAAACCCTGTATCCTACTGCTGTAAACCCTGTCTCTTACTGCTGTAAACCCTGTCTCTTACTTCTGTAAACCCTGCATCTTACCGCTGTAAATCCTGTCTCTTACTGCTGTAAACCCTGTCTCTTACTTCTGTAAACCCTGTATCTTACCGCTGTAAATCATGTCTCTTACTGCTGTAAACCCTGTCTCCTAGTGCTGTAAACCCTGTCTCCTACTGCTGTAAAGCCATTTCTCTTACTGCTGTAAATCCTGTCTCTTACTTCTGTAAACCCTGTATCCTACTGCTGTAAACAATGTATGCTACTGCTGTAAACCCTGTCTCTTACTTCTGTAAACCCTGTATCCTACTGCTGTAAACCCTGTCTCTTACTTCTGTAAACCCTGTATCCTACTGCTGTAAACCCTGTCTCTTACTGCTGTAAACCCTGTCTCTTACTTCTGTAAACCCTGCATCTTACCGCTGTAAATCCTGTCTCTTACTGCTGTAAACCCTGTCTCTTACTGCTGTAAACCCTGTATCTTACCGCTGTAAATCATGTCTCTTACTACTGTAAACCCTGTATCCTACTGCTGTAAACCCTGTATCCTACTGCTGTAAACCCTGTTTCTTACTGCTGTAAACCCTGTCTCTTACTTCTGTAAACCCTGTATTCTACTGCTGTAAACCCTGTATCCTACTGCTGTAAACCCTGTCTCTTACTTCTGTAAACCCTGTATCCTACTGCTGTAAACCCTGTCTCTTACTTCTGTAAACCCTGTATCCTACTGCTGTAAACCCTGTCTCTTACTGCTGTAAACCCTGTCTCTTACTTCTGTAAACCCTGCATCTTACCGCTGTAAATCCTGTCTCTTACTGTTGTAAACCCTGTCTCTTACTTCTGTAAACCCTGTATCTTACCGCTGTAAATCATGTCTCTTACTGCTGTAAACCCTGTCTCCTAGTGCTGTAAATCCTGTCTCCTACTGCTGTAAAGCCATTTCTCTTACTGCTGTAAATCCTGTCTCTTACTTCTGTAAACCCTGTATCCTACTGCTGTAAACAATGTATGCTACTGCTGTAAACCCTGTCTCTTACTTCTGTAAACCATGTATCCTACTGCTGTAAACCCTGTCTCTTACTTCTGTAAACCCTGTATCCTACTGCTGTAAACCCTGTATCTTACTGCTGTAAACCCTGTCTCTTACTTCTGTAAACCCTGCATCTTACCGCTGTAAATCCTGTCTCTTACTGCTGTAAACCCTGTCTCTTACTGCTGTAAACCCTGTATCTTACCGCTGAAAATCATGTCTCTTACTACTGTAAACCCTGTATCCTACTGCTGTAAACCCTGTATCCTACTGCTGTAAACCCTGTTTCTTACTGCTGTAAACCCTGTCTATTACTTCTGTAAACCATGTATCCTACTGCTCTAAACCCTGTCTCTTACTGCTGTAAACCCTGTATCCTACTGCTGTAAACCCTGTATCCTACTGCTGTAAACCCTGTATCTTACTGCTGTAAACCCCCTCTCTTACTGCTGTAAACCCCCTCTCTTACTGCTGTAAATCCTGTCTCTTACTGCTGTATACCCTATCTCCTACTGCTGTAAACCATGTCTCTTACTGCTGTAAACCCTGTCTCTTACTTCTGTAAACCCTGTATTCTACTGCTGTAAACCCTGTATCCTACTGCTGTAAACCCTGTCTCTTACTTCTGTAAACCCTGTCTCTTATTACTGTAAATCCTGTCTCTTATTGCTGTAAACCCTGTCTCTTACTGCTGTAAACCCTGTCTCTTACTGCTGTAAACCCTCTCTCTCTTACTGCTGTAAACCCTGTCTCTTACTGCTGTAAACCGTGTCTCTTACTGATGTAAAGCCTGTATCTTACTGCTGTAAACCCTGTCTCTTACTGCTGTAAACCCTGTATCTTACCGCTGTAAATCCTGTATCTTACTGCTGTAAACCCAGTATCTTACTGCTGTAAACCCTGTCTCTTACTGCTGTAAATCCTGTTTCTTACTGCTGTAAACCCTGTATCTTACTGCTGTAAACCCTGTCTCTTACTGCTGTAAATCCTGCATCTTACTGCTGTAAACCCTGTATCTTACTGCTGTAAACCCTGTATCTTACTGAGGTAAAACCTTCTCTTACTGCTGTAAACACTCTCTTACAGCTGTAAACCCTGTCTCTTACTGCTGTTAATCCTGTCTCTTACTGCTGTAAACCCTGTCTCTTACTGCTGTAAACCCTGTCTCTTACTGCTGTAAAACCTTCTCTTACTGCTGTAAACACCTTCTTACTGCTGTAAACCCTGTCTCCCACTGCTGTAAACCCTGTCTCTTACTGCTGTAAACCCTACTGTAAACCTTGTCTCTTACTGCTGTAAAACCCTGTCTCCCACTGCTGTAAACCCTGTCTCTTACTGCTGTAAACCCTACTGTAAACCCTGTCTCTTACTGCTGTATACCCTGTCTCCTAGTGCTGTAAACCCTGTCTCCTACTGCTGTAAACCATGTCTCTTACTGCTGTAAACCCTGTCTCTTACTTCTGTAAACCCTGTATCCTACTGCTGTAAACCCTGTATCCTACTGCTGTAAACCCTGTCTCTTACTTCTGTAAACCCTGTATCCTACTGCTGTAAACCCTGTCTCTTACTTCTGTAAACCCTGTCTCTTACTGCTGTAAACCCTGTCTCTTACTTCTGTAAACCCTGCATCTTACCGCTGTAAATCCTGTCTCTTACTGCTGTAAACCCTGTCTCTTACTTCTGTAAACCCTGTATCTTACCGCTGTAAATAATGTCTCTTACTGCTGTAAACCCTGTCTCCTAGTGCTGTAAACCCTGTCTCCTACTGCTGTAAAGCAATTTCTCTTACTGCTGTAAACCCTGTCTCTTACTTCTGTACACCCTGTATCCTACTGCTGTAAACAATGTATGCTACTGCTGTAAACCCTGTCTCTTACTTCTGTAAACCCTGTATCCTACTGCTGTAAACCCTGTCTCTTACTTCTGTAAACCCTGTATCCTACTGCTGTAAACCCTGTCTCTTACTGCTGTAAACCCTGTCTCTTACTGCTGTAATACCCTGTCTCCCACTGCTGTAAACCCTGTCTCTTACTGCTGTAAACCCTGGCTCTTACTGCTGTAAACCCTGTCTCTTACTGCTGTATACCCTGTCTCCTAGTGCTGTAAACCCTGTCTCCTACTGCTGTAAACCCTGTCTCTTACTGCTGTAAACCCTGTCTCTTACTTCTGTAAACCCTGTATTCTACTGCTGTAAACCCTGTATCCTACTGCTGTAAACCCTGTCTCTTACTTCTGTAAACCCTGTCTCTTATTGCTGTAAATCCTGTCTCTTATTGCTGTAAACCCTGGCTCTTACTGCTGTAAACCCTGTCTCTTACTGCTGTAAACCCTCTCTCTCTTACTGCTGTAAACCCTGTCTCTTACTGCTGTAAACCGTGTCTCTTACTGATGTAAAGCCTGTATCTTACTGCTGTAAACCCTGTCTCTTACTGCTGTAAACCCTGTATCTTACCGCTGTAAATCCTGTATCTTACTGCTGTAAACCCAGTATCTTACTGCTGTAAACCCTGTCTCTTACTGCTGTAAATCCTGTTTCTTACTGCTGTAAACCCTTTATCTTACTGCTGTAAACCCTGTCTCTTACTGCTGTAAATCCTGTATCTTACTGCTGTAAACCCTGTATCTTACTGCTGTAAACCCTGTATCTTACTGAGGTAAAACCTTCTCTTACTGCTGTAAACACTCTCTTACAGCTGTAAACCCTGTCTCTTACTGCTGTAAACCCTGTCACTTACTGCTGTAAAGCCTGTCTCTTACTGCTGCAAACCCTGTCTCTTACTGCTGTAAATCATGTCTCTTACTGCTGTAAACCCTGTCTCTTACTGCTGTAAACCCTGTCTCTTACTGCTGTAAAACCTTCTCTTACTGCTGTAAACACCTTCTTACTGCTGTAAACCCTGTCTCCCACTGCTGTAAACCCTGTATCTTACTGCTGTAAACCCTACTGTAAACCTTGTCTCTTACTGCTGTAAACCCTGTATCATACCGCTGTAAATCCTGTCTCTTACTGCTGTAAAACCCTGTCTCCCACTGCTGTAAACCCTGTCTCTTACTGCTGTCAACCCTACTGTAAACCCTGTCTCTTACTGCTGTATACCCTGTCTCCTAGTGCTGTAAACCCTGTATCCTACTGCTGTAAACCATGTCTCTTACTGCTGTAAACCCTGTCTCTTACTTCTGTAAACCCTGTATCCTACTGCTGTAAACCCTGTATCCTACTGCTGTAAACCCTGTCTCTTACTTCTGTAAACCCTGTATCCTACTGCTGTAAACCCTGTCTCTTACTTCTGTAAACCCTGTATCCTACTGCTGTAAACCCTGTCTCTTACTGCTGTAAACCCTGTCTCTTACTTCTGTAAACCCTGCATCTTACTGCTGTAAATCCTGTATCTTACTGCTGTAAACCCTGTCTCTTACTTCTGTAAACCCTGTATCTTACCGCTGTAAATCATGTCTCTTACTGCTGTAAACCCTGTATCCTACTGCTGTAAACCCTGTATCCTACTGCTGTAAACCCTGTCTCTTACTTCTGTAAACCCTGTATCCTACTGCTCTAAACCCTGTCTCTTACTGCTGTAAACCCTGTATCCTACTGCTGTAAACCCTGTATCCTACTGTGGTAAACCCTGTCTCTTACTGCTGTAAACCCCCTCTCTTACTGCTGTAAATCCTGTCTCTTACTGCTGTAAACCCTGTCTCTTACTGCTGTAAACCCTGTATCCTACAGCTGTAAACCCTGTATCCTACTGCTGTAAACCCTGTCTCTTACTTCTGTAAACCCTGTATTCTACTGCTGTAAACCCTGTATCCTACTGCTGTAAACCTTGTATCCTACTGCTGTAAACCCTGTATCCTACTGCTGTAAACCCTGCCTCTTACTTCTGTAAACCCTGTATCCTACTGCTGTAAACCCTGAATCCTACTGCTGTAAACCCTGTCTCTTACTGCTGTAAACCCTGTATCCTACTACTGATCTCACACGGAAAAGGGAGCGCAGATGGGGGCTTCCACTGGGCTTTTTTGTGATTGTGGCTGGGACTGGCAGGATCACAAGAGAGAGAGAGACCCCAGAGATTGAAAGAAAGAAAGAAAGAAAGAAAGAAAGAAAGAAAGAAAGAAAGAAAGAAAGAAAGAAAGAAAGAAAGAAAGAAAGAAAGAAAGAAAGAAAGAAAGAAAGAAAGAAAGAAAGAGAGATGCTTCACGCAGGAAGAGAAACAGAAACAAGGGACAGATAGGTATAGACAGCACCAAAAGCAGTCAGGAACCAAATGAGAGAAAGAGATATAAAGAGAAAGGAAAAGAGAGAAAGAAAGATGGAGAACAAGAGAACAATAATGAAACAGAGATACCAACTGAAAGAAGCAATATATTGTTTCTTCCTCTGATGTTTTGTCAATGATCAGCTGTTCTTTGAAGGAGGAAGTCATAAGGTCAAGAGAACAAAAACATTTCCCTCTGTCACACAATGTGAAACACAACAATAGTATCCACATATACCAGACAGCACCACAACAGATGGAGCTGAATCATTCTGCTACTGCCATTGTTCCACATTCAATCCCCAAGGTTTCTATTATTTCCTCTCTCTTCTTAGTAAAATAATTGACGATACTTTTGTTACAACATTCTCTGCAGCTTTTTCTCTGACACATTCAGAGTATAATCATAGAACAGTTGTTACCATTTCAAGGTGAAAATGTCACATTTAAAGGCACATAAAAATCACAAATATATGGCATGTTATTCCGTATAAGCCTACTTAGCAATAAAAAACTAAAAACTCCAAGTGTTACTTTGTAGCTTTCTTGTATCTTTTCAATAAGTAGTGTAATGTAATGATATGGGTGCTAGCATGCTAGATTCTTAATTCAATGATTGGATTGCTTGGATGCTATAAGAGCTAACCTCAGACAGTGATATTGATAGGAGTGCTAACATGCTAGATTCTAACCTCAGACAGTGCGGGAAGCAGCAGGGAAATCAGTAGAAACCTGATCCCAGGCAGTCCAGTTAATCTGATCAGCAACACTTTGTTCAAGTGTGTCTTATTTAAAGAGGACAGCACTCCTGCCTAGCATAGCTCAAACATCAGCCCTATCCCCTTTCACTAGAGATGCCCAGGGAGCCAGGTCTGCTATCTGATCTACACCACAGCTTTCAGACTCATCACCCCACAGACACAACACTGCATACCTACTTTAAAAACATTTATTTTACCTTTATTTAACTAGGCAAGTCAGTTAAGAACAAATTCTTATTTTCAATGATGGCCTAGGAACAGTGGGTTAACTGCCTTGCTCAGTGGCAGAACGACAGATTTACACTCAAGGGCCCATATTCATTAATGTCTCAGAGTAGGAGTGCTGATCTAGGATCAGGTCCCCACTGTCCAGTCATAATAATTTAAAAGCCCAAACTGATCCTAAATCAGCACTCCTACTCTGAGAGACATTATGAATATGGGCCCTGCACTCACGTCTGCCCACCACAGTACAGTAACAGCAGTACAGTCATGACATGGTATATGTCTTTGTTATGGGGTTGGTTGTATGTATGTAAGAGACAGGTCATTGAGTGAAACAGACATGTAAACTCTCTCCCAGCTGTTATAGCTGTTATTATAGGAAAGAGAATTGGTGATATTAGTCATTTTTCAAGGCATGATAAAGGACCAACTAGATGTTTGAGGATTTTACATTTTGTGATCGTCGTATTCAAAGTTTTTTTAGCCCCTTTTCTCCTCAATTGGTAGTTACAGTCTTGTCCCATTGCTGCAACTCTCCTACGGACTCGGGAGAGGCAAGGGTCGAGAGCCATGCGTCCTCTGAAACACAATCCTGCCAAGCCGCACTGCTTCTTGACACACGGCTCACTTAACCCAGAAGCCAGCCCCACCAATGTGTTGGAGGTATACACTGTCTAAATGGCGCCCGGCCCGCCACAAGGAGTCGCTAGTGTGCAATGGTACAAGGAAATCCCGGCCGGCTGTAACACAGCCTGGGATTGAACCCGGGGGCTGTAGTGATGCCCCGAGCACTGTGATGCAGTGCCTTAGACTGCTGTGCCACTCGGGAGGCCAAGATACCCCTGTTTTAGTGAGAAATCTTCAAAAAATAACAGGAATTTTGAATGAATATGAAAGCGTATACAAAAACATGAAAATACTACATGTCATGTCTCAAAATTGATATCCACCTTACCTCAATATTGTTTTACGTCCTCCGGATTCCAGAAGAAAGATGACGAGTTCAACGGGAAAGAGACTACTTTATTTTACCCATTGATAAAACATATGCGTTTTTGATTGGACACCCTACATACTCCCAATTCTGTTTTATGAGTAAAACTGGAAATGGAGCTTTGTGAAACCCAAACAATCTGAGTGCAGCCATAACTAACAGCATTGCAGCCGTAGCGGAGTCCCCTGAAGGGAGTGTCCATGCTCCATGCTGCTGATGCTAATAGGAGCCAGGACCTTCAGAGGGAGGAAGCTGACACCAGTCACCAGGTCACCCAGGCAGTCAGTCAGTAGGCTAAACCCACACAGCCTCAGGGTAGAGGGAGAGGGTCAATGCTCGGCTAGCCCTGTGTACCTGCCCTCAAGTGACCCTGTTTATCTAGCTAGAGACACATGTTAGAATACACACACACACTTTTACACGCACACACAGACACAAGAACAGACACATAAGTGCACGCACACACGCACAGACAGACACACACAAACACACACACCCTCCAGAGCCTCCGGTGTGCCTTAACCCCCACTGAGCCAGCAGCTGTTTCTAGCAGCACCAAACTGTGTGTGCCATATGCACCAAAACACTGCCATAACTGATTGAAACACACACTCGTTCTTAAAGAGTTCAATGAATGGGGAAAAAGGAAGGGAAAAACACACGTGACATTGCATGCCACTGCACTGTATTTCAATGTAATTTAACATAACAAGAGATGTTAATTGGAGCTGACACAACCGCATGCCAACAAAATGCAGATCCCTCACCTTCTACGACTTCTACCCTCAGCCCTGGCCCTCAGCCCTGAACCTCAGCCCTGAACCTCAGCCCTGAACCTCAGCCCTGGCTTGTGTGATGTTTTCCCAACCAACTCAGAACAGTGAACAGAACAGTGAACAAACAAAGGTGGGAGCTACCCCCCTCTGCGCAAAACAACATACCAGCAGAGCTGTACTCCACATCAGTGATGGAGAGTGGTAAAGGAACACTCACGGTGTACAGATGGCAAATAAATAAGCGTTTCATCCTCAGCACCATGCATCCCACTGGATCTGGCATGTGAGCTTCGTGAGAACCACATGAACGCCAAGAAAGAGGGTAAGCAGGCAGCAGGTCTTGCAGGCAGCAGGTCTTGCTCTCCCTCTTCCCCAAGCACCACAGCTCCAAGCAGGCAGCAGGTCCTGCTCTCCCTCTTCCCCAAGCACCACAGCTCCAAGCAGGCAGCAGGTCCTGCTCTCCCTCTTCCCCAAGCACCACAGCTCCAAGCAGGCAGCAGGTCCTGCTCTCCCTCTTCCCCAAGCACCACAGCTCCAAGCAGGCAGCAGGTCCTGCTCTCCCTCTTCCCCAAGCACCACAGCTCCAAGCAGGCAGCAGGTCCTGCTCTCCCTCTTCCCCAAGCACCACAGCTCCAAGCAGGCAGCAGGTCCTGCTCTCCCTCTTCCCCAAGCACCACAGCTCACACTTGGGAATAATAAGACACAATGCCAAGTCAGCAGGTGCACAAGAAACAAGGCTCATGAAAACTGTGTGCAGTGCAACCAATTTGTTTGTGGGGCTTGTTCACACAAAGCCCCGAAGCTGTGTGCTGACTGTGGAGCCGAAGCATCAAGAGAAGACGTGATTGACTCATGTGTAAACGTTTGGGTATAAGGGCACAATACAGTGTCCGAAACAATCAACAAATAACTGTTTTTAAATCTCCTGCAATTACTGGTGTTCATGCACTGGTGCTTTGGTTTAGGAATACAGCAAATAATTTCCCCTGCACACCTGGCTGGTTCTATTATCATCATCATCTTTTCATTTCTACTTTGTCAAAAGAAGCTGTAACTGGGCTTTATTAATTGCTAGAACTCTATTACTAATCAAATCTACAAATAAAGTTGATCAAACAGATTACACTAATGTTTTTATTGTAAGGGAAAATCGTTTTTTTTCTAGGACTTTGTAGAATTATACAAAACAAATCCTTGACTCTCTAAACAAATACCTATTGCTGGGTTTTTTTTATTGATACATTACCATGAATATTTCCTCAGGCAATTAATCCTTTACAATAGTTTCTGCACTATTTATCAAGCATTTACTTATCAGGCATGTTTGCGCACCTTGCATCTGATACATATGCTAACGCGGGCGCCCGCCAACATTCTTTAGCAGGTACTTACAGTATATGCTGAAAGGCCAGGCGGTTCCAGTGTTAATGAATAACACTGGTGCTCAGGCTGACCTGGAGGCAGCTACACTGGGGTCTGGAGGACTGGAGTCTGCCTCTATTCATTGATATGCTGACCTTCTTCTGACCCCTTACTGGTCTAGTATGGGCTTCATAATTCTGTACTGTTCTTCACAGGCACATCCCATTGCTGCTCCTTTTCTCACCTTTAATCCCCCCCCCCCTCTCGCTCTCACTCACCCCCCGCCCCCCCTCACGCTCTCACTCATCCCCCCCTCATGCTCTCACTCATCCCCCCCCCTCTCGCTCTCACTCACCCCCCCCTCTCGCTCTCACTCATCCCCCCCCCCCCTCTCGCTCTGACTCATCCCCCCCCTCTCGCTCTCACTCATTCCCCCCCTCTCGCTCTCACTCATCCCCCTCCCTCTCGCTCTCACTCACCCCCCCTCTCGCTCTCACTCATTCTCCCCCCCTCTCGCTCTCACTCATCCCCTACCCCTCACTCTCACTCATTCCCCCCCTCTCGCTCTCACTTATTCTCCCCACCCCTCTCTCTCTCACTCATTCCCCCCCTTTCGCTCTCACTCATTCTCCCCCCCTCTCGCTCTCACTCATTCTCCCCCCCCCCTCTCGCTCTCACTCATTACCCCCCCTCTCACTCATTCTCCCCCCCCTCTCGCTGTCACTCATTCCCCCCCCCCCTCTCGCTGTCACTCATTCTCCCCCCCCTGTCGCTGTCACTCATGGAAAACATATGTTAACTTTGCCAAAGCAAGTGAAATAGATAATAAACAAAAGTGAAATAAACAATAAAAAGGAACAGTAAACATTACACTCACAGAAGTTCCTAAAGAATAAAGACATTTCAAATGTCATATTATGTCTATATACAGTGTTGTAACAATGTATTTTGGTATTTGGTATTTTATTAGGATCCCCATTAACTGTTGCAAAAGCAGCAGCTACTCTTCCTGGGGTCAACACAAAACATGAAACATGACATAATACAGAACATTAACAGACAAGAACAGCTCAAGGACATAACTACATACATTTTTTTAAAAGGCACACAGCCTACATATCAGTGCATACATTAAAACTATCTAGGACAAATAGGGGAGAGGCGTTGTGCCGTGAGGTGTTGTTTATCTGTTTTTGAAAACCAGGTTTGCTGTTTATTTGAGCAATATGAGATGGAAGGAAGTTCCATCCAATAATGGCTCTATATATTACCATACGCTTTCTTGAATTTGTTCTGGATTTGGGGACTGCGAAAAGACCCCTGGTGGCATGTCTGGTGGGGTAAGTGTGTGTGTCAGAGTTGTGTGTAAATTGACTATGCAAACAATTTGGAATTTTAAACACATTCTTATAAAAAGAAGAAGTGATGCAGTCACTCTCTTCTCAACTCTTAGCCAAGAGAGACTGGCATGCATAATATTTACAGTGGGGCAAAAAAGTATTTAGTCAGCCACCAATTGTGCAAGTTCTCCCACTTAAAAAGATGAGAGAGGCCTGTAATTTTCATCATATGTACACTTCAACTATGACAGACAAAATGAGAAAAAAAATCCAGAAAATCCCATTGTATGATTTTTAATGAATTTATTTGCAAATTATGGTGGCAAATAAGTATTTGGTCACCTACAAACAAGCAAGATTTCTGGCTCTCACAGACCTGTAACTTCTTCTTTAAGAGGCTCCTTTGTCCTCCACTCGTTACCTGTATTAATGGCACCTGTTTGAACTTGTTATCAGTATAAAAGACACCTGTCCACAACCTCAAACAGTCACACTCCAAACTCCACTATGGCCAAGACCAAAGAGCTGTCAAAGGACACCAGAAACAAAATTGTAGACCTGCACCAGACTGGGAAGACTGAATCTGCAATAGGTAAGCAGCTTGGTTTGAAGAAATCAACTGTGGGAGCAATTATTAGGAAATGGAAGACATACAAGACCACTGATAATCTCCCTCGATCTGGGGCTCCACGCAAGATCTCACCTCGTGGGGTCAAAATGATCACAACAACGGTGAGCAAAAATCCCAGAACCACACAGGGGGACCTAGTGAATGACCTGCAGAGAGCTGGGACCAAAGTAACAAAGCCTACCATCAGTAACACACCGCCAGGGACTCAAATCCTGCAGTGCCAGACGTGTCCCCCTGCTTAAGCCAGTACATGTCCAAGCCCGTCTGAAGTTTGCTAGAGAGCATTTGGATGATCCAGAAGAAGATTGGGAGAATGTCATATGGTCAGATGAAACCAAAATAGAACTTTTTGGTAAAAACTCAACTCGTCGTGTTTGGAGGACAAAGAAACATGGGAAACATAGGGGTGGAAACATCATGCTTTGGGGCTGTTTTCCTGCAAAGGGACCAGGACGACTGATCCGTGTAAAGGAAAGAATGAATGGGGCCATGTATCATGACATTTTGAGTGAAAACCTCCTTCCATCAGCAAGGGCATTGAATATGAAACGTGGCTGGGTCTTTCAGCATGACAATGATCCCAAACATCCCGCCCGTGCAACGAAGAAGTGGCTTCGTAAGAAGCATTTCAAGGTCCTGGAGTGGCCTAGCCAGTCTCCAGATCTCAACCCCATGGAAAATCTTTGAGTTGAAAGTCCATGTTGCCCAGCAACAGCCCCAAAACATCACTGCTCTAGAGGAGATCTGCATGGAGGAATGGGCCAAAATACCAGCAACAGTGTGTGAAAACCTTGTGAAGACTTACAGAAAACGTTTGACCTCTGTCATTGCCAACAAAGTATTGAGATAAACTTTTGTTATTGACCAAATACTTATTTTCCACCATAATTTGCAAATAAATTCATTAAAAATCCTACAATGTGATTTTCTGGATTTTTTTTTCTCATTTTGTCTGTCATAGTTGAAGTGTACCTATGATGACAATTACAGGCCTCTTTCATCTTTTTAAGTGGGAGAACTTGCACAATTGGTGGTTGACTAAATACTTTTTTGCCCCACTGTATATCAGCCCTCTGATTACAATGAAGAGCAAGACGTGCCGCTCTGTTCTGGACCAGCTGCAGCTTAACTAGGTCTTTCCTTTTAGCACTCAACCACACAACTGGACAATAATCAAGATTAGACAAAACTAGAGCCTGCAGAACTTGCTATTTGGAGTGTTGGGTCAAAAAAGCAGAGCATCTCTTTATTATGGACAGACCTCTCCCCATTTTTACAACCATTGAATCTATATGTCTTTACCATGACAGTTTACAATCTAAGGTAATGCCAAGTAATTTAGTCTCCTCAACTTGTTCAACAGCCACACCATTCATGACCAGATTCAGCTGAGGTTTGAGAACTGAGGAAATGATTTGTTACTGGCCACCCATTCCAAAACAGACTGCAACTCTTTGTTAAGGGTTTCAGTGACATCATTTGAGGTGGTTGCTGATGTGTATATGGTTGAATCATCAGCATACATGGACACACATGCTTTGTTTAATGCCAGTGGCAGGTCATTGGTAAAAATACAAAAGTAGAGTCCACACAAAACGCCAGTCTCAATGTCAACAATGAAGAGGCGACTCCAGGATGCTGGCCGTCTAGGCAGAGTTGCAAAGAAAAAGCCATATCCCAGACTGGCCAATAAATAGAAAATATTAAGATGGGCAAAATAACACCGACACTGGACAGAGGAACTCTACCTAGAAGGCCAGCATCCCGGAGTCACTGTTGACGATGAGACTGCTGTTTTGCGGGTACTATTTAATGAAGCTGCCAGTTGAGGACTTATGAGGCGTCTGTTTCTCAAACTAGACACTCTAATGTACTTGTCCTCTTGCTCAGTTGTGCACCAGGGCCTCCCACGTTCTATTCTGGTTAGAGCCAGTTTGCGCTGTTCTGTGAAGGGAGTAGTACACAGCGTTGTACGAGATCTTCAGTTTCTTGGCAATTTCTTGCATGGAATAGCCTTCATTTCTCAGAACAAGAATAGACTGACAAGTTTCAGAAGAAAGTGCTTTGTTTCTGGCCCTTTTGAGAATATAATCAAACCCACATATGCTGATGCTCCAGATACTCAACTAGTCTAAAGAAGGCCAGTTTTATTGCTTTTTAAATCAGTACAACAGTTTTCAGCTGTGCTAACATAATTGCACAATGGTTTTCTAATGATCAATTAGCCTTTTAAAATTATAAACTTGGATTAACTAACACAACATGCCATTGGAACACAGGAGTGATAGTTGCTGATAATGGGCCTCTGTACGCCTATGTAGATATTCCATAAAAAAATCTGCAGTTTCCAGCTACAATAGATATTTACAACATTAACAATGTCTACACTGCATTTCTGATCAATTTTATGTTATTTTAATTGACAAAAAAATGAGTTTTTCTTTCAAAAACAAGGACATTTCTAAGTGACCCCAAACTTTTGAATGGTAGTGTAAATTTTTTCAACAACAGGTTATGGTCAATAATATCAAAGGCTGCACTGAAATCTAACTGTGCAGCTCCCACAATCTTCCTATTATCAATTTCTTTCAACCAATCATCAGTCATTTGTGTCAGCGCAGTTGTTGAGTGACCTTCTCTATAAGCATGATGAAAGTCTGTTGTTAATTTGCTTACAGAAAAATAGCATTGTATTTGGTCAAACACATTTTTCAAACTGTTTGCTAAGAGCTGGCAGCAAGCTGATAGGTCTGCTTTACCACTCTTGGGTAGCGGAATTACTCTGGCTTCCCTCCAGGCCTGAGGACAACAACTTTCCTCTAGGCTCAGATTAAAGATATGACAGATAGGAAAACGATGGCTCACTGTTCATTGTTGGCATTTCCTGCCTAAGTTTGCCCACTTTCCCAATTAAGTAATTATTAAAATAATTGGCCAAATTAAATAATTTTGTGTGAGGACAGATGCTGGGAGACGAGTAGCAAGTAGAAGGAGTGAGTATTTAATAAATAACCAACATGAAACAAAACAAGGACAGTGTCTGGACAGGGGGAACAAAAACGACGTTAATGCTGACATAGGAATGAAACTGAGGAATAGACAGATATAGGGGAGTAAATCAATAAGTGATGGAGTCCAGGTGAGTCCAATGAAGCGCTGATGCGCGTAATGATGGTGACAGGTGTGCGTAATGATAGGCCGCCTTTGAGTGCCAGAGAGGTTGCGGGAGCAGGTGTGACAGTACCCCCCCCCCCCCCTCTAGGGGCGCCACCCGACGAGCCGGCAGAGGTGTGGGAGCCCGACGAGCCGGCTGAGGTATGACGTGGGATGGGAACCTGCCGAGCCAACCGAGGCAAGAAAGCCTCTTGAGTCAGCTAAGACATGAAAGCCTGATGAGCCAGATGAGGCACCCCTGTTCCTTCGGCAGCGGCACCTGGATCCGACGTCACCAACAAAAAACAAAAAACTCCCTGATGCTTCCAATATTGTGGTGTCAGCATTCTGTGAGGACAGACGCTGGGAGACGAGAAGCAAGTAGAGGGAGTGAATATTTAACAAATAACCAACATGAAACAAAACAAGGACAGCGTCTGAACAGGGGGAACAAAAATGACATTAATGCTGACACAGGAATGAAACTGAGGACTAGACAGATATAGAGGAGGCAATCAATAAGTGATGGAGTCCAGGTAAGTCCAATGATGTGATGATGCGCGTAATGTTGGTGACAGGTGTGCGTAAAGATGAGTCTCCTGGCACCCTCGAGCGCCAGAGAGGGGGAGCGGGTGCTGGCGTGACAGTTTTGTGATGAATAAGTCATCTGATTCAATGAAAGATGGAGTTGAATTAGTCTTTCTGGACATAATTTAACTTAAAGTACTCCAAGGTTTTGGGGATTTGTTTTAGAATTCTTTGTGGGTCTGTTTAATCTGAGGGAAATATGTGTCTCTAATATGATCATACATTTGGCAGGAGGTTAGGATGTGCAGCTCAGTTTCCACCTCATTTTGTGGGCAGTGGCCACATAGGCTGTTTTCTTTTGAGAGCCAGGTCTCTCTCTCTCTCTCTCTCTCTCTCTCTCTCTCTCTCTCTCTCTCTCTCTCTCTCTCTCTCTCTCTCTCTCTCTCTCTCTCTCTCTCTCTCTCTCTCTCTCTCTCTCTCTCTCTCTCTCTCTCTCTCTCTCTCTCTCTCTCTCTCTCTCTCTCTCTCTCTCTCTCTCTCTCTCTCTCTCTCTCTCTCTCTCTCTCCCTGGGCCAGTGTGATTGTGTAATGGCATTACATGGCCCTGACCTTGTGCTCTGTGTTAGCTGCTCCCCTGGCCTTCCGGAACCTCTGCAGCATGACTCTCTAACGGCCCATAATGAAAGAGCCTGGATCCTACAGACAGTAACATAGTGGCCAGGCAGCCTCTACAGACAGTAACATAGTAGCCAGGCAGCCCCTACATACAGTAACATAGTAGCCAGGCAGCCCCTACAGACAGTAACATAGTAGCCAGGCAGCCCCTACAGACAGTAACATAGTAGACAGGCAGCCCCTACAGACAGTAACATAGTAGACAGGCAGCCCCTACAGACAGTAACATAGTAGACAGGCAGCCTCTACAGACAGTAACATAGTAGACAGGCAGCCCCTACAGACAGTAACATAGTAGACAGGCAGCCCCTACAGACAGTAACATAGTAGACAGGCAGCCTCTACAGACAGTAACATAGTAGACAGGCAGCCCCTACAGACAGTAACATAGTAGACAGGCAGCCCCTACAGACAGTAACATAGTAGACAGGCAGCCCCTACAGACAGTAACATAGTAGACAGGCAGCCCCTACAGACAGTAACATAGTAGTTAGGCAGTCCCTACAGACAGTAACATAGTAGACAGGCAGCCCCTACAGACAGTAACATAGTAGACAGGCAGCCCCTACAGACAGTAACATAGTAGTTAGGCAGCCCCTACAGACAGTAACATAGTAGCCAGGCAGCCCCTACAGACAGTAACATTGTAGCCAGGCAGCCCCTACAGACAGTAACATAGTAGACAGGCAGCCAAGCAGGGTTTTAAATGGACGCAGGCACACACACAGGTTTTTTTAGTGGAGACTGTCCCAGGGTTCAGAGGTGGAGCAGTGCTCTGGTTTCCTCAGGAGTCAATAGGAGTTGGACACAGTTCCATAATGAACTTCAGATAATGGAGCCCACTGGGGCTTGTACACATTATAGGAAATAGCATATGGCCTACTGCAGCGTGGCCTGAGTAAAGGCAGTAGAAAGCAGGAGGATATGATACACTGTGTGGTCCAGACGTGGCAAAACCTGTCTCATCCCATTATCACTCCCCCTGTCTCTGTCTACTCAACCATTGGACAGTAGGACAGGGTAAATAACGTCTGGAATATTACTACACACTACATCACTATTCATTAGAGGGATGGGTAGAGGTGGCGGGTAGGGTTTCTGTGGGTCATGGTGAGAGAGAGAGAGAGAGAGAGAGAGAGAGGGGGAGAGAGGAAGAGAGAGAGAGAGAGAGAGAGAGAGAGAGAGAGGCAGAGAGGGAGAGAGGGAGAGAAGAGGGAGATGGGGTGAGTGGCCCTATCTTCCAGTGTCAGAAACTCATTAAAAACCTATACATAACTCATACTATCTCAATGAGCAACAAGAGAGTAGTGTAACAAATGTGTCCTACAACCCTCAAAGACCTCAAAGACATCATAGACATTGTTATGGCATGGATATATTAGTGGTGAATATTAATACATTTCCCAACAGAGTACATCAAACAAATTATTATAAATCACATAAAAAGGCAACTGTAAACATTTATTGAGCTCATAAAAAAGGCTATTTAACAGAATCTTGCTGTATTCACAGGGGCCTGATAACATGTGTTGTTTGTCAGATGAGAGAGAGAGCTGGGGAAGGAGAGAGAGAAAGAGAGTACAAAAAAAGCTGTCCTGAACATCAGTCTCTCGCTCTGTTCTGTCTGAGTAATCACCTTTCTTCAGAGAGACGACAGTTCTGTATTTCCTCAAACTAAAATTGAAGCTTTCCTAAGATCCATTGGATGTTGCATTGCTTGAAGAGAAACTGAAAAGGCAGCACTTGACAAAGAACATTTTCCCCAATAAAGGAAAAAAAAGCTTCTGCCTTGCTCCAGGCATAAAGAGTACAAGCAATCAAATACATGACAGAATAGGGTCTTCTAATGTCACATATCTGGTTATACACTAAGAAAATAAAGTGACCTATTACTGCATAAGCATCTGAAAGCAGCATTAAAAACAGAAAAAAAGAGGCTAGTCGGTAGGCAGGCTGCTCCAAGCAGGGCCACTGGCCTGGTACATGCAGTTCTAGGATACCCTATCCCCTATCCTGTTATCTCATGTTGGTCCACTCTCCAAGCCCAGGGTAATGAATTGGGGATTCACAGTTATCTGGCCCATTCAAGTGCTCTGTGAATAATATAGATCTGGCACGGGGCCAGCCGTCCACTTTGACTGACAACCGCTAATCTATTTGTAGGATTTCTGTGTCCTAAAGACACTTTCTCTCGCCTCTCATTCTGTCCCTTCCTCCGAGATAAGAGGGGATGACAATCAAAATTTGGTCTTTCCTTCCAATAACATCCATTCAGGCTAAATTACAGTTGAAGTCGGAAGTTTACATACACCTTAGCCAACTACATTTAAACTCAGTTTTTCACAAATCCTGACATGTAATCCTAGTAAAAAATTCCCTGTATTAGGTCAGTTAGGATCACTACTTTATGTGAAAGGTCAGAATAATAGTAGAGAGACTGATTTATCTCAGCTTTTCTTTCCTTCATCACATTCCCAGTCAGAAGTTTACATACACTCAATTAGTATTTGATAGCATTGCCTTTAAAATGTTTAACTTGAGTTCAAAGTTTTGGTCAACCATCCACAAGCTTCCCAAAATAAGTTGGGTGGATTTTGGCCCATTCCTCCTGACAGAGCTGGTGTAACTGAGTCAGGTTTGTAGGCATCCTTGCTTGCACACACTTTTTCAGTTCTGCCCACAAATATTCTATAGGATTGAGGTCAGGGCTTTGTGATGGCCACTCCTATTCCTTGACTTTGTTGTCCTTAAGCCATTAGTGTCACAACTTTGGAAGTATGCTTGGGGTCATTGTCCATTTGGAAGACCCATTTCCGAAGAAGCTTTAACTTCCTGACTGATGTCTTGAGATGTTGCTTCAATATATCCCCATAATTTCCCTGCCTCATGATTCCATCTATTTTGTGAAGTGCACCAGTCCCTCCTGCAGCAAAGCACCCCTACAACATGAGTCTGCCACTCCCGTGCTTCACGGTTGGGATGGTGTTCTTCGGCTTGCAAGCCTCCCCCTTTTCCTCCAAACATAACAATGGTCATTATGGCCAAACAGTTCTATTTTTATTTCTTCAGACCAGAGGACATTTCTCCAAAAAGTATGATCTTTGTCCCCATGTGCAGTTCCAAACCGTAATCTGTCTTTTTTTATGGCAGTTTTGGAACAGTGACTTCTTCCTTGCTGAGCGGCCTTTCAGGTTATCTCGATATAGGACTCGTTTTACTGTGGATATAGATAATTTTGTACCTGTTTCCTCCAGCATCTTCACAGGGTCCTTTGCTATTGTTCTGGGATTGATTTGCACTTTTCACCCCAAAATACATTAATCTCTAGGAGACAGAACGCATCTCCTTCCTGACCTGTATGATGGCTGTGTGGTCCCGTGGTGTTTAAACTTGCATACTATTGTTTGTACAGATGAACGTGGTACCTTCAGGCATTTGGAAATTGCCCCCAAGGATGAATCAGACTTGTGGAGGTCTCCAATGTTTTTTCTGAGGTCTTGGCTGATTTATTTTAATTTCCCCATGATGTCAAGCAAAGAGGCACTGAGTTTGAAGGTAGGCCTTGAAATACATCCACAGGTACACCTCCAACTGACTAAAATTATGTCAATTAGCCTATCAGAAGCTTCTAAAGCCATGACATAATTTTCTGTAATTTTCCAAGCTATTTAACTTCTTATGGCTAGAGGGCAGCATTTTCACATTTGGATGAAAAGCGTGCCCAAAGTAAACTGGGTGCTACTCAGTCCCAGTTGCTAATATATGCATAGTATTAGTCGATTTGGATAGAAAACACTCTGAAGTTTCTAAAACTGTTTGAATGATGTCTGTGAGTATAACAGAAGTGGGAAATCTGAGGTTTGTAGTTTTTGAACTCTTGGCCTATCGAATACACAGTGTCTATGTTTTTTTTGCACTTCCTAAGGGTTCCACTAGATGTCAACAGTCTTTAGAAACTTGTTTGAGGCTTCTACTATAAAGGAGGTTAATAAGGGCTCTTTGAGTCAGTGGTGTGGCAGAGTGCCACGAGCTGGTCACGTGCATTCACATGAGAGGTAGCTCGCGTTCCATTGGTTTTCTACAGACAAACATTATTGAAGATTTATGTTAAAAACATCCTAAATATTGATTCTATACATCGTTTGACATGTTTCTACGGACTGTAATGTGACTTTTCGTCTGAACTTTGCATGGACCTGCCCACGCGTCGTGAGTTTAGATTGTGTACTGATCACGCAAACCAAAAGGAGTTATTTGGACATAAATGATGGACTTTATGGAACAAATCAAACATTTATTGTGGAACTGGGATCCCTGGGAGTGCATTCTGATGAAGATCATCAAAGGTAAGTGATTATTTATAATGCTATTTCTGACTTATGTTGACTCCATTTTATCTCTATTTCTGCTTTTTGTGACTACTCTCTTTGGTTGGAAAATCGCTGTATGCTTTCTGTGACTAGTTGCTGTGACTAGTAAAAATTGATAAATGACTTGTGTCATGCACAAAATAGATGTCCTAACCGACTTGCCAAAACTAAAGTTTGTTAACAAGAAATGTGTGAAGTGGTTGAAAAACTAGTTTTAATGACTCCAACCTAAGTGTATGTAAACTTCCGACTTCAACTGTATATTTCAAAAGAACTTTCAGAACCTGGAGTCAAGGACAAACTTAGATTCTGGATCTCCATTTGGTGAAACCTAAGGGACTTCTAGTCTTCCTAGGGTCCACAGACGTGTTGTGGTCATACTAATTCTCATGATATAGCCTACGCAACTTTGGATTGGGCAGCTAGAGGAAGAAATTGGAGCTCCTCTTTACCTAGCTAACACCTACCTAGCACCAGAGGCTACAGAAAACAGGCTTAGACCCGATGCCCATGCAGCTGGAGCTAGCGCCCTTTCCACAGAAATCCATCAATAGGGCCAACGCAACAAACTGATAAGAATTTCTATGAATTTCAAATGTTGTCCCTGCGGTGGCTCCATTGGCTGCGGACTTAACAAGAATATTGATGCGCTCACAGCCGGAGAGGGCCAGCCTCCCAACACTGATGCTGCTGGTGGGTTGCATAATGTTCCATGCTTATTTCCCTTGTTCTTTATTAAACATGAAATCAACCATGGCTGTTTTTTTACTCTTCTATGTCTAATAACATCTAGAAAAGGAAAAAGGGGGAACTGAACTGAACTGCTTAGTGCCGCTTCGTACAATGAAACATGTAAGGGAATGGGAAATGGAGTGTGTGATTTAGGCATGTTTAATCTTTGTAAAGCTTTAAAGCAGGAAGGCATGGATCTGTGTAGCCAGTGTGTGTGTTTGATGTGGTCTCTCCAATCCTAATGATACTGCATCAGCTCAACATCAGCAGAGAGGAAACCACACCATCAACTGCTTCAGGCACAATTACTCCCCAACCTCCACAAGACCAGTGCTGTGGGAGCTTAGCCAGAGTCTTGGCCTGCATTCTACCCTCAAGACTCTCTCTCTCACACAATCTCTCTCTCTCCTTCTTTACTCTCTAGCTATGTGAATTGTGCCAATAAAGGTTATTTTCAAATTCTAATTATCTCTCTCCTTCCTTCTGTCTCTGCTACCTCTAAGTTAATTTATTTCTGAAGTATTTTATATTTTCTGTGAGCAAGATAAATAATGCTGGCATCAACTGAATTTCTGTCTCAATCAACAGGAAAATATGCTGTACATTTGGTACGCTATGTTCTTTTCTCTGAGTCTCAGGTGAAAGGTGGCACTAATCATCATAGGGTTAATTCATTTACCTGCAGAAGTTAAGTCCAATTAGAGTATGCAGTCAACGGTAATGTGTTACACGACATAAAAAATACAACCCTGCCAATATTAAATATGAACATAAGCTTTTCTATTCTGAGACAAATGTAGTTAGGTATGTAAATATATAACTCGATGCACAACATGTTTATGACATATGTGATTCAGTCTTTAGTTTACCATACTAAACCATACTGGCACGGATGCCTAATAGCAGAGCCAGCCTACATCTCTACTGGCTAAATTAAGACTGAACACAATCCATCTGTAATCATAATAATAGTGTGTGTGTGTAGGAGTATTTCTCTCTTTTTGATTGACAATCAAACTCTTTATCTTCAAGTCATTTGTGAATAAAAGAGAAAGGAATTTGAAAAATAGATGAATAAATGGAGAGAGAGAAACAAATTGAAGGAATGAGAAAGAGAGATAGAGAGTTATTTGAATGTGAGTAATGAGATCACTGCGGGGTAGTCTGTGTAATTGTAATGGCTGAGCTGGGGAGAGAGAAGGAGGGAGAGGGGAACGAGAGAGAGAGATAGAGGGAGGGAGGGAGAGGGGAACGAGAGAGAGAGATAGAGGGAGGGAGAGGGGAACGAGAGAGAGAGATAGAGGGAGGGAGGGAGAGGGGAAAGAGAGTGTGTGTGTGAGAGAGGGAGAGAGAGAACAGCTAGCTAAGCAGGCCTCCGCTACACACACACATACAGCAAGGCTGAAATGGACTCATGACAAGTCACGACCAGGAGGACTAAAGCGTCCGAGATGGAAATAGAGTGAGAGAAACAGAGTGAGAGAAACAGAGTGAGAGAAACCGAGAGAGTGAGAGGACAGAAGCTGCAGCCAAGGGGGGTAAGTGGAGAAAATGTATTGGGAAAGGAGTGAGGGGAGGGGAGGAGGGACTGAGAGAGAGTCTGAATGGAACAGCAGGGGCTCACCATCTTTCTGTTCAACTTGGCCCTTTAACAGTGGAGGGAGGCTGCAGCGTGCTCGAAGAGAGACCCAGGCCAGGAAGGCTGATTGAAGGCTTCTTCTCTGAGCCTCAGCCTGTTGTTTCAAGGTACCAGGGCCACTGACTCTGGAGATACTGGGGCTGCTGTTTGGTAATCAATTAAAGGGGGTTTTAAAGGGGGTTTTAATGGGTTCTAAAGGGGGGTTTATAGGATTTTTAAAGGGGTTTTAAACGGGGTTTAAATTGATTTTAAGGGAGTCTATAGGAGTTGAAAAGGGGGTTTAAATGGGATTTAATGGGGTTAAGAGCAGAGCAGTGGAATCAAATAGAGGTGAAGATCCTAAAGGTCACACAGACCTCGTACTGACTGAGGATACACACATTTAAGATGGCTATTGATTAACTGTAGAAGTCTCTTGTCACACAATCCCTGCATACAGCCATGTTACATTTAATCATTATTGTTATTTATTATTCACTGTGTATTTATACCTCATGTTACTTTCTCTATTTTTTATACATTTTTTAGGTTTATGTTAACTGCATTGATGGAAAAGGACCCGTCAGTAAGAATTTCACTGTTAGTCTACACCTGCTCCCTGCCTGTTTCATACACAAGGTTTTGTACTGTTAGGAAATAAAGGTCTTCAACATTATTGTTCAATTTCACCTTTTATTGTAAAAGATAAATGTGAACTTCATCATTCAAGCATCACACAGAACACATCCACAGCCAAACTCATTCCATAAACCAGTCTAAATAACAGGTAGTGCTGACAAAAAAACAAAACATAAGTTAGCGACCTAACAGCTAGACTTGTTTACAATATACCACATCTATGGTGACCACAAGGGAGAAATGCAATACTTTTTCGAAAAGCCATGTTTGTTTATGTTTGATGAGTGAAAACTCCCTAATCCCAGAATGCCAAGTCAAAGTCAAAGATGGCTGCGCGCATCGCAGAATAAGATCTACTTGGTTTGGTCAGATGTCAGCATATTACAAATCTTCAATGTGCTTTTTACAGTGTATACATGAACCGGGGCTCATGACTTGACAAGTCATTTTACTCCATGTTTATTCCATATTCCATTTTATTTTATTGTTTTATTCCATGTGTAATTGGGTTGTTGTATGTGTCGAACAGATTTGCTTTATCTTGGACAGGTCACAGTTGCAAAGGAGAACTTGTTCTCAACTAGCCAACCTGGTTAAATAAAGGTGAAATAAAAATAAAAATAAAATTACATTTTTGACAAATCACAAAGCAAATAAAGTGCTATCACCTCAAATACAAGCCTACTGCCTAGCCTAGCCGTAGCGCGGAAATTAAAAAGGGTTGCCAGATTTGGGTGAAATCATTTTAGGACGATTTGTAGTCAGTAATACTTTAAGTTTATCAATTGTAAAACGGTAAACGGTAAACTTTACCGTGAAAAACATACTTACAAGCCCTTAAACAACAGTGCAGTTCAAGAAGAGTTAAGAAAAACATTTACCAAGTAGACTAAAATAAAAAGTAGTAATAAAAAGTAACACAATAAGAATAACAAGGCTATATACAGGGGGCACCGGTACCGTGTCAGTGTGCAGGGGGGTACAGGCTAGTTGAGGTAATCTGTACATGTAGGGGGGTGAAGTGACTATGCATAGACAACAAACAAACAGCGGGTAGCAGCATTGTTCAGCAGTCTTATGGCTTGGGGGTAGAAGCTGTTGAGGAGCCTTTTGGTCTTAGACATGGCGCTCCGGTACCGCTTGCCGCGCAGTAGCAGAGAGAAGTCTATAACTTGGGTGACTGGAGTCTCTGACAATTTTATGGGCTTTCCTCTGACACAGCCTATTATATAGGTCCTGGATGGCAGGAAGTTTGGCCCCTGTGATGTACTGGGCCGTTCGCACTACCCTCTGTAGCGCCTTACGGTCAGATACAGAGCAGTTTCCATACCAGGCAGTGATGCAACCGGTCAGGATGTTGTCGATGGTGGAGCTGTAGAACCTTTTGAGGATCTGGGGACCCATGCCAAATGTTTTCAGTCTCCTGAGGGGGAAAAGGTTTTGTCGTGCCCTCTTCATGACTGTCTTGGTGTGTTTGGACCATGATAGATCATTGGTGATGTGGACACCAAGAAACTGGAAACTCTCTACACCAATGTTAATGGGGGCCTGTTCGGCCCGCCTTTTCCTGTGGTCCACAATCAGCTCCTTTGTCTTGCTCAGTTTGTTGTCCTGGCACGGCACCACACTGCCAGTTCTCTGACCTCCTCCCTATAGACCGTCTCATTGTTGTCTGTGATCAGGCCTACCACTGATGTGTCATCAGCAAACTTAATAATGGTGTTGGAGGCGTGTTTGGCCATGCAGTCGTGGGTGAACAGGGAATTTAGGAGGGAACTAAGTACACACCCCTGAGGGGCCCTAGTGTTAAGAATCAGCGTGGCAGATGTGTTGTTGCCTACACTTACCACCTGGGGGCGGCCCGCCAGGAAGTCCAGGATTCACTTGCAGAGGAGGGTGATTGAGATTGCGTTATTTGTGGATCTGTTGGTGCGGTACGCAAACTGGTGTGGGTCTAGGGTGTCCGGGAAGATGCTGTTGATGTGAGTGCCACGGGGCGGTAATCATTTAGGCAGGTTACCTTCGCTTCCTTGGGCACAGGTTCTATGGTTGTCTGCTTGAAACATGTAGGTATTACAGACTCGGTCAGGGAGAGGTTGAAAATATCAGTGAAGACACTTGACAGTTGGTCTACGCATGCTTTGAGTACACGTCCTGGTAATCCGTCTGGCCCTTTGTGAATGTTGACTTGTTTAAAGGTTTTGTTCACATCGGCTACCGAGAGCGTTATCATACATTCATCCAGAACAGTTGATGTTCCCGTGCATGCTTCAGTGTTGCTTGCCTTGAAACGAGCATAAAAGGCATTTAGCTCGACTAGTAGGCTCGCGTCACTGGGCTCCTTGCGTCTTGGTTTCCCTTTGTAATCCGTAATAGTTTTCAAGCCCTGCCAGATCTGACGAGCGTCAGAACTGGTGTAGTAGGATTCAATCTTAACCCTGTATTGACGCTTTGCTTGTTTGATGATTCGTCCGAGGGCATAGCGGGACATCTTATACGCGTCCGGATTAGTCTCCCGCTCCTTGAAAGCGGCACCTCTAGCCTTTAGCTTGATGCGGAAGTTGCCTGTAATCAATGGCTTCTGGCTGGGATATGTACATGCAATCACTGTGGGGACAACGTCATCGATACACTTATTGGTGGTGTACTCCTCAATGCCATTGGATGAATCTTGGAACATATTCCAGTCTGTGCTAGCAAAACAGTCCTGTAGTGTAGCATCCGCATCATCTGACCACTTCCGTATTGAGAAAGTCACTGGTACTTTCTGCTTTAGTTTTTGCTTGTACGCAGGAATCAGGAGGATAGAATTATGGTCAGATTTGCCAAATGGAGGGCGGGGAGAGCTTTGTATGCATCTCTGTGTGTGGAGTAAAGGTGGTCTAGGATTTTTTCCCCTGGTTGCACATGTGACATGCTGGTAAAAATTTGTGAAAACTGATTTAAGTTTGCCTGCATTAATGTCCCGGGCCACTAGGAGAGACGCTTCTGGGTGAGCATTTTCTTCTTTGCTCATGGCCTTATAGAGTTGGTTGAGAGCGGTCTTAGTGCCAGCTTTGTTCTGTGGTGGTACTATAAATAGACGGCTAAGAATAATACAGATGAGAACTCTCTTGGTAGATAGTGTGGTCTACAGCTAAGGTACTCTACCTCAGACAAGCAATACCTCGAGACTTCTTTAATATTAGACATCGCGCACCAGCTGTTATTGACAAATAGACACACACCCCACCCCTCATCTTACCAGAGGTAGCGTCTCTGTTCTGCCGGTGCATGGAAAATCCCGCTGGCTCTATATTGCCGGTTCTTCGTTCAGCAACGTCTCAGTGAAACATATAATGTTAGTTTTTAATGTCCTGTTGGTCGGATAATCTTAATCGTAGGTCATCCATTTTATTTTCCAATGATTGCACGTTAGCAAGAAGAACGGATGGCTCGCCTACGGATTCTCAGAAGGCTGCCCGATCTGCGGCCCCTTTTCCTGGCGTCTTTTCTTCACCCAAAAGGCAGGGATCTGTGCCTGTTCCAGTGAAAGCAGGATATCCTTCTCGTCTGACTTGTTAAAGGAAAAAATGTCTTACAGTCCGCAATGAGTACTTGGGAAATCTTTTTGTATCCAAATCCGGCTTTAAACTTCACAACTGTATATCGGACCTGCCTGGTGTGTTCCTTGTTCTTCATGATGCTCTCTGCGCTTTTAACGGACCTCTGAGACTATCACAGTGCAGGTGCATTTATACGGAGACTTGATTACACACAGGTGGATTGTATTTATCATCATTAGTCATTTAGGTCAACATTGGATCATTCAGAGATCCTCACTGAACTTCTGGAGAGAGTTTGCTGCACTGAAAGTAAAGGGGCTGAATAATTTTGCACGCCCAATTTTTCAGTTTTTGATTTGTTAAAAAAGTTTGAAATATCCAATAAATGTCGTTCCACTTCATGATTGTGTCCCACTTGTTGTTGATTCTTCACAAAAAACTTCAGTTTTATATCTTTATGTTTGAAGCCTGAAATGTGGCAAAAGGTCGCAAAGTTCAAGGGGGCCGAATACTTTCGCAAGGCACTGTATGTGTCAAAAGGTTCAAAAACATACTACCAATCAATGCCAATGATTTAACAAAAGAAGGTTATTATTGGTTTGGCAGGGATGAATGGAACCAAACCAGTCAATATGAAACAAAGCGATGCAACTGTCATTATGAAGGACATTCAGAGTGGAAGATAGGAACTATTATGATCATTGAAAATATACATGTTAGCAATTATGACACTGCCAGGGTTTTCAGCTGAAAATGTCTATTTCAAGTCAGTTCAAATCAGATATAAACGCTCAACGAAAAATCCAGAACTAGTTCGTAAAAAACAGTACAGTATGCACTGGAATAAGTGTGTGTGTGTGAGTTGTATGTGTATTGACAGGTTGCCGTAGGACCTCTCCTGCTGGGCTCAGAGCTAGGCATAGTTCCCCCGGGGGGGGGGGGGGGAGGATGGGCTCTATTCAGACCGTTGCCATGGGCCTCAGCTGTTGCTAAGGACACCATCCACCATGCTGGTTTGGCTGCTGCAGCTCCTGGCACAGGAATGGATCTCTCTCTCTCTCTCTCTCTCTCCCGCTCTCTTTATCTCTCCCTCTCTTGTTCTCTCACTCTCTTTCTCTCCCTCGCTCCCTCCTTCTGCCTCTCACTCCCTCCCTCCTTCTCCCCTCCCTGTCCTCTCTTCTCCTCAGTGTATACTTACTAAGGTGACAGCGGAGGGGAGTCACAGCAAATAGAGAGAACAGAGGAACAGATGAACAGAGAGCAAGGTCAGAGAGTAGGAGAGGAGAAAGAGGAGAGAAACAACAGATCTGTTTAGCTAATGGTGGACAAACATCAGGCCAGCAGCAGGTCACCTCTATTCACCAGGCTCTGGGCCCTGGGCCCTGGGCTCAGGGGGCAGCCTGGGCTGGCTGACACCCTGCAGTACACTAACCTTTTTTTCCACTGGTGGCACTGGTGCTACCAACTGTTTCAGTTGATGGCACCAGCACATCATTTGGTCGCACCAATTTTTGTAATGTTTAGCTTGCCTGCTTTAACAGTCTATCATTGCACTGTACAACAATACTTAATTTTAGCCTATATAATTAAATCTGCAATATGTTACTTTTAGCCGATCCAACAAAATTCACATAGAAATGTGAGTTATAGACCTGTCATTTTCAATGGAAGCAAGCCTAAGAAGGGGTAGATCTGTTTTATTTGCACTATTTCTATGCTTCCCGTTCTTAAGTTTAGTTGTTGCGTCTTTTACTTTTGGTTTTGTACACCAGATTCAAACAGCTGAAAATACTATGTTTCTGGTTCTGAAAAATATATTTCACAGCAGTTTAGATGGTACAATGATTCTCTACACAATGACTGCTTGTTTTGTTACATAAACTGAAATTTGGCGAACTATTAGAATTTTAGCAACCAGGAAATGGCGGAGAGATTTCTGCATATTGCACCTTTAAATATACACAGTGCCTTTGGAAAGTATTCAGACCCATTTACTTTTTCCACAATTTGTTACGTTACAGCTTTATTCCAAAATGTATTAAATTGTTTTTCGTCCTCATTAATTTACACCCAAAATCCCGTAACTGAAATATCACAATTACATAAGTATTCAGACCCTTTACTCAGTACTTTGTTGAAGCACCTTTGGCAGTGATTACAGTATTGAGTCTTCTTGAGTATGACGCTACAAGCTTGACACACCTGTATTTGGGGAGTTTTTCCCATTCTTCTCTGCAGATCCTCTGCAGATCAGATAAAACCCGTTTTCACTATGTCATTATGGGGTATTGTGTTTAGATTTCTGAGGATTTTGTTGTTGTAGACATTGTAGAATAAGGCTGTAAGGTAACAAAATGTGGAAAAAGTCAAGGGGTCTGAATACTTTCCGAATGCACTGTATATATATCCATTACCTTGTGCATGGGCACGCTGAACCTCGACATGGCCAATTAGGGTGTTGGAAGGTCTCCATTTTTTATTATTATTTTACCCCATTTTTGTGGTATCCAATTGTTAGTAGTTACTATCTTGTCTCATCGCTAGAACTCTCATACGGCTTCGGGAGAGACAAAGGTCGAAAGCCATGCGTCCTCCGATACACAACCCAACCAAGCCGCACTGCTTCTTAACACAGCACTCATCCAACCCGGAAGCCAGCTGCACCAATGTGTCAGAGGAAACACCGAAATGTTGGTATCACGGTCTATCATGAACGACAGGTATGGGGCTGAAGTGAATTTGGCTTTGCTTGTCGTTGGCGTATGTTGGATTTACAGCCAATCTGTTCTTCTTCTGAATAATTAATTTGGTAAATGTCATTTCCTCTCTGCCTATATTATAAACTGTATTGAACTTTGTGCTTGTGCTTCCTACTGTCGATGTGAAACTTCAACGTTTTGAGTTTGAATTGTGTTGATGCAGTTGCGAATTTGGAATCGAAGGGTCCACACACTTTACAGTAAATGCAGTACATTGCCTTGTTTTTGTATCTCAACTACTGGAATTCTTTTATGCCTATTTATTTTTCAATGGCTGTGCCTGTGAATCCACCTCCTCCAAGGGAGAGGTGAGACTGAAGCCAAAGTGATTTATATAGACAAAGTGATGTAAATAAAGAGTCAGACACAGGTGTAGGACTGTCTTATGGTTCTTTTTTGGTCAATTGCAAATTACTGTTTGAATTAATCATGATGATAAAAAAAGCTAATTGTGAACCAAAAACATAACCAGCTAAGCATTTTCCACTGGCACTCTTGCGACCAATTAAACGTGTGTTGCACTGCCAAGTCAAATGGTCACAAATGCAACTGTTTTGGTCACAGTATCAAACCCTGCCCTGGGCTGAGGCTGACATGGAACACACATACAAGTTTCAGGTTTTATTAGTTGTATGTACGGGATACACATGATATACAACGTCCACCGAAATAACGCAACAACAATAGTAAACAAAAGATAAGAATACGAACACATAGTAAATGACACTGTAGAATATAATAAACATTTTAGCATCAGTATAATACAGGAAGGCACAATTTAAAGTGCAATATTTACACGAGAGCCAGGATCATGAAGATCACACTCCCTGTTGCTCCCTGTTAGGACACCTAATCTATGCAGGAGGGCAGGGAGTGTAGGCCTAGAGGTGTGGACTTAGGCTGTGCAGAGGGAAAAACATGGAGCTCCATGGGTGGGAGTAATCTGAACAGTCTCCTTACACCCAGGACCTACAGACCTCCAGACCTCTTGGCTTACACTCCCTGCCCGCCTGCCCTCTTTCTGGGTCTGAGAGTTCAGCTTACGGCCTGGACCTCCAGGCCTCTTGGCCTACACTCCCTACCCACCTGCCTGCCGTCTCTCTGGGCCTGAGAGTTCAGCTTACTCCCACCCATGGAGCTCCATGTTTTCCCCTCTCTACAGCCTCCACACCTTCAGGCCTCTAGGCCTAATAATAGCACAGACCAGGCTTGCTTGGTGGCCAAGCACACACACTCATGGAAGCACACTTGCACATATACACACAGGTCACATTTGAGGTGATTCAGCTTGACTATACAGGCATTGCCTGCCAGTTGCTATGGGGAACAGTAGAACTAGAGAATAACTTCCTCCACGTGTCGTCCTCCGCATTGCTTTCAACTCCTCAGCCCTTTGTCTGCCACGTTCAGCTGTGTCCCCCCCATCACCTCACCCCGTCCCCAGCCCCTTGACCCCATCACCTCAACCCGTCCCCTCGAGCCCAGCTCCATGACCCCATTCTCTCACCCCTGTACCCTCACCTCGACCCCCGTCCCCTCGACACCATCCCTTCACCCCTGTCCCCTCGCCCCGTCCCCTTGACCCATCCCCTTATCCCGTCCCCTTGACCCCATCACCTCACCGCATCCCCTCGACCCCTCGACTCCAGCCCCTTGACCCCATCACCTCACCCCATCCCCTCGACCCCATCCCCTTGACCCCATCACCTCACCCCATCCCCTCGACCCCATCCCCTTGACCCCATCACCTCACCCCATCCCCTCGACCCCAGCCCCTTGACCCATCCCCTCGAACCCAGAGGGGGTTGGGAGGGACACACCTGAACCAGCCTTTCATGTCCCTGTCCCCGGTTCCACAAACCCATCGAAACCAAATGTTTATTATCCACCAAAGAGATGAAAAGAATCAATGAGGCCAAATGCAGCAGGACATACTGTACTGTAACCAGGGTTGGACTGCTCTGTTCTCCAGCTCTAGAGGCAGGGCCTTCTGCACATACTGGCCTGGAGCATCACTCACATCTATCACATAGGAGATGTGTTTCTGAAAGGTGGGTTGTGGATTATTACACAAAGCCCACGCTGTGTGTCCTGCCAGCTTCAACATGATGAGTGAAGGAGCTACAGGCCTATGATAATCCCACGTGGGAATACATCCCTTTGGTCTCAGGCTCAATACTCCTTAACCCCTGACTCAGTAGTAAGGAGCAGGGATGTGGAACCAACGTTCATTGCCAGTATTCCCAGCTCCTCCCTTCATCTCTCTCTCCTCAGTTCTGGATTTGATCAGAGAGAGAGTTCTGCTGGGGGCTCTTTAAGCACTCCGTTCATCCTATAACGGTTCTATTTCTTCTCTCTTTTATCATCCCTTCTTTCTACATGTTCCTCTGCTTCCATCCCTGCCTGGCTATATCAAAGGGAGTTAGCAGCCCCCCCCCCCCCCAGGCTACACTCACCTCTCACTTAATGCAGTCACCTCTCTCTTCCCACCAAGACTATTCCCCTTGTGGAGAATATGGGCTCTAAAGCAGTAAATGAACCTTCTCACTCACATAGCATCACATTTAGATGATGCTACTCTTAGGTAATATAGACCCAGAATCATCTAGATGTATTTGAAAAATGGCAATCTTTCTCAGATTCTGACCCAGAGAGCCCTGAAGCTTGATGTAGGTCTCTGGGGGAAAGTTAGCTGCTATCCATTGTGGGGCGGCAGGGTAGCCTAGTGGTTAGAGCGTTGGGCTAGTAAGCAAAAGGTTGCAAGTTTGAATCCCCGAGCTGACAAGGTACAAATCTATCATTCTGCTCCTGAACAAGGCAGTTAACCCACTGTTCCTAGGCCGTCATTGAAAATAAGAATTTGTTCTTAACTGACTTGCCAGGTTAAATAAAGGTTAAAAAAAAATCAACTATGTTTGGCAATTATCCATTGGATAATATTTTAACAGGACACCAATAGAAGTTAATTCAGGGGGGATTTTAAAGCCTGTTACTCTGTAATTCAGAGCTGTTTTAAGAATTAGATGGAGGTGCTAGGAATCGAAGACAGCAGTCTAATGTGCCCATACTGTATGTTCCTCTCCAGCTCTACATATTATCCTCACCTCCCTGTCTCTGTTTCCCTACCCTTTAACCCCTGTCCCTCCATCAACACCCCTACTAAAACATGCCTGTTACCACAACAGCAGCACAACCCATAATCCACCAGCATTGGCTGGCTTCCCTTCGCCTTGCTCCACCCCTGCCCAGGAAATAGCTAGAGAAACAGCAGGAACTAGGCTGTAGGGAGAGAAACAGAGAAACAGAGAGAGAGCGAGAGGAGCTTGGATTGAATGGGGAAGCGGGAGAAGAAGGTGTGTGTGTGTGTGTGTGTGTGTGTGTGTGTGAGTGTGTGTGTGTGTGCGTGTGTGCGTGCGTGCGTGCCTGAGTGAGTGAGTGAGTGAGTAAGGGGAGGGGGTTCTTTGGGAAAGGAGCCAATCCAATTACAGGCAGCGGTACAGACTAGTCCTGGTTCCTGGTCCCTTCCTTCAGCTGCACTAAATTCACATTTCAACAGTATTTTCCTCCTCCTCCCCTCTCCCTTCTCTCTCCCTCTCTCTCTGTCTCTCTCTGCTCTGGGGGAATGGAGGAGGGGGAGGCAGGCAGAGTGCAGCTTAGATACATGAGGATGAGGCTCCAGTGCTGCTACGCCGTGTCACTGCCACTGCACCTACCAAGCATAACATCCTGCAAACCTATAGCCCTGTCCTGCTGTGATGCCCTGCCCTAGCCTGGTCCTCTCCACTGGTCCCCATGACCTGCCTAGCACCAGTTTATCAGCCTGCTGCAGTGGGAGAAGACAAGGTCTGGTGCTGCAGTGGGAGAAAACAGGGTCTGGGGCTGCAGTGGGAGAAAACAGGGACTGGGGCTGCAGTGGGAGAAAACAGTGACTGGGGCTACAGTGGGAGAAAATAGTGACTGGGGCTGCAGTGGGAGAAAACAGTGACTGGGGCTGCAGTGGGAGAAAACAGTGACTGGGGCTGCAGTGGGAGAAAACAGGGACTGGGGCTGCAGTGGGAGAAAACAGTGACTGGGGCTGCAGTGGGAGAAAACAGGGACTGGGGCTGCAGTGGGAGAAAACAGTGACTGGAGCTGCAGTGGGAGAAAACATGGACTGGGGCTACAGTGGGAGAAAACAGGGACTGGGGCTGCAGTGGGAGAAAACAGTGACTGGAGCTGCAGTGGGAGAAAACAGTGACTGGGGCTACAGTGGGAGAAAACAGGGACTGGAGCTGCAGTGGGAGAAAACAGTGACTGGGGCTACAGTGGGAGAAAACAGGGACTGGGGCTGCAGTGGGAGAAAACAGGGACTGGGGCTGCAGTGGGAGAAAACAGGGACTGGAGCTGCAGTGGGAGAAAACAGTGACTGGGGCTGCAGTGGGCGAAAACAGGGACTGGGGCTGCAGTGGGAGAAAACAGTGACTGGGGCTGCAGTGGGAGAAAACAAGGACTGGGGCTGCAGTGGGAGAAAACAGGGACTGGGGCTACAGTGGGAGAAAACAGGGACTGGGGCTGCAGTGGGAGAAAACAGTGACTGGGGCTGCAGTGGGAGAAAACAGGGACTGGGGCTGCAGTGGGAGAAAACAGGGACTGGGGCTGCAGTGGGAGAAAACAGTGACTGGGGCTGCAGTGGGAGAAAACAGGGACTGGGGCTGCAGTGGGAGAAAACAGTGACTGGGGCTGCAGTGGGAGAAAACAGGGACTGGGGCTGCAGTGGGAGAAAACAGTGACTGGAGCTGCAGTGGGAGAAAACATGGACTGGGGCTACAGTGGGAGAAAACAGGGACTGGGGCTACAGTGGGAGAAAACAGGGACTGGGGCTGCAGTGGGAGAAAACAGTGACTGGGGCTGCAGTGGGAGAAAACAGGGACTGGAGCTGCAGTGGGAGAAAACAGTGACTGGGGCTGCAGTGGGAGAAAACAGGGACTGGGGCTGCAGTGGGAGAAAACAGTGACTGGGGCTGCAGTGGGAGAAAACAAGGACTGGGGCTGCAGTGGGAGAAAACAGGGACTGGGGCTGCAGTGGGAGAAAACAGGGACTGGGGCTGCAGTGGGAGAAAACAGTGACTGGGGCTGCAGTGGGAGAAAATAGTGACTGGGGCTGCAGTGGGAGAAAACAGTGACTGGGGCTGCAGTGGGAGAAAACAGTGACTGGGGCTGCAGTGGGAGAAAACAGGGACTGGGGCTGCAGTGGGAGAAAACAGTGACTGGGGCTACAGTGGGAGAAAACAGGGTCTGGAGCTGCAGTGGGAGAAAACAGTGACTGGGGCTACAGTGGGAGAAAACAGGGACTGGAGCTGCAGTGGGAGAAAACAGGGACTGGGGCTGCAGTGGGAGAAAACAGGGAAACAGGGACTGGGGCTGCAGTGGGAGAAAACAGTGACTGGGGCTGCAGTGGGAGAAAACAGGGACTGGGGCTGCAGTGGAAGAAAACAGGGACTGGGGCTGCAGTGGGAGAAAACATGGACTGGGGCTGCAGTGGGAGAAAACAGGGACTGGGGCTACAGTGGGAGAAAGCAGGGACTGGGGCTGCAGTGGAAGAAAACAGGGACTGGGGCTGCAGTGGGAGAAAACAGTGACTGGGGCTGCAGTGGGAGAAAACTGTGACTGGAGCTGCAGTGGGAGAAAACAGGGACTGGGGCTGCAGTGGGAGAAAACAGTGACTGGGGCTGCAGTGGGAGAAAACAGTGACTGGAGCTGCAGTGGGAGAAAACAGGGACTGGGGCTGCAGTGGGAGAAAACAGTGACTGGGGCTGCAGTGGGAGAAAACAGTGACTGGAGCTGCAGTGGGAGAAAACAGGGACTGGGGCTGCAGTGGGAGAAAACAGGGAAACAGGGACTGGGGCTACAGTGGGAGAAAACAGTGACTGGGGCTGCAGTGGGAGAAAACAGGGACTGGGGCTGCAGTGGAAGAAAACAGGGACTGGGGCTGCAGTGGGAGAAAACATGGAGTGGGGCTGCAGTGGGAGAAAACAGGGACTGGGGCTACAGTGGGAGAAAGCAGGGACTGGGGCTACAGTGGGAGAAAACAGGGACTGGGGCAGGAACTAGCATGCATGACACACAGGGATGGCGTTACAGTAACCCCCTAAACAAACACGCTACCAAGCAGCCTCATCCTCTCCGCTCCTTCCCCTATCTCTTTGTCATGTATGGGTCAGGCTCCACGGCTCCACGGCTCAACACACAGGCTTCTGGGCTTTTCTCTCCTAGCCAGTCAGTCAGCCAGTCAGCCAGCCAGCGGGGCAGTGGACCGAGGAGCGGCGTCTCTCGGTGTGCCTCCCAATATCCTGGTTAATTCGCCCCCCATGCTGTGGCTGTGAGAGAGCATATGGTGGCACCAGCACCAGGCAGCCATGATGGTTTGCTTAGCAAGACATTGTCATACATGAAGGCAGAGATATTATGTGAAGAGAAGACACATTCTGTATGTGAGGAATGCAGCAGGGAGATGGAAAGGAAACTGTGCACATTACTGTACACACCAGAGTGGAGAGAACCGTGTTCTACTGTCTAACTCAATTTAACCATGTGGAACAAAAGGTCTAAATGATTAAGTATCTCAAACAAGGGGGATTACGCCGAATGAGTCTTCTTCAATTTCACATCCTTATTGGGGCACAGATTCAATTATGAATAAATAGATGAAGGAACCAAAATAACCCAGCCGGTCCATTGGTGTTGTCTCTCAGGGGCTAGGGAAACAGAGGGCGAGCAGAAACAGGTGGAAAGATGCTCTTACCAGCACAACTGTTATTTTCTCTCTCTATCCCGCTATCGTTCTCGCGCTCTCCTTCCCCCAATCTCCACCCCTGCCTCTTTCTTCCTCCCTCTCTCTCCATCTCTCTCGCTCCTTCCCCCAATCTCCACCCCTGCCTCTTTCTTCCTCCCGCTCTCTCCATCTCTCGCTCTCCTACCCCCACTCTCCACCCCTGCCTTTTTCTTCCTCCCTCTCTCTCCATCTCTCACTCTCCTTCCCCCAATCTCCACCCCTGCCTCTTTCTTCCTCCCTCTCTCTCTATCTCTCTCTCTCCTTCCCCCACTCTCCACCCCTGCCTCTTTCTTCCTCCCTCTCTCTCCATCTCTTGCTCTCCTTCCCCCAATCTCCACCCCTGCCTCTTTCTTCCTCCCTCTCTCTCTATCTCTCTCTCTCCTTCCCCCACTCTCCACCCCTGCCTCTTTCTTCCTCCCTCTCTATCCATCTCTCTCTCTCCTTCCCCCACTCTCCACCCCTGCCTCTTTCTTCCTCCCTCTCTCTCCATCTCTCGCTCACCTTCCCTCTAATGCTCTCTCTAGGAGTGACAGCTGGTGTTTTTAGGAGGACTGGATCTGTCCTGCTCCGGCCCATGTGACAGAGGCCCACACTGTCACTCAAGCTGTGACAGTTCCCAGGGGGGGAGGAGCCAAGGCGCAGCTGACAAATCCCACAATCTGCTTCCATACACTAGGAGGATCCATGACGCATAGTACCACCATGACCAATGGCAATTGATTGGATTGATACAGTAAGGCACTTTTCCAGATGCTCAAAGAGCTTTACATTACAATGTACAGGAAAAATTCACCTCACAAACCACCATCAACATCATTGACATGCAGCAAGGCAGCCTCAACAGCAGCCCAACACAGGGAGCCCTTCTAGACCACACATACATCACTCAACTGTTAAATACGTCTATTTCAATACCAAAACAGTGCTGACTGTGTAATGCCAGGTTAACCATATGAAGTAGCCTACTCTCCACCACGCAACACACTCCAATGTCTGCAACATCATTATAATCTTCCCATGTATAATAGGCACCTGATCCACTAGGTGCTCTATAAGCTGCTTGTTTTGGTGGCGGTGGGGTGAAATATGCCATGATAAGAGGACTGTCGGCCCTTAAAGCTACAGTCCAGATCTAACAATCTATTCAAATGTCATTTTCATTCAAAACAATTCTGCTGTTTTTCAAATGCCAGACGGGAGCTTTAACCGACAGCATTGTCTGGCAGCTCCAGCAGAGACAGAGGCTGGGTTTTGTGTGGGCCTGCTCTCTCTAGCCTCCCCCTCTCTCTGGGTTGCAGGAATAAAGGTCCCTATTAAAATTAATGGGCCAGTGGAGGTTATTCAGCACGGCCGCAATGAACAGAGCTCCTTCCACAAGGGGTAACATAATGAGCACTACAGAGGAACGACACCCCTGCCCCCCTAAGCCCTGCCAATCTACACCCCTGCCCCCCTACGCCCTGCCAATCTACACCCCTGCCCCCCTACGCCCTGCCAATCTACACCCACTGCCCCCCTACGCCCTGCCAATCTAGACCCCTTTCCCCCTACACCCCTGCAACCCTACGCCCTGCCCCCCTACGCCATGCCTATCTAGACCCCTGCCCCCCTACGCCCTGCCCCCTACGCCCTGCCCATCTTGACCCACTGCCCCCCTACGCCCTGCCAATCTACACCCACTGCCCCCCTACGCCCTACCCCCCTACGCACTGCCCCCCTACGCCCTGCCAATCTACACCGCCTGCCCCCCTACGCCCTGCCACTCTACACCCCTGCCCTCCTATGCCCTGCCCCCCTACGCCCTGCCCCCCTACGCCCTGCCACTCTACGCCCCTGCCACTCTACGCCCCTGCCACTCTACGCCCCTGCCACTCTACGCCCCTGCCACTCTACGCCCATGCCCCTCTACGCCCCTGCCCCTCTACGCCCCTGCCACTCTACGCCCCTGCCACTCTACGCCCCTGCCCCTCTACGCCCCTGCCACTCTACGCCCCTGCCCCTCTACGCCCCTGCCCCTGCCCCTCTACGCCCCTGCCACTCTACGCCCCTGCCCCTCTACGCCCCTGCCCCTGCCCCTCTACGCCCCTGCCCCTCTACGCCCCTGCCCCTCTACGCCCCTGCCACTCTACGCCCCTGCCCCTCTACGCCCCTGCCCCTCCACGCCCCTGCCCCTGCCCCTCTATGCCCCTGCCACTCTACGCCCCTGCCCCTCTACGCCCCTGCCCCTCTACGCCCCTGCCACTCTATGCCCCTGCCACTCTACGCCCCTGCCACTCTACGCCCCTGCCCCTCTACGCCCATGCCACTCTACGCCCCTGCCACTCTACGCCCCTGCCACTCTACGCCCCTGCCACTCTACGCACATGCCACTCTACGCACATGCCACTCTACGCACATGCCACTCTACGCACATGCCCCTCTGTCACAGGACTAAAAGCATTAAATATGGAGGAGAAAAGTTTCCACTCTGTCCTCCATCCAGACTGAGTCCCTGGAATAGAATAGCACCACTTGACAGTGTCTGAGGGTCTGAAGACCAGTCAGTGGACAGACTCCTCAGTCTCCAGAGGCCATGGCTTCGACAATTATGAAGTGGCTGGGTTCTCTTTAAATGGACCTTGAACTGGGACACCAGAATAGCCAAATGAGCTGGAGAAGACTGCCCAGAACAGAGTGCGATGGAGAGGAGTCTTCGTTGGCCTATGCTCCCTAAGGTGCGATGGGCTTAAGTACTGTAAGTCAGCATTTTAGAAACAAAAGCAGTGGCTGACGATAACTGCTGGTAACTGACCACAACTGCTAGTACCGGTAACTGACCTTTTTGAGGCGTCCGCTCTTGGTGCCGACAAAAGCCACGCAGTATCCGTTGTAGACGTAGGAGGTGACAGAGGTCATGCGGTCCCGTGTCTCTGTGTAGAGGGTGTGTCCCGTCACCAGCTGAGAGCCGCCAAGGGGCTGGTTGATGTCCAGACCACAGAACGAGTCATCGATGGGCACCGGCTGGAAGAGAGAGAGAGAGGTTAGAGATGGAAAAGAAAGCAAGGTTAGAGATAAAGAGAGGTTATAGATGGAGAAAGAGAAGTTATAGATGTAGCGAGAGAAGTTATAGATGGAGAGAGCGGGAGATTGTAGATGGAGAGAGGTTATACATGGAGAGAGGTCATAGATGGAGAAAGGGAAGTTATAGATGGAGAGAGAGAGTTTATAGATGGAGAAAGAGAGGTTATAGATGGAGAAAGAGAGGTTATAAATGGAGAGAGGTTATAGATGGAGAGAAGTTAAATATGGAGAGGTTATAGATGGAGAAAGAGAGGTTATAAATGGAGAAAGGTTATAGATGGAGAGATAAGTTATAGATGGAGAGATAAGTTATAGATGGAGAGATAAGTTATAGATGGAGAAAGAGAGGTTATAGATGGAGAGATAAGTTATAGATGGCGAGAGAGAAGTTATAGATGGAGAGATAAGTTATAGATGGAGAAAGAGAGGTTATAGATGGAGAGATAAGTTATAGATGGCGAGAGAGAAGTTATAGATGGAGAGATAAGTTATAGATGGAGAAAGAGAAGTTATAGATGGAGAAAGAGAAGTTATAGATGGAGAAAGAGGTTATAGATGGCGAGAGAGAAGTTATAGATGGAGAGATAAGTTATAGATGGAGAGATAAGTTATAGATGGAGAGATAAGTTATAGATGGAGAAAGATAAGTTATAGATGGAGAAAGAGAAGTTATAGATGGAGAAAGAGGTTATAGATGGCGAGAGAGAAGTTATAGATGGAGAGATAAGTTATAGATGGAGAAAGATAAGTTATAGATGGAGAAAGAGAAGTTATAGATGAAGAAAGAGGTTATAGGTGGAAAGAGAGAAGTTATAGATGGAGAAAGAGGTTATAGGTGGAAAGAGAAAAGTTATAGATGGAGAAAGACAAGTTATAGATGGAGAAAGAGGTTATAGATGGAAAGAGAGAAGTTATAGATGGAGAAAGAGGTTATAGGTGGAAAGAGAGAAGTTATAGATGGAGAAAGACAAGTTATAGATGGAGAAAGAGGTTATAGATGGAAAGAGAGAAGTTATAGATGGAGAAAGAGGTTATAGGTGGAAAGAGAGAAGTTATAGATGGAGAAAGAGGTTATAGGTGGAAAGAGAGAAGTTATAGATGGAGAAAGACAAGTTATAGATGGAGAAAGAGAAGTTATAGATGGAGAAAGAGAAGTTATAGATGGAGAAAGAAGTTATAGATGGAGAGAGAGAAGTTATAGATGGAGAGAGAGAGGTTATAGATGGAGAAAGAGAAGTTATAGATGGAGAAAGAAAAGTTATAGATGGAGAAAGAGAGTTATAGATGGAGAAAGAGAAGTTATAGATGGAGAGAGAGAAGTTATAGATGGAGAGAGAGAGGTTATAGATGGAGAGAGAGAGGTTATAGATGGAGAGAGAGAGGTTATAGATGGAGAAAGAGAGGTTATAGATGGAGAAAGAGAGGTTATAAATGGAGAGAGGTTATAGATGGAGAGAAGTTAAATATGGAGAGGTTATAGATGGAGAAAGAGAGGTTATAGATGGAGAAAGAGAAGTTATAGATGGAGAAAGAGGTTATAGGTGGAAAGAGAGAAGTTATAGATGGAGAAAGAAAAGTTATAGATGGAGAAAGAGAAGTTATAGATGGAGAAAGAGAAGTTATAGATGGAGAAAGAGCAGTTATAGATGGAGAAAGAGAAGTTATAGATGAAGAAAGAGGTTATAGGTGGAAAGAGAGAAGTTATAGATGGAGAAAGAGAAGTTATAGATGGAGAAAGAGAAGTTATAGATGGAGAAAGAGAAGTTATAGATGGAGAGAGAGAAGTTATAGATGAAGAAAGAGGTTATAGGTGGAAAGAGAGAAGTTATAGATGGAGAAAGAGAAGTTATAGATGGAGAAAGACAAGTTATAGATGGAGAAAGAGAAGTTATAGATGGAGAAAGAGAAGTTATAGATGGAGAAAGAGAAGTTATAGATGGAGAAAGAGAAGTTATAGATGAAGAAAGAGGTTATAGGTGGAAAGAGAGAAGTTATAGATGGAGAAAGAGAAGTTATAGATGGAGAAAGACAAGTTATAGATGGAGAAAGAGAAGTTATAGATGGAGAAAGAGAAGTTATAGATGGAGAAAGAGAAGTTATAGATGGAGAAAGAAAAGTTATAGATGGAGAAAGAGAAGTTATAGATGGAGAAAGAGAAGTTATAGATGGAGAAAGAGGTTATAGGTGGAAAGAGAGAAGTTATAGATGGAGAAAGAGAAGTTATAGATGGAGAAAGAGAAGTTATAGATGGAGAAAGAGAAGTTATAGATGGAGAAAGAGAAATTATAGATGGAGAAAGAGAAGTTATAGATGGAGAAAGAGGTTATAGATGGAGAAAGAAAAGTTATAGATGGAGAAAGAGAAGTTATAGATGGAGAAAGAGAAGTTATACGTGGAGAAAGAGAAGTTATAGATGGAGAAAGAGAAGTTATAGATGGAGAAAGAGAAGTTATAGATGGAGAAAGAGAAGTTATAGATGGAGAAAGAAAAGTTATAGATGGAGAAAGAGAAGTTATAGATGGAGAAAGAGAAGTTATAGATGGAGAAAGAAAAGTTATAGATGGAGAAAGAGAAGTTATAGATGGAGAAAGAGAAGTTATAGGTGGAAAGAGAGAAGTTATAGATGGAGAAAGAGGTTATAGGTGGAAAGAGAGAAGTTATAGATGGAGAAAGAGAAGTTATAGATGGAGAAAGAGGTTATAGGTGGAAAGAGAGAAGTTATAGATGGAGAAAGAAAAGTTATAGATGGAGAAAGAGGTTATAGGTGGAAAGAGAGAAGTTATAGATGGAGAAAGAGAAGTTATAGATGGAGAAAGAGAAGTTATAGATGGAGAAAGAGGTTATAGGTGGAAAGAGAGAAGTTATAGATGGAGAAAGAAAAGTTATAGATGGAGAAAGAGAAGTTATAGATGGAGAAAGAGAAGTTATAGATGGAGAAAGAGGTTATAGGTGGAAAGAGAGAAGTTATAGATGGAGAGAGAGAAGTTATAGATGGAGAGAGAGAGGTTATAGATGGAGAGAGAGAGGTTATAGATGGAGAAAGAGAGGTTATAGATGGAGAAAGAGAGGTTATAAATGGAGAGAGGTTATAGATGGAGAGATAAGTTAAATATGGAGAGGTTATAGATGGAGAAAGAGAGGTTATAGATGGAGAAAGAGAGGTTATAAATGGAGAAAGGTTATAGATGGAGAGATAAGTTATAGATGGAGAAAGATAAGTTATAGATGGAGAAAGAGAAGTTATAGATGGAGAAAGAGAGAAGTTATAGATGGAGAAAGAGAGGTTATAGATGAAGAGAGGTTATAGATGGAGAAAGAGCGAGAGAGGTTATAGATGGAGAAAGAGAGGTTATAGATGGAGAGAGAGAGGTTATAGATGGAGAGAGAGAGGTTATAGATGGAGAGAGAGAGGTTACAGATGGAGAGAGAGAGATTATAGATGAAGAGAGGTTATAGATGGAGAAAAGGAGTGATTATAGATGGAGAAAGAGAGAAGTTATAGACGGAGAAAGAGAGGTTATAGATGGAGAGAGAGGTTATAGATGGAGAGAGAAAGGTTATAGATGGAGAAAGAGAGAGAGCAGGAGATGTGGGAAGAAAGAGGGAGAGAGACAGAATGAGACACAGTAGATCCTAGTGCATCCTTCTCCCTGGCTGCCAGACGTACATTTTGCTGTCTTTCTGTTCCACTTGGTAGACATGTCTTTGCTGTGCTTGAACGAGCCCCACCTTGCACTCACCCTGCCTCATTACACAGGGATATGATCACATCAGGGCAGGAGGAGGAGAGCCTGCTTACTAAGTATGGCTTCTACCATACGAAGCTTCTCTACACTGCAGGAAAACATACACAGTTATTGATGTAATGGACAGTGAAACAACTAGAGAATCAGGCTGGAGGACTGCTCACTCGAAGAGAAAAATGACCTGCCAAAATGTCTGATAAAATCTCCTTCTCAATAGAAATCTAAACTATGCAGAATCACGACGGTGCCGGCAGACTCATTTAAACTGTCCTTCATTTGGTTGGGAATGGAGCTCCACATCAAATCACATCAGAGGAGGGAGGGGCTGGGCTGTGTCTATGGTGGTGACCAAGGCCACCGTGTGCGTGGCAGGGTTTCCACTAGTTACCACAGCTACAGTTGAAGTCGGAAGTTTACATACACCTTAACCAAATACATTTAAACTCAGTTTTTCACAATTCCTGACATTTAATCCTAGTAAAAAATCCCTGTTTTAGGTCAGTTAGGATCACCACTTTACTTTCAGAATGTGAAATGTCAGAATAATAATAGAGAGAATGATTTGTAGGCTTCCTTGCTCACACACGCCTTTTCAGTTCTGCCCAGAAATGTTCTATAGGATTGAGGTCAGGGCTTTGTGATGGCCACTCCTATACCTTGACTTTGCTGTCCTTAAGCCATTTTTCCACAACTTTGGAAGTATGCTTAGGGTCATTGTCCATTTGGAAGACCCATTTGCGAACAAGCTTTAACTTCCTGACTGATGTCTTGAGATGTTTCCCTACCTCATGATGCCATCTATTTTGTGAAATGCACCAGTCCCTCCTGCAGCAAAGCACCCCAACAGCAAGATGCTGCCACCCCCGTGCTTCATGGTTGGGATGGTGTTCTTCGGCTTGCAAGCCTCCCCCTTTTCCTCCGAACATAACGATGGTCATTATGGCCAAACATTTCTAGTTTTGTTTCATCAGACGAGAGGACATTTCTCCAAAAAGTACGATCTTTGTCCCCATGTGCAGTTGTAAATTGTAGTCTGGCTTTTTTATGGAGGTTTTGGAGCAGTGGCTTCTTCCTTGCTGAGCGGCCATTCGGGTTGCGTCGATATAGGACTAATTTTACTGTGGATATAGATACTTTAGTACCTGTTTCCTCCAGCATCTTCACAAGGTCCTTTGCTATTGTTCTGGGATTGATTTGCACTTTTCGCACCAAAGTACATTCATCTCCAGGAGACAGAATGTGTCTCCTTCCTGAGCGGTATGACGGCTGCGTGGCCCCATGGTGTTTATACTTGCGTACTATTGTTTGTACAGATGAGCGTGGTATCTTCAGGCGTTTGGAAATTGCTCCCAAGGAGGAACCAGACTTGTGGACGTCTCCAATTTTTTTTCTGAGGTCTTGGCTGATTTATTTTGATTTTCCCATGATGTCAAGCAAAGAGGCACCGAGTTTGAAGGTAGGCCTTGAAATACATCCACAGGTACACCTCCAATTGACTCACATGATGTCAATTAGCCTATCAGAAGCTTCTAAAGCCATGACATCATTTTCTGTAATTTTCCAAGCTGTTTAAAGGCATAGTCAACTTAGTGTTTGTAAACTTCTGACCCACTGGAATTGTGACACAGTGAATTATAAGTGAAAAAATCTGTCTGTAAACAATTGTTGAAAAAATGCCTTGTGTCATGCACAAAGTAGATGTCCTAACCGACTTGCCAAAACTAAAGTTTGTTAACAAGAAATGTGTGGAGTGGTTGAAAAACGAGTTTTAATGACTCCAACCTAAATGTATGTAAACTTCCGGCTTCAACTGTATATCCTAAAAATGTATGAAAACAAAATGTGCTTTTTAAGTTAAGGCTAGGGATAAGGCTAGGGTTAGGGTTAAGGTTAGGGATAGGCTAGGGCTAAGGTTAGGGATAAGGCTGGGGTTAAGGTTAGGAACAAGGCTAGGGTTAAGGCTAGGGCTAAGGCTAGGGTTAAGGCTAAGGCTAGGGTTAAGGATAGGGTTAAGGTTTGGGTTAAGGCTAGGGTTAAGGCTAGGGTTAGGGTTAAGGCTTGGGTTAAAGCTTGGGTTAAGGTTAGGGTTAAGTCTAAGGTTAGGGTTAAGGTTAGGGCTAAGGCTTGGGTTAAGGTTAGGGCTAAGGGTTAAGGCTAAGGTTAGGGTTAAGGCTAGGGTTAAGTCTAAGGTTAGGGTTAAGGTTAGGGCTAAGGCTTGGGTTAAGGTTAGGGCTAAGGGTTAAGGCTAAGGTTAGGGTTAAGGCTAGGGTTAAGTCTAAGGTTAGGGCTTAGGCTTGGGTTAAGGTTAGGGCTAAGGGTTAAGGCTAAGGTTAGGGTTAAGGCTAGGGTTAAGTCTAAGGTTAGGGTTAAGAGTTAGGGTTAAAGCTTGGGTTAAGGCTAGGGTTATGAGTTAGGGTTAAGGGTTGGGTTAAGGCTAGGGTTAAGAGTTAGGGTTAAGGGTTGGGTTAAGGCTAGGGTTAAGTCTAAGGTTAGGGTTAAGGTTAGGGCTAAGGCTTGGGTTAAGGTTAGGGTTAAGGTTAAGGCTAGGGTTAGGGTTAAGGCTTGGGTTAAAGCTTGGGTTAAGGTTAGGGTTAAGAGTTAGGGTTAAGGGTTGGGTTAAGGCTAGGGTTAAGTCTAAGGTTAGGGTTAAGGTTAGGGCTAAGGTTTGGGTTAAGGTTAGGGTTAAGAGTTAGGGTTAAGGGTTGCTAAGGGTTGGGTTAAGGCTAGGGTTAAGTCTAAGGTTAGGGTTAAGGTTAAGTTTAAGGCTTGGGTTAAGGTTAGGGCTAAGGCTTGGGTTAAGGTTAGGGTTAAGAGTTAGGGTTAAGGTTAAGTCTAAGGTTAGGGTTAAGAGTTAGGGTTAAGGGTTGGGTTAAGGCTAGGGTTAAGTCTAAGGTTAGGGTTAAGGTTAGGGCTAAGGTTAGGGTTAAGGTTAGGGTTAAGGTTAGGGTTAAGGTTAGGGTTAAGGTTAGGGTTAAGGTTAGGGTTAAGTCTAAGGTTAGGGTTAAGGTTAGGGTTAAGGTTAGGGTTAAGGTTAGGGCTAAGGCTTGGGTTAAGGTTAGGGTTAGGGTTAAGGTTAGGGTTAGGGTTAGGGTTAAGGTTAGGGCTAAGGCTTGGGTTAAGGTTAGGGTTAAGTTTAAGGTTAGGATTAGGGTTAAGGTTAGGGTTAGGGTTAAGGTTAGGGCTAAGGCTTGGGTTAAGGTTAGGGTTAACAAGCATTTCGCTACACTCGCATTAACATCTGCTAACCATGTGTATGTGACAAATAAAATTTGATTTGATTTGATTTGGTTAGGGTTAAGGTTAGGGTTACGGTTAAGGTTGGGGTTAGGGTTAGGGTTAAGGTTAAGGTTAGGGTTAGGGTTAAGGTTAGGGCTAAGGCTTGGGTTAAGTTTAAGGGTTTGGTGTAACCCTATCTCCCTCGCGATGCTACACAACAGCACACCACGCTACACTCGTAAAGCCTCGTAAAGCGTAAAGCCATGAGCGGAGTGAAAAGAGATAATGCTGTCGGGCATAAAAGCTTCAGCCTCGTAGACTCGCACCCTCAGCCACCCTATCCTTGTGGAACAAACATCATCTCCCTTTCTTCACAGCTCTCAAAAGAGCATGGATGGAGAGAGTGGGCCCACTCCACGGTCATATGAAAGCTAAGCAGGAAACAGGCAGCTAAATGCCGGTGTTTAGCAGTATTTATGTCTGTTACTCGGTGAAGGTACAACATGTCTAAAATGATTTGAGCTGGTTTATGTTTCAGCGTGCAGAGGCCCTATCTGGGGATCTGTGTCTGTCGCAGACAGAGAGAAGCAGTCTGAATCAGATGAGAGATCTATAGTTGGAGCTATAAAAGAGCCTGAGAAACAGACCTCAGACACTATAACTTATCAATAAAATTACTCCCTCAGACTCCAACCAATGTCATGTGCATCAGTTCCTGTAGTCTAGACTCTGAGTACGGGATTCAGAGCATTTGGTTCTGATTCTAAATTGTTTAGATGATGTATGCTTAGTAGGCTTGGCTGGAAACCTAAATCCCTTTGCATCTTATGCGGTCGTGTTTTCCAAAAGCACTTTCCTATGGGTTTTGGGGTTTCTTGTTTATGGTTTCTACTACCAATAAATGTTGGAGATGGAGATCTGGAGTCAGTAGATTTCACTGTGGGATGTATCTAATGCTAACAACATGGATTATCATTGTCAGAGTCCATAAATACAATACACCAATGACTGGTGGCATTTTAATCCATATTGAACCAATCACAGCAGGTAAAATGGACAGGGGGGGGGGGGGTATATCCACTTCTGAAATTCAGAATTGTTCAGGCTTGTCAACTTTTATGGTGATATTAAAAAATACAAGATGATGTCTCAAATTCAAACCATTTTGATGGTAAAGTGAAGGCTACATACACTCCCTATAATTGACATAGATAAACTTCCTAAAGCAGAATCGGAAATGTGGATACTGAGGTGAACTGAGGTGAAGTGTCTGATTAGCCATTCACACGGTCCCCCTCGACCCCCTGACCTCTCATTCCCATGACAACGCTATGGGTAGCCATCGCTAGGTAACAGGGATGTGGACACGGGTTCAGTTCCCTCTCAGGAGACCTACAGAGGGCTCAATCAATAGTGGCTCCTCTTTAAACACAAATGCTCTGGAGCAGGTTTTCCCAAACCTCGGGGGGACCTCCTGCTCTGGGGGAGGGTTGAGTTACTAGTAATTAGCAGAAAGACCCATCAGTGTGGTTCCTCTACATACACAGGAAGGCAGTCATCAGGGTTTGGAGTGACTGTGTGCCTCCTGACAGTACAGACCAAGTCTAACCTCCATGTAATGGATTTTCAATACACTTTAGCTATGTTTACAGGGGTATATTTTGAGATATACAACTAGTTCATTTAGAAGATTGCTTTTTCTTCTTTCTTCTTTAGAAAAGCAGCTGGTCACAACCTCTGCCTCGAGTACAAAAGCATTTACTCTCCTTGAGGGTGATTGAAAGAAAACACAGTCAAGGTTAGCATTCCAGAGGACATGTCCCGCTGTTGGGGTGTAATGTGGACGGGCTTTCAGAGTTCTTCATCTGTGGACGTCTATGTGCATAATCCAATAAACACTTTTGATTTATTGACCAGTCCTCAACAGACAGCAGGAAAGAGTCTCTACGTTCCTACATTTCCTTATCTGCTGGGCTAGCCGCTAGACATGTGTTTCCTTGGCTAGTAGAGAATAGAGAAGGGAGGGTACTATGGAATGTGGCTGGGAGTACTTGAGGAACATTCTAATGAGGGCTGAAGAAGAATGGAGAGAATGGTGTAGGGGATCTGGGTAGTGATGATGGTCCCACTGGGGGATAATGGGGGATTCTCCTGGGGACTAAAAGTGTGGCCATACATCTGAACTTACTTGGTTAAAGAGAATGCCTCCATACCACCTCTCTTTCTCCCTCTCTCTCTTTCCATCTTTCCCACTCTCTCTCCCTCTCAATTCAATTAAATTAAATTCAAGGGGCTTTATTGGCATTCGAAACACATGTTAACTTTGCCAAAGCAAATGAAATGAATTAAAAAAGGGAAATAAACAATAAAAATGAACAGTAAGCATTACACTCACAGAAGTTCCTAAAGTATAAAGACATTTCAAATGTCATATTATGTCTATATACAGTGTTGTAACGATGTGCAAATAGTTAAAGTACACAAGGGAAAATAAATAAACATAAATATGGGTTGTATTTACAATGGTGTTTGTTCTTCACTGGTTGCCCTTTTCTTGTGGCAACAGGTCACAAATGTTGCTGCTGTGATGCACACTGTCGTATTTCACCCAGTAGATATGGGAGTTTATCAAAATTTGATAAAAAATTGTTTTTTGAATTCTTTGTGCAATCTGAGAGAAATATGGAGAAATGTGGCTTTGTTATGGAAGGTTTGGGAATCGCTTCCTTTTAGGTGGTTTTAATTTAATGGCTCTTTTCTGGATTTTGATAATTAGCAGGTATCGGCCTAATTCTGCTCTGCATGCGTTATTTGGTGTTTTGCGTTGTACACAGAGTGTTTGTCCCATTTTGTGAATTCTTGGTTGGTGAACAGACCCCAGACCTCACAACCATAAAGGGTTTTCTCTCTCTCTCTCTGTCTCACTCTGTTGCTAATGAAACCAAACAGCGCAGGCCCCAGATAACGTCTCCCTCCACCTGACAATCACCTCTGACATTGCACTAATGGGGAATTTAGTGATGTTAATATAAGCAGTCAATAGAGTGGCCCGGGGGACTAGCACAAAGGCAACCACACACTTCTGATCTCGCCGGGTATATCATCAATACGTTAAAAATATATAATCCTATTCATACCCTGAACCCCCCCCTCCCCCCTCCCCCCCGGCCCGCACATACACTATATACAGGCACCAACACACAGACGTACATAGACAGAAAGACGACACACACACACAGACACACACACACTTTAAAAAAAGACTTGCACTTGAAGGCAATGCCACTCTATAGCCCATTGCACACGCATATGCATTACATGTCGTAGAGACTATGCACTTAATTCCCCTTTTAATTCATATTAGCAAAAATAACAAAGCCATAAAGGAGCAGCCAGGACAGATGCCTCATGAGACTGAATTAAAATAAAGAAACCTAAGAAGATGTCACAGCAGATATATGGCCTGGTGTTACAGAACGCTTATGGTTTCAGAGAGGGGGGTGTGGGATCTAGCTGCTGGTAACACTACCATGAGCTGAGCTCACCTGCCCTCTTTCTTTCTCTCGCTCTCATTTGTCCCCCCCCCCCCCCCTCCCTCCCCCATCTACGAGTCGCAGAGTATTTATTTGGATTGCGCTAGAGGAGAATATTATCACTTTGATGGTTGCCAAGGAAAATAAATCCCCACCTTAATTTGTGAACATTTTCTCTGTCATTCAGAGTCTTAAGTGTTCCTGTTCTGCTCCCCCCTATTGGAGCTGCTAAACAATTAGGCCTAATTACATGTAGTGTGAGAATGATTTGATAACAGAAAGTGTTGTACCCCTGCAAAGTACAGATGTAGAATCTTAATTTCAGACAGTTTGCTACAGCAGGAAAATAATCTTGCAGCAACAGGAAATGTGAATTATTATTTGGATTATAATAAAATTACATTTTTGTAAGGGTTGATACATTTTTCGAAAGGGAAAAGCAAGTCTGAAATGTCAAACATTTGTGGAAATTACACACTTCAGAAGCCTTTTTAAACCTCAAATACACTACAAGTTGTAAATGCCGTGCATTGCAGCAAAAGTATCGTGCAAACTAAGATCCTACATCTGTAGAGCAGTCAAAGGTAGTTATCTTGATTGCTGTGTGTTACTATTATGAGTGTGTGCATTCACCATAGTTCCTCTCAGTCTCAGACTCAACCCTGTGGTTTCTAGGGTCATTGATGAGCTGTGGTTGCTGCCCTGTTGATTAATGTCTAGAGGACACATTAGAGCTGACATTCTACTCCTTGTACTCCGTGTCATATGCCAAACATGGAGTGGGAAGGAGTGGAATGTCAGCACAAACAGACTGTTACCCAGGTTATTAGAGCTGAGCTGAGAGCATTCCTCTGGCTTTATACATCCAACTGAGGCTCTCTTCTCTGTGGAAGAGAGCTGCCTGCTTCACACAACCTTTTTGTTAGTGAAAACAGGGGTGTGGATGGACAACAAAACGGAATAATGATGTCAGGTTTGTGTAAGATGAGTCTAGCTTTTGAACATTTGTTGAGAATGTAAAAGGTTGCACTGTCATTGTACTCTGTAGAAATGGTAACTATAGACCATGACACTAGTGAGCCATAATGGACATTGGGGTATGATTACAGAGAGAGAACTGTGAAGTATGCACAGTATGTTCCTCTGTAGTTCTGGAACCTTTTTCTGGGCTTTTTATTCTGTTAAGGCCAGTGTGTGTATGTGTGTGTGTGTGTGTGTGTGTGTGTGTGTGTGTGTGTGTGTGTGTGTGTGTGTGTGTGTGTGTGTGTGTGTGTGTGTGTATGTGTTTGTGTGTGTGTGTGTGTGTGTGTGTGTGTGTGTGTGTGTGTGTGTGTGTGTGTGTATGTGTGTGTGTGTGTGTGTGTGTGTGTGTGTGTGTCCTCTGTAACTCACCGCTTTAGTGCACTGCACATCTTTTCCCAGCAGCCAGTTGAGCTCCAGGTTGCCCTCTCCCTGGTAGCAGGACTGCAGGCGCTCCTTGATACGGGCGTTGATGTCCTTGATGGTGAACACGCAGAGCGCCGAGTCATCTGGTGGCCGGTGGTACTGCTTCTGGCCCTTGGAGAATACGGTGAAGAGCACGTCGTCCGTGGCGCTGATGTTGAGCGAGGCGGCCAGCACACGGCCCGGCTTGGCCAGGTAGGCGGCCTGCAGGAGACGATATTCCACACCGTTCCTCACGCAGCCCACGGGTAAGGAGACGTACGAGTGGAACTTGTGGTCGTCTTTGCAGAGGCGGACGATGCGCGAGGTGTAGAAGAGGTCGTTGGAGGATCCACCTGATGACATGCTGTTCTCCGGCGTCTCGGGCTGGACGGTCAGGAAGTAGACGAAGGAGCCGCTGGCGAAGCCATACACGTAGTAGATGTCGAAGTGGGACACCAGCGCCAGCGTGTCTGACGGGATCTTTATCAGAGACGAGACAAAGTCTGTGTGAAGCTCGTAGTCTAGCATGGCCGAGGACTCTGGGTCGCGGGGGAGCTGACGACTGGAGATGGTGGGGAAGTAGTCCTGTTTACCATCTACGGCCGTCCCGATGAAGAGAGTCCCATCCTGGCCCTTGGAGGAGGGCACGATGACCCCGTACATAGTTCCTGTCTGGTTGACGCTGGAGAGGTAGTGCTCTTTCTTATGGGACGGCTCCACTAGGATGAAGAGATCATCCAGACGCAGGAGCTTGCAGACTCCCTGGTAGAGACTACCGCAGGCCAGCAGACGATTCTGACTGTAGTCTATGAGAAGCAGTTTGTTGACATTGTTAGTGGAGGTCAGGGGTTCAGAGCAGGGCTGGACGATGAGGGGCGGGTAGCATGCCTTGTTGTCGTCCTCAGGGCCTGTGTCGTGGGACACCATGAGGGTCAGGTTACCAGAGAGCTTGTAGACGCGGTTGACCGCTCCGATGTAGAGCGCCCCCGTTGTCTGGTGGACCGTCAGGTGGTTGAAGGCCCACTCCCGGCTCTCCGGGTGGAAGCTGGTGAAGGTGATCTGGCCTTGGCACACGGTGGCAGCGACAGCTAACAGCCACAGGCCCAGCATGGCCAGCACAGCGCCCCCTCTAGGGCCCGCTGGGGAAGTCCTGCTGCTGCGTCGTGTTACCCGCCGCGACCGCCGGCCCTCCATACCTCTAGGGACGCTTGCAGCAAGGCAACAGCAGAGTAAACAGGAGGAGGAATGTGAGGGAAGGAAGCTAGGCTACCTTCCACTTTGTCTTCTCAAAGGTTCGCGCTTGTATCTTTACCAGGGTCTTCACATGTTTCTGAAAGAAAGACAGAAAGAGAGAGGGGCTGAATAAACGAGAGTTAGCACATTGTGACTCACACTCAGTCAAAGGGGAAGCAGATAAAAGCTAATGGAAAAGTCTGTTTATTCAGTAACTGCTGCTTGAGAAGGGGAGGAGTTCACCCTCACCAAGGCGACAATGAGTTAGGGAACAGTGGAATGGAAGCTGACAGAAGACAATGGCAGGAAAAACCTTTATCGCCACATTCCAGAGGAGTTGCTGGACGGGATAGGTCTGATAGGACAATGAAGGAAAGTGAGCAGGTTACGGGTAACGGAAATTAGAATGACCTGAGTCATAGTTATGCTGCCTGCCTCAGAGGGGCCTTGGAGACACTGGGTTTCTAAGAACAACACAAACCAATGGACTGCCCTGGGTGCCACATTTCACAGATCTCCCCTCCCCATGCGCTGCTATGAGAAGCACCCTTCAGGCTAGTGGTCTATAATCAATAGAGCCACTTATTTAATTCTACAATGACTAATTCTAGATGCCATGGGTAAAACAAATATTTAAAAGTAAGAGGCTATTTAAACAGACATTTAAACAGAGATCTTACGGTCCAAAATATACCAGCTAGAGAAAGACTTACAAGGGTAAAGCACAGCTAAAAACCAAAGTAATGATTAATAAATATATTGGGGCTCATATTATTTTTCCTTAGGAGGCATTAGCATTGCCATCTCATATCAGTTACACCCCTCTAACCCCCTCCGGTCGGCTGGCACCCTTCCCTATCCGTGCTCCTTATTTTTCCAGTCTAAATGTGAAAACATCCATAAAGGAAAGTCTGCTATTTATGTAACGATGCTTTGCAATCTGGCCCCTCCTTCATGTTATACATTAAGAGAGAGAGACAGAGCGAGAGAGAGAATGTCTATATTCTTTTAAACTTTTATGAGTGTGATGTTTAGAGTTCATTTCTAATTGTTTATTTCCCTTCCCTTTTGTTTATTGTCTATTCGACTTGCTTTGGCCATGTAAACACATTTCCCATACCAATAAAGCCCTCTAAATTTAAATTGAAAATGTTTATTTAGAGAGACTCACAGAGGGGAGAGAGAGAAAGTCCCCCTTCACAGTTTTTCCCTAGGAGGTAATTATCTGGTCCATGGTAGAGGGGAGTTCTGGATCTTATTACTGGAACAAAGTGAGAACAAATTGGGAGCCAGAACCACTGCTTGCACCCCTCCTTCCCTACCTTCATCCCTCTCTGCTCTTCAAGGGTTCTGTCTCATTTTGTGGGCAGTGTGCACATAGCCTGTCTTCTCTTGAGAGCCAGGTCTGCCTACAGCAGCCTTTCTCAATAGCAAGGCTATGCTCACTGAGCCTGTGCAGAGTCAAAGCTTTCCTTAGGTTTGGGTCAGTCACAGTGGTCAGGTATTCTGCCACTGTGTACTCTCTGTTTAGGGCCAAATAGCATTCTAGTTGGCTCTGTTTTTTTATGAATTCTTTCCAATGTGTCAAGTAATTATCTTTTTGTTTTCTCATGATTTGGTTGGGTCTAATTGTGCTGCTGTCCTGGGGCTCTGTGGGGTGTGTTTGTGTTTGCGAACAGAGCCCCAGGACCAGCTTGCTTTGGGGACTCTTCTCCAGGTTCATCTCTCTGTAGGCGATGGCTTTGTCATGGAAGGGTTGAGAATTGCTTCCTTTTAGGTGGTTGTAGAATTTAACATCTCTTTTCTGGATTTAGATAATTAGTGGGTATCTGCCTGATCCTGCTCTGCATGCATTATTTGGTGTTCTACATTGTACACAGAGGATATTTTTGCAGAATTATGCATGCAGAGTCTCAATTTGGTGTTTGTCCCATTTTGTGAATTCTTGGTTGCTGAGTGGACCCCAGACCTCACAACCATGAAGGGCATTGGGTTATATAACTGATTCAAGTATTTTTAGCCAGATCCTAATTGGTATGTTGAATTTTATGTTCCTTTTGATGGCATAGAATGCCCTTCTTGCCATGTCTCTCAGATCGTTCACAGCTTTGTGGAAGTTACCTGTGGCGCTGATGTTTAGGCCAAGGTATGTATAGTTTTTTGTGTGCTCTAGGGCAACAGTGTCTAGATGGAATTTGTGTTTGTGGTCCTGGCAACTGGACCTTTTTTGGAACACCATTATAGGTTTGGCAGAATCTGTGCAGAATATCTAGGTGTTGCTGTAGGCCCTCCTTGGTTGGTGACAGACCAAGGAGGGTCTCTCTCTCTATCCCCCTCTCTGCCTTTCTCTACCCCTTCCCTGTCCCTCTCTCTCTCTCTCCCTACCTTGCTCAGTCCCTACCTCCTCTCTGCTCTTTAAAAGGATAATTTAGCTTTTTACAATCAAATATGTATATTTTTTATGTAAATGTCATGTTTTAGAAGGGTCCAGACACTTTTTTTTGCAATGTCCATGTCCTTAGATGTTGTACACATGAAATTGTGTAATTCCAAAGTTCACCTACAAATCAAGCTGCTTCGCGTATCTAACGGTTCTCTGTGTAGCCTGCTGCTACAATGGACAGGAAGGTACCACTCGAGTCGCAACAACATTTAATATAACTTTGAGAGCTTTTTAGTTTTAAAAAGGACATATTTGGGTTTTTATGGAGCCGTTGTTCATGTTATTCAGAGCCCCAGTACTGCACAACAAGGATGCCGAAGTGAATCGCTGGTTGGGTCAAGTTTCTCAAAAAAAGACAAATCACAAAGAAAAGTATTTGGACCCTTCCACAACATGCCATTTACATCAAAATGTTTAACTTGGTTGTAAAAAAGCTCAATTCTCCTTTAAGGCCTCTGACTGTTTTACCAGGATCAGAATCTATTCATTATTATTCTTCCACAATGTTACTCCTGTTTTAATCCTTTATTCTCCCGCTGACACCATCACGTCCTGCAGGGATTCATTATTGGCCTCAGAACATTCATTCCTAAATGAATCAGGACACCATTAGACATGCACAGCTCACACTCCTCTCCCTCTCTTTAATACCACAACCCGCACACTGCTGTGTGCTTTCACCTCTTTTATCAGTATTATTCCATCAGGACCGAACAACACCATGCAGTGAGGGACTAACAAGTGGAAACAATGGCAGCAGTAGCAGCAGTAGCAGAAGCAAAAATAGCAGTAGTAGCAGCATAAGTAGCAGCAGAATTAGAAGCAGTAGCTGAAGTAGAAGAAGTAGCAGTAGCAGCATAAGTAGAAGCAGTAGCAGCAGTAGCAGCAGTAGCAGCAGTAGCAGTAGCTGAAGTAGAAGAAGTAGCAGTAGCAGCATAAGTAGCAGCAGTAGCAGCAGTAGCAGCAGTAGCAGTAGCTGAAGTAGAAGAAGTAGCAGTAGCAGCATAAGTAGCAGCAGTAGCAGCAGCAGTAGCTGAAGTAGCAGCAGTAGCAGCAGTAACTGAAGTAGCAGCAGTAGCAACATTATCAGCAGTAGCAGAAGTAGCAGAAGTAGCAGCAGTAGCAGCAGTAGGAAAAGTACCTCCGCTGGGCTTACCTCCACTGTACCCGCACCCCACCATACCCCTGTCTGCGAATTATGCTCTGAATATATTCTACCATGCCCAGAAATCTGCTCCTTTTATTCTTTGTCCCCAACGCTCTAGGCGACCAGTTTTGATAGCCTTTAGCCGCACCCTCATACTACTCCTCCTCTGTTCCGCGGGTGATGTGGAGGTAAACCCAGGCCCTGCATGTCCCCAGGCACCCTCATTTGTTGACTTCTGTGATCGAAAAAGCCTTGGTTTCATGCATGTCAACATCAGAAGCCTCCTCCCTAAGTTTGTTTTACTCACTGCTTTAGCACACTCTGCCAACCCTGATGTCCTTGCCGTGTCTGAATCCTGGCTTAGGTAGGCCATCAAAAATTCTGAGATTTCCATACCCAACTATAACATTTTCCGTCAAGATAGAACTGCCAAAGGGGGAGGAGTTGCAGTCTACTGCAGAGATAGCCTGCAAAGTAATGTCATACTTTCCAGGTCCATACCCAAACAGTTCAAACTACTAATTTTAAAAATGACTCTCTACAGAAATAAGTCCCTCACTGTTGCCGTCTGCTACCGACCCCCCTCAGCTCCCAGCTGTGCCCTGGACACCATTTGTGAATTGATCGTCCCACATCTAGCTTCAGAGTTTGTTCTGTTAGGTGACCTAAACTGGGATATGATTAACACCCCGGCAGTCCTACAATCTAAGCTAGATGCCCTCAATCTCACACAAATCATCAAGGAACCTACCAGGTACAACCCCAAATCTGTAAACAAGGGCACCCTCATAGACGTCATCCTGACCAACTGGCCCTCCAAATACACCTCCGCTGTCTTCAACCAGGATCTCAGCGATCACTGCCTCATTGCCTGTATCCGCTACGGATCCGCAGTCAAACGACCACCCCTCATCACTGTCAAACGCTCCCTAAAACACTTCGGAAAGCAGGCCTTTCTAATCGACCTGGCCCGGGTATCCTGGAAGGATATTGACCTCATGCAATCAGTTGAGGATGCCTGGTCATTCTTTAAAAGTAACTTCCTCACCATTTTAGATAAGCATGCTCCGTTCAAAAAATGCAGAACTAAGAACAGATATAGCCCTTGGTTCACTCCAGACCTGACTGCCCTCGACCAGCACAAAAACATCCTGTGGCGGACTGCAATAGCATCGAATAGTCCCCGCGATATGCAACTGTTCAGGGAAGTCAGGAACCAATACACGCGGTCAGTCAGGAAAGCAAAGGCCAGCGTCTTCAGGCAGAAATTTGCATCCTGTAGCTCTAACTCAAAAAAGTTCTGGGACACTGTAAAGTCCATGGAGAACAAGTGCACCTCCTCCCAGCTGCCCACTGCACTGAGGCTAGGTAACTCGGTCACCACCGATAAATCCATGATCGAAAACTTCAACAAGCATTTCTCAACGGCTGGCCATGCCTTCCTCCTGGCTACTCCAACCTCGGCCAACAGCTCCGCCCCTCCCGCAGCTACTTGCCCAAGCCTCTCCAGGTTCTCCTTTACCCAAATCCAGATAGCAGATGTTCTGAAAGAGCTGCAAAACCTGGACCCGTACAAATCAGCTGGGCTTGACAATCTGGACCCTCTATTTCTGAAACTATCCGCCGCCATTGTCGCAACCCCTATTACCAGCCTGTTCAACCTCTCTTTCATATCGTCTGAGATCCCCAAGGACTGGAAAGCTGCCGAAGTCATCCCCCTCTTCAAAGAGGCAGTAGCAGTAGCAGTAGTAGCAGCAGCAGCTGTAGAAGTAGCAGTAGCAGCAGTAGCAGTAGTAGCAGCAACAGCTGTAGAAGTAGCAGCAGTAGCAGCAGTAGCAGCTGTAGAAGTAGCAGTAGCAGCTGTAGAAGTAGCAGTAGCAGCAGTAGCAGTAGTAGCAGCAGCAGCTGTAGAAGTAGCAGCAGTAGCAGCTGTAGAAGTAGCAGTAGCAGCAGTAGCAGGTGTAGAAGTAGCAGTAGCAGCAGTAGAAGTAGCAGCAGTAGAAGTAGCAGCTGTAGAAGTAGCAGTAGCAGCAGCTGTAGAAGTAGCAGCTGTAGACGTAGCAGTAGCATCAGTAGCAGGTGTAGAAGTAGCAGCAGTAGAAGTAGCAGCTGTAGAAGTAGCAGCAGTAGAAGTAGCAGGTGTAGAAGTAGGCTCGCAAAATCAAGGATGATCAGATGTTGCGCTACAACAAGAGTAATTAGTGTGAAGCTGGATGGAGTAGCTGTGGACCGTGTGTGGGTCGGTGGGGACGCCAGGGGGGTGAAACATGTCAGACACAAGCCTACATCGTTCGTTACGCTACACATTTGCATTTCTCAGCAGAAAGAGAGGAGAGGACATCAGAGAGAATCAAGCCATGGCTGAGAGAGAGATGTGGCTGGAATAATCAGCTGCTTCTTTGAATTTGTCATTTGCATATGTCTGAATTGGTGTTCCGGGTGTGTCTGATATACAGTACAGTGGAGATTTACAGTCCCTCTCCACTATGTCTGGTCATTTTACACACACCCCTCCCCCAAGCCCATGGCTGTCAGAACCTGTTCATTGTCATCCTGTGTCGTCCCCCCGCCTCCATCTGTGATCAACTGATAAGCTACTCAGCCAGTCCAGACTTTAATATACACTCCTGGGGAGAGTATTGATCCCTCAGCCCATAAACAGTGAGTTCCTAGGGGCCATTGGGTCCTGGAAGCCTGTTAGCTATTAGAGGGACTGGCGTGTGCTGGTGTGGGCTGGGCTGAGGGAGGTGCGTGGGCTGCTCTGAGGTGTCCCAGGAGCACTATACTATATGAGCATGGCCATAAAATAGTGGGCCTAAGCTATAAGCCAGGGACAGGACCCCTCATACCATTTATCCTACCTTCCTTCCTGCACCATGCCTGCACCAGCCATGCTGCTTCCTTTGTTTGAGTGTGTGCATCGTGCTGTGGAGGTGCCGAGCAGAGCAGAGAGAAAGTTCAGAGTTCAGAGTAGAGAGTAGAGCAGGGTAGAGTAGAGCAGAGTAGAGTAGAACAGAGAAGAGTAGAGCAGAGAGAGCAGAGTAGAACAGAGAAGAGTAGAGCAGAGTAGAGCAGAATAGAGTAGAACAGAGCAGAGTAGAACAAAGCAGAGTAGAACAAAGCAGAGTAGAACAGAGTAGAGCAGAGTAGAACAGAGTAGAGTAGAACAGAGCAGAGCCGAGGAAAACAGAGTAGAGCAGAGCAGAATAGAACCAAGCAGATCACAGTAGAGTAGAGCAAAGCAGAGTAGAGCAGATTCGAACATAGCAGAGTAGAGCAGGGTAGAGTAGAACAGAGCAAAGTAGAACAAAGCAGAACAGAGCAGAGTATAACAGAGTAGAGTAGAGCAGATTAGAACATAGCAGAGTAGAGCAGAGCAGAGTAGAACAGAGCAGAGTATAGAACAGAGATGAACAGAGCATAGAACAGAGATGAGCAGAGCAGATCAGAGTAGAATAGAGCAGAGTAGAGTAGAGCAGAACAGAGCAGAGTAGACCAGGATAGAACAGAGCAGAACAAAGTAGAGCAGAGCATAGTAGAACAAAGCAAAAAGAGTAGAACAGAGCAGAGTAGAGCAGAGTAGAATAGAGCAGAGCATAGTAGAATAGAGCAGAGTAGAACAGAGTAGGGTAGAGCAGATGTGAATGCCAAATGTAAAAGTGTTCCTTACAGTGCACTACTTTTGACTGTCAAATGCAGTACACTATAGAGGGAATAAAGTGCCATTTGTGATGCAGCCCAGAGTAAATCCCTCTGGAGGTGTAATCAGGTTCCTGCAGCAGCTCTTTCCTCCTCAAGCCCCATAGCCTGTTGGCCTTTAGGGCTTTAGAACACAGGCAGGCAGCACCCGCACGCCCACCTCCTTTAACACCCCTCCATCTCCCTAACCCCCTCCACCTCCCCTGTGGTATATACACTACTGTTCAAACGTTTGGTGTTACTTAGAAATGTCCTTGTTTTCGAAAGAAACATTTTTTTTTTGTTCATTAAAATAACATCAATTTGATGTTATTTGAATGGACAAAATAATTTTATATTCTTTCGAAAACAAGAAAAACAATTTTTTACGACAGAGCCTGGGCGCAAACCCAGAGTCTCTGGTGGCACAGCTGGCGCTGCAGTACAATCCGGATAATTTAAAAAACGTTGAACGTTTCTTCAAGTGCAGATGTAAAAAACCATCAAGCGCTAGGATGAAACTGGCTCTCATGAGGACCGCCACAGGAATGGAATGACCCAGAGTTACCTCTGCTGCAGAGGATAAGTTCATTAGAGTTACAAGCCTCAGAAATTGCAGCCCAAATAAATGCTTCACAGAGTTCAAGTAATAGACACATCAACATCAACTGCTCAGAGAAGACTATGTGAATCAGACTTTCATGGTCGAATTGCTGAAAAGAAACCACTACTAAAGAACACCAATAAGAAAAAGAGACTTGCTTGGACCAAGAAACACGAGCAATGGACATTAAACGGGTATAAATCTGTTCTTAGGTCTGATGAGTCCAAATTTGAGATTTTTGGTTCCAACCGCTGTGTCATTGTGAGACTCAGAGTAGGTGAACGGATGATCTCCGCATGTGTGGTTCCCATCGTAAAGCATGGAGGAGGTGGTGTGATGGTGTGGGGTACTTTGCTGTTGACACTGTCAGTGATTTATTTAGAATTCAAGGCACACTTAACCAGCATTGCTACCACAGCATTCTGCAGCAATATGCCATCCCATCTGGTTTGCACTTAGTGGGGCTATCATTTGTTTTTCAACAGAACAATGACCCAAAACACACCTCCAGGCTATGCAAGGGCTATTTGACCAAGGAGAGTGATGGAGTGCTGTATCAGATGACCTGGCCTCCACAATCACTCGACCTCAACCCAATTGAGATGATTTGGAATAAGTTGGACCGCAGAGTGAAGGAAAAGCAGTCAACAAGTGCTCAGCATATGTGGGTGCTCTCAAGCTGGTTGAGAGAATGCCAAGTGTGCAAAGCTCTCATCAAGGCAAAGGGTGGCTACTTGGAATAATCTCAAATATAAAAATAATTTAGATTTTTTTTAAACACTTTTTTGGTTACTAAATTATTCCATATGTTTTATTTCTTATATTTTATGTCTTCACTATTATTCTGCAATGTAGAAAATAGCAAAAATAAATAAAAACCCTGGAATAAATAGGTGTGTCCAAACATTTGACTGGTACTGTATACATATATATTACTACCCATCGATCTCTCCATTCCTTCCTCCTCTCCCTCTATCTTTCCTCTTCCCCCAAGGCCATGGGAAGATACTGTATGTGTTTCATTCTTCTCTTTCATGTTGTGGCGGGTGAGCTGGTGGCAGGTGGACTGAAGAAGAAGAAGTCACTAAATGAATGATGTACATAAATGACTTCACAAAGGTTAGTTGTTAATAAAGCTATAGGATGAGAAACTTTGTTGTTGTTGTTTCCTTCTGCTGCTCTTCACAGGGAGGGACTGATTATGCCGGCAAGCAGGGGATTTAAATAGTAGGATTGCAATCGCTTGTTAGTCGCTTTCTTGTTTGAAGCCACATTCTGTTTTCTCCTGCTCACTAGGAGTCAGATTTATCGGCGACAAATCACAACACAGTCACCTTATAACTTACTTAGACCTAAAGAAGACACTTTGCATCTTGGGTGATACGCCTGACTGAGTCTTTGGTAGCATTTGTGTGAGGTGGAAGGCTGCAATGCAGCCATTCTTGCCCAGGCTTGATTTGTTTATGAAAATGAGCTACAATGAAGGGAGGACCATACCAGCATTGTATAAATGCCTTTTTTTTTACATACAATACCATCCCTTAGTTCACTGCCCCAGCAACATAGGCCTTACAGATGTAGGATCTTAATTTGATCACCTTGTTGCAGGATAACGTTCCTGCAATGCAGGACATTTTAAACGTGTAGTGTATTTGAGGTTTAATAAGGCTTCTGACATTTGTAATTTCCACTTAGAGATTTCCAACTTGATTATACCTTACAAAAAATGTATCAACACCAACACACATATCCATTAACTATAACCCACATAATAATTCACATTTCCTGTTGCTTCAGGATTCTTTTCCTGCTGTAGAAAATGAAGATCCCGCATCTGTATCTCCAGACCCAAATGTTGCGTGCCGGCTGCACGCTGGCCAGTGATTCAATTTGTCTGCCACCAGAGACTACTAGCTAAACAACACCTCCACGCCACTATCTCCACTATCTCCACTATCTCCACACTGAGCCATCTGTCTTCTAAACAAGCCTTGTTTGTGTGTCAGCTTTGATTTGTTGACACATTACAACTGTGTAAGTTGTAACGATGCAGAAAGATGTACTGGCGAACAGGCAAATGTCAGCTACTGTGGGAATTAGCTCATACCACAGACATGCTTACAAAAAGCATTTAACTGCTCAGCACACAATGTATTAACCTCTAACTGCATGAATCAATCTGTCCCGTGTTTATTAATCATGCATTTGAATCATTTAGGGCGGAAGGCATCCTAGCAGTTAAGAGCGTTGGGCCAATTACCGAAAAGTCGTTGGTTTGGATTCCTGAGCCGAATAGGTAGAAAATATGTCGATGTGCACTTGAACAAGGCACTTAACCCTAATTGCTCCTGTAAGTTGCTCTGGATAAGAGTGTCTCCTAAATGACTAAAATGTAAATGTAATCAACCAGCTCTCATTACTAGTCTGTATGTAGGCACAGCTCTTCCACTGACTGGAGGGGTGCTTTGACACACAGCTGGCCTATAAGTAAGTACAAGTCAAAGAGGTACAGTACAGAGATCAGTAGACTTTGAGTAAACTAGTCTCTAGGCAGACAAAGCCTAGGCCAGGCATGTGAGTGAAGCAATATTAACAACTGAGTAAGAAGTTCAGCAGGAAAACAGGAAGACAAGCATTCCATTGTGCATTAGAAGATGTGATCATGGTTTGGAAATAAACCCTGTGTTCATCTAAAGTTTCCCATTTATAATGAAACAGTGGGGCTGTGACACAGACTGAACCACACGTTGGCATGCTGAACTCACCCACGCTGCTGCCTCTGATTGCCTTGCTAACCCAATGGGACCTGCTGTCTTACTGCATTCAGCTCTGTCTATAGCGCATTACTTTTTGGCCAGAGATGTCTCTGGCCTAAAGTAGTGGACTATATAGGAAATAGGGTCCCCTGCCTGTGTGCCCCTGCCTGGTCCATGTGCCTGAGCGCTGGAGATTTCCCCGGTCTGGCTGAGCTTCAGGGGCAGTGCCAGGAAAGCAGTGGGCACAGGGAATAGCAAGATGGTACCTATAGACTGTTCATGGCTCCTAAGCAACTTTGCAGTATTTGTTTTATTTCTAACATTATTAGCACAGAAAGTCCTTTCCACTATTACATACAGCCGGAAATAACTTTTAGATATTAGAGTGGTGGTAAATATGACTTTCCTGAATTTAACCCTTTGTTCGTACCCCCGAATCAATTCCACTTATCCCAGAGACTGTTCCAATAATCAAGTCGAGATGAGGGCGAGGATCTCCTTCCAGAGAGACATCAGGGACTGTAACATACTCTGTTTCACTGAATCTTGGCTCTCCCTGGATATACTGTCCCCGTCCATACAACCACCTGGGTTCTCAGTACATCGCGCAGACAGGAATAAAGAACTCTCCGGGAAAAAGAAAGGAGTTGTATGTTTCAAGATTAATAAATTCACTACTCATGGTGTGATTGCGGCACAGGAACTCAAGTCATTTTGTTAACCAGACCTAGAATACCTCACAATCAAATGTCTCCCGAGGTCCATACAAAAATGGTTTGTCAAGATTGGTGTGGAAGAACTTAACTGGCCGGAAGTTGGAGTAACGGTGGTCGAGTGTTTTAGCAGCGCAAATACTACAGTCAATGTGTTGATAGAACTTTGACAGCTTTTTCCGTGTAGTATCGGCTTGAGGGGGGATATACACGGCCGTGATTATAACCAAAGAAAATTATCTTGGGAGATAATACGGTCAGCATTTGATTGTGAGGTATTCTAGGTCGGGTGAACAAAAATACTTAAGTTCCTGTACGTTATCACAATTACACCATGAATCGTTAATCATGAAACATACACCCCCACCCTTCTTTCCGGAGAGATATTTATTCCTATCGGCACAATGAACTGAGAATCCAACTGCCTGGACCGACTCAGACCGTATATCCCGAGAAAGCCATGTTTCCATGAAACAGAGTATGTTCCAATCCCTGATGCCCTCTGGAAAGAAACCCCTGCCCTGAGCTCGTCAACTTTATTATCCAGAGACTGAACATTAGCGAGTAATATACTCGGAAGCGGTGGGTGGTGTCTCCTAAGTTGGAGAAGAAGCCCACTCCGAGTACCTCTCCTCCGCCGGCGTTGTTCTGGGTCGGCCTCTGGAACCAGTTCAATTGCCCTGGGGGTGCAAACAAAGGATCCGCTTCAGGAAAGTCATATTCCTGGTCGTAATGCTGGTAGTGCTGGTGAGTTACCACCGCTCTGATATCCAATAGTTCTTCCCGGCTGTATGTAATACCACAAAAAAAACGTGGGCTAACAATGTAAAAAAGAATACATAAAAAAATTAAATACTGCAAAGTTTCCTAAGACCTAGAAGCGAAGCAGCCCTCTCTGTCGGTACCATTTTACTCCGGACTACAACATTGCTCGTCCTAATATTTATATATTTCTTAATTCCATTCTTTTACTTTTTAGATTGGGTGTATTGTTAGATACAGTGCCTTGCGAAAGTATTCGGCCCCCTTGAACTTTGCGACCTTTTGCCACATTTCAGGCTTCAAACATAAAGATATAAAACTGTATTTTTTTGTGAAGAATCAACAACAAGTGGGACACAATCATGAAGTGGAACGACATTTATTGGATATTTCAAACGTTTTTAACAAATCAAAAACTGAAAAATTGGGCGTGCAAAATTATTCAGCCCCTTTACTTTCAGTGCAGCAAACTCTCTCCAGAAGTTCAGTGAGGATCTCTGAATGATCCAATGTTGACCTAAATGACTAATGATGATAAATACAATCCACCTGTGTGTAATCAAGTCTCCGTATAAATGCACCTGCACTGTGATAGTCTCAGAGGTCCGTCAAAAGCGCAGAGAGCATCATGAAGAACAAGGAACACATCAGGCAGGTCCGAGATACTGTTGTGAAGAAGTTTAAAGCCGGATTTGGATACAAAAAGATTTCCCAAGCTTTAAACATCCTAAGGAGCACTGTGCAAGCGATAATATTGAAATGGAAGGAGTATCAGACCACTGCAAATCTACCAAGACCTGGCCGTCCCTCTAAACTTTCAGCTCATACAAGGAGAAGACTGATCAGAGATGCAGCCAAGAGGCCCATGATCACTCTGGATGAACTGCAGAGATCTACAGCTGAGGTGGGAGACTCTGTCCATAGGACAACAATCAGTCGTATATTGCACAAATCTGGCCTTTATGGAAGAGTGGCAAGAAGAAAGCCATTTCTTAAAGATATCCATAAAAAGTGTTGTTTAAAGTTTGCCACAAGCCACCTGGGAGAGACACCAAACATGTGGAAGAAGGTGCTCTGGTCAGATGAAACCAAAATTGAACTTTTTGGCAACAATGCAAAACGTTATGTTTGGCGTAAAAGCAACACAGCTCATCACCCTGAACACACCATACCCACTGTCAAACATGGTGGTGGCAGCATCATGGTTTGGGCCTGCTTTTCTTCAGCAGGGACAGGGAAGATGGTTCAAATTGATGGGAAGATGGATGGAGCGAAATACAGGACCATTCTGGAAGAAAACCTGATTCTGAGTCTGCAAAAGACCTGAGACTGGGACGGAGATTTGTCTTCCAACAAGACAATGATCCAAAACATAAAGCAAAATCTACAATGGAATGGTTAAAAAATAAACATATCCAGGTGTTAGAATGGCCAAGTCAAAGTCCAGACCTGAATCCAATCGAGAATCTGTGGAAAGAACTGAAAACTGCTGTTCACAAATGCTCTCCATCCAACCTCACTGAGCTCGAGCTGTTTTGCAAGGAGGAATGGGAAAACATTTCAGTCTCTCGATGTGCAAAACTGATAGAGACATACCCCAAGCGACTTACAGCTGTAATCACAGCAAAAGGTGGCGCTACAAAGTATTAACTTAAGGGGGCTGAATAATTTTGCACACCCAATTTTTCAGTTTTTGATTTGTTAAAAAAGTTAAATATCCAATAAATGTCGTTCCACTTCATGATTGTGTCCCACTTGTTGTTGATTCTTTACAAAAAAATACAGTTTTATATCTTTATGTTTGAAGCCTGAAATGTGGCAAAAGGTCGCAAAGTTCAAGGGGGCCGAATACTTTCGCAAGGCACTGTATTACTGCACTGTAGGAGCTAGGAACATAAGCATTTCTCTACACCTGCAATAACATCTGCTAAATATGTGAATGCAACCAATAATATTTGATTTGAGGGAGACAGAGAGCTGCATTGTGGCAGCTAGGCTAATCTGTAGAAGTGAAAGGGTTTTGCAAAGTGGAAAATGAGGGGAGGAGAGGACAAGCTAAAGGACAATGACAAAACAGACCAACAAAATGGTACTTGACTGCTGTGTGGACAATGGACAGTGCTGTAGCCTGGCCACATGCTCTAGAGAAAGTGGTGAAATGCTTTCAGTAAGCTGGTCTATAGCTCAGAATCCGGTCAACCTGCTGGAAGAGAGCAGTCGTTTCTCTCTCCCTCCCTCCCCTTTGTGTCTCTTGACTCCCCCCCACACTAAGCTCCTTAACAATGCAGCCAAATTGTGTTTGATCTCCTAAATTCATATTTACAGACATTGTATTCCAGGAGATAAAGAACATAAACCAAAATCCGGTTACGCTGTTAAATCCGATAATTGTTGTGGGATAGGGAAAGAAATGACATATCGCAATTCCACGGCTCGGATTAATTCAGTTATTCCCTGAATGATTCATGTAAACCATGACATTTAAACAGTTAAATAAAAGTGAGACGCTACAATCTACAGGAGACCAACTTGGGGTAAAAAATAAACAAACAACAAATAACTTGAAAACATAATTAAGAATAAAAAGAAAAGTGCCTGGAGCAAAACTTTTCTGATTGGGTTGAAGAAAGTGAACCGTCAGCAGCAGTGATAGCGGCCATTTGCATGTTGCTATTAAAAATAGAACGTTTTAATCTCCCCTGAAGGGAGGTCTTTGTGTATAGGAGGAGAAGACTATAAAAAAGTGTTTAGCGGGAAAGGTTAGTCCATTAGTCTTTATTTCAGCTGACATCCTGCTGGAGATAATGAGAGGGTTTCTGCTGCTGCGTCTCGTCTCCAGGAGTTGGACTAGTTACATTTAGAAGTTCCTTTATCTCATTATAGGAGCACTGATTGAAATGGTACCCTATTCCCTATATAGTGCAGCCATTTTGATCAGAGCCCTATCGGTCCTGGTCAGAACCAGTGCACTACATACAGTGGGCAATAGGGTGCCGTTTTGGACGCAGCTAGTGTGCAGTGGTGGGGACTGTCTCTGAGCCAATCCTCTGTCTGTTTCCAATAACACTAAAGCCATTACATCACATCCATCCAGCTGTACGATCCAGCCCACCACAGGGAAATGTCACAGTAAGTAAGGAGTGAGAGAGAGAGGAAGAAAGGAGGGATAACACTCACTGACGACAGGGCCTATGTTTCCTTCCCTGTGCTACTGTTGTTATGGAGAAATTAGGGTGGATATTTCCTTTACTTAACAGCTAGGCCTATTCCTAGAGCTGGGACAATAAACCGAAAATTATCGATACGGACCGAACCAACCATTTATTGAGGACATTTTACTGAGATCGATAACTTTACTAGAGGAATTAAATGATATTAGTGCTAATGTGGGCCACTGCTAAGAGGACAATGGTAGGCACAATATTCAAGGTAGTAGCAGTTTTAACGGTAAAATATAAAAAAGTAACTGATGTGCACGTTAATGTTTTAAACTTATCGTTCAATTTATCGTGATAATTCAGTCAATTTATTGTGATATGGATTCCATATCGCCAAACTTTACCTATTCATTAACCTCTGTAGCTGTCAACTGAAATATGCAAAGGCGATATGTTGCTCATGCAAGAACTATGTAGTGTAAGTGAGCAGCTATTAAACTGTTACAACAAGCACCACATAGACGAGGCCACTGTAATCTCCAGACAGACACAGCAATTTCACTGAGTGCTGCTGTCGTTTTTTATCATTAGACATGGCCACTACTATGCTCTAAGCCAGGTGTGTCAAAATCCTTTTACCCCGGGGGCCACATTAGTTCCTCAACGAGGTCCGGAGGGCCGCACTGAAAATGTGTTATATTTCCTTGCCGTCAAAATTTGCTAAAAACAGTCTTCTATTCATCATTTTCTTTATTTTCAATGCTCCCTGACTGTCAAGCTTTCATTTCAGTGATTATTTGCGAGCTGGACAGTCAAGAAACTGCATGAATGTAGATCCATTATCCTTTCTACACCGTTTCCATTTGGTTGTAGTTATTGTAAAGTATATTTAGTATGTGTCAAACCCTCCGCCCAAAACCCCGAGGGCCGGATTGGACACCCTCAAGGACCGAATCCTACCCGCGAGCCGTATGTTTGACACCCCTACTCTAAGCTATGACTAAACAGGACTAGGAGCTTAGCATAGTAAATGACTACACTCGTCCATGATGACACATACACTCTGGGCCACTCTAAGGGCACTTAGTCAAAGAGGACACTCTACATGTGTTTCTTTAATAGTGACCCACATCACTGCTCTAGTGCCTAGCCCATGGCCTAGTGGCCTTAAGCCTACTGTAGTGCCCTAGGGCTGAGGAAGTCTCTACCTCCACTGTCTGGGTCTCCTGAAGCCAGTCACTGAGCTAACAGCAGCTTCGGTGGTGTTATTACATAGATATTACTACTCAAACTGAAGCATATCAAAGTCACACAGAAAAAGCCATGTCCTTGTCAACTAGGGCCAGATGATACCAGTATTGCGATACTTGTTAATATCGTGGCAAGGAAACAAAACATGAAGCGGATTTAACTTCTTTATGAAAACATCCCTAATGTTGAAAACAAACATCAATCATTATGTTGTCATCCAGAGTCACATTTATGTATTTTCCAAGATCTAGCACGCAATATTTTACATACAGCAGGTCTGCTTCGTGTTCTCATTTTTGCCAAGGAAAAAACGCGATAGAAGAATTAGCAGGAGTCAGCATACATACAAGCTTTTCCTTGAATGCAAACAAGGCCGTGTGCATCTAATCTTCCCCACCCTGTTGAGACTCAATGAGGCACCCTGCCTGCCACCCAGCCTACCACCCTGCCTGCCACCCAGCCTTCCACCCTGCCTGCACCCAGCCTTCCACCCTGCCTGCCACCCTGCCTGCCACCCTGCCTGCCACCCAGCCTTCCACCCTGCCTGCCACCCTGCCTGCCACCCTGCCTGCCACCTAGCCTGCCACCCTGCCTGCCACCCTGCCTGCCACCCAGCCTGCCACCCTGCCTGCCACCCTGCCTGCCACCCAGCCTTCCACCCTGCCTGCCACATTGCCTGCCACTCTGCCTGCCACCCTGCCTGCCACCCTGCCTGCCACCCTGCCTGCCACTCAGCCTGCCACCCTGCCTGCCACTCTGCCTGCCACCCTGCCTGCCACCCAGCCTTCCACCCTGCCTGCCACCCTGCCTGCCACCCTGCCCGCCACCCTGCCTGCCACCCTGCCTGCCACCCTGCCTGTTTGACGCTGCATTTGAGCTTTGTTTGGATAAGTGCTCAGTGGCATTATGCCTCAAACCTACTACGACATCCTTCGAGAGAGCTTACAATATCATTGTTATTCTAATGTCTTTTGTTCCCCCACCCACTGCACCACCTCCTCAAAACACACACACACAATACAAACAGACACTCTCCCCGCAATGACACAACCAACAACCCCCTTGTACCAGTCATTTTCATTTGGAGCATCAATAGCGAGATGGGATTTCCTCAGACTGACAGACATATCACTGGTGTTTTCTAATCAGAGCTGTCTGTAAGCCTCTCTCAGGCGCTGAGCAGGTTTCTGTTAGCTAGGCTGATTTCCATACATCTGAATTGTAAAGAGAAGAGGAGATGTAGAAAAAGGAGGAGAGGAGGAGGAAGGGAGAGGAGAATGAGGAGGAGGAGGGGACAGGAGAGGAGGAATCCTCAACAGAAGAGGAAAACCAACAGGCTGCGTGTCACCGGGGGCAACTGGATCAGATAGAGCTCCTCAACTGGGGAGATAGGAATTACTTAAAGCTGTTTGACTGACAGCATACAAGTTTTATCAACGGGAAACTCTTAACCATTCCTGCAGCATGTCTCCTACGCTGTATAATCCCTGTGCTTTGAAAATCAGGTCTAATGAAAGCAAGGGGAAAGATGACGTAGTATCAGCAGTATGAAAGATAAAATGTCTGGGATATGTTATTCTATGTGTTTCAACTTACTGGATATCATTAAAGGTAGTGTATGTGTTATTGTAAATTGAGCAATAGTAATGGTGTCATTTTGTAGGCACTAACACGGAAGCCAAACCGGCTGCGCGCGTGCGCCAACGCGCATAAATGCATTTTGTTCCCCCTACACCATACGCGATCACGACACCCAGGTTAAAATATCAAAACTCTGAACCAATTACATTCATTTGGGGACAGGTCGAAAAGCATTAAACATGTATGGCAATTTAGCTAGCTAGCTTGCACGTGCTAGCTAATTTGTCCTATTTAGCTAGCTTGCTGTTGCTAGCTAATTTGTCCTATTTAGCTAGCTTGCTGTTGCTAGCTAATTTGTCCTATTTAGCTAGCTTGCTGTTGCTAGCTAATTTGTCCTGGGATACAGTATAAACATTGAGATGTTATTTTACCTGAAATGCACAAGGTCTTCTACTCCGATAATGAATCCAAACATAAAACTGCCAACTGAATCGTTTCTAGTCATCTCTCCTCCGTACAGGCTTTTTCATCTGGTGATTGGCATCTAAACTTTTACTACAACAACCGGCAAAACATTTCGTCTTTCAATCACCTACGTGGGTATAACCAATGAGGAGATGGCACGTGGGTACCTGCTTCTATAAACCAATGACAAGATGGGAAAGGCAAGACTTGCACCGCGATATGCGTCAGAAATAGGAATGACTTCTATTTTAGTCCTTGGCAACACAGACGCTCGTTGGCGCCCGCCAGCAGTGTGGATGCAATAATTGAATAACATGGATTTCTACATTTATTTTGCGACGTGTCCGGTATGGTCAGCATGTAACTCCGCCATGGTTTGTTGTACAAAGCCTATGGGGAAATGAATGGAGTTTTAGGAGGGTTTTGGGATAAACGTTGAAAATAAGGACTGTGGTAACACAGGCTTAGGAGATCTTATACGTTGTATTCTACGAGATAATAATCTTCATCAGTTTACGTCACATCTTGTGAATTTTGAAGCATTTAGGTAATCAAAACAGGCACATAAAGCACGTCCTTCATAATTCATAAAGGTCATTTCAACTGACGGATATTATCTCACAGAAGGAAACGTATAAGATCTCCTAAGCCTGTGTTAACCTCAGACCTTATTTTCAACGTTTACCCCAAAACCCCTTAATTTCCCCCATAGGAATGAATGGCTGAACGAAGCAGAGGAAACTCAAGCTGGCCAACTCTATTGGATGAAGTAGTACAGGGAATTCCACACTGTCCATGATGACATATTATACATATTTGATGGTATATCTTCCATTTCTCTTCCTCTGTAGTTTAGAAAACCAGGTTAATTACGATTTAAATCAGGAAAGTACTGTTTAAAGCCAGGTTAATTACAATATAAATCATGAAAGTACCGTTTAAAGCCAGGTTAATTACAATATAGATCATGAAAGTACTGTTTAAAACAAGGTAAATTACAATATAAATCATGAAAGTACTGTTTAAAGCCAGGTTAATTACAATATAAATTTTGAAGGTACTTTTTAAAACAAGGTAAATTACAATATAAATCATGAAAGTACTGTTTAAAGCCAGGTTAATTACAATATAAATCATGAAAGCACTGTTTAAAGCCAGGTTAATTACAATATAAATCATGAAAGTACCGTTTAAAGCCAGGTTAATTACAATATAGATCATGAAAGTACTGTTTAAAGCCAGGTTAATTACAATATAAATCATGAAAGTACTGTTAAAAACAGGTTAATTACAATAAAAATCATGAAAGTACTGTTTAAAGCCAGGTTAATTACAATATAAATCATGAAAGTACTGTTTAAAGCCAGGTTACTTACAATATAAATCATAAAAGTACCATTTAAAGCCAGGTTAATTACAATATAAATCATGAAAGTACTGTTTAAAGCCAGGTTACTTACAATATAAATCATAAAAGTACCATTTAAAGCCAGGTTACTTACAATATAAATCATGAAAGTACTGTTTAAAGCCAGGTTACTTACAATATAAATCATGAAAGTACTGTTTAAAGCCACGTTAATTACAATATAAATCATGAAAGTACTGTTTAAAGTCAGGTTAATTACAATATAAATCATGAAAGTACCGTTTAAAGCCAGGTTACTTACAATATAAATCATGAAAGTACTGTTTAAAGCCAGGTTACTTACAATATAAATCATGAAAGTACTGTTTAAAGCCAGGTTACTTACAATATAAATCATGAAAGTACTGTTTAAAGCCACGTTAATTACAATATAAATCATGAAAGTACTGTTTAAAGTCAGGTTAATTACAATATAAATCATGAAAGTACTGTTTAAAGCCACGTTAATTACAATATAAATCATGAAAGTACTGTTTAAAGTCAGGTTAATTACAATATAAATCATGAAAGTACCGTTTAAAGCCAGGTTAATTACAATATAAATCATGAAAGTACCGTTTAAAGCCAGGTTAATTACAATATAAATCATGAAAGTACCGTTTAAAGCCAGGTTAATTACAATATAAATCATGAAAGTACCGTTTAAAGCCAGGTTAATTACAATATAAATCATGAAAGTACTGTTTAAAGTCAGGTTAATTACAATATAAATCATGAAACTACTGTTTAAAGTCAGGTTAATTACAATATAAATCATGAAACTACTGTTTAAAGTCAGGTTAATTACAATATAAATCATGAAAGTACCGTTTAAAGCCAGGTTAATTACAATATAAATCATGAAAGTACCGTTTAAAGCCAGGTTAATTACAATATAAATCATGAAAGCACTGTTTAAAGCCAGGTTAATTACAATATAAATCATGAAAGCACTGTTTAAAGCCAGGTTAATTACAATATAAATCATGAAAGTACCGTTTAAAGCCAGGTTAATTACAATATAAATCATGAAAGCACTGTTTAAAGCCAGGTTAATTACAATATAAATCATGAAAGTACCGTTTAAAGCGTTAAATACAATATAAATCATGAAAGTACTGTTAAAAACAGGTTAATTACAATATAAATCATGAAAGTACCGTTTAAAGCGTTAAATACACTATTGATTTTGATCTGTAAATATAAATTATGTATTCGAAGCAGAACTGATTTTTAATTGGACACCTGAGCAACGGCGTTATAATTCAAAGATTACACATTTGTAGTTGCGTGTAATAAATGACTTCCTGAAAAACTGTCATCAAATCCGTATTTTTTTATTGCTGCAGGAAATCCAATTAAATTAAATGGAGGAGCTAACACATAAGTTTGTACTAAATAACTTGGTCCATGTGAGACATGCAGGACTAGATCCCTAAAGGAACGTGGTGTGTACTTCAGCAGAAGACAGCAGGTGCCAGGGGCAGGCACAGGGGCACTGACTTGACTTGGCTTAGCAAGGCACTGTGTCTCCTGCCTGTCCTGTGTGGACTAGACTGGACATATCGGCTCAGTGGATTGAGTCTAGCTAACATCAAATAAATACTAACCCATTTGAGTGGTGAGTAACACCAGAGAAAAGCAGCTATAGATGAGCTTGCCAATAGAGGGAGAGCACATCAGCCTAGCCAGAGAGTCAGACACAGGTCAGTGAAAAGACCAGGGGTTCCCAGGAGAGTTTGTGTGTGTGTGCAGTGTTTTCCACTAACACTTTCAGCTATACAGTCAATTAGACACATTTTCAGCCGGCAAATTTTTCAATTTAAATTAACTATTTACTTTTCAATTCGCTAATCAGAAGACAGTCTACCAAGCCCCCTCCCGCTAGAATGAACAATATACAGTACATCTTCTAGCGATCTATTGATAGGATGACAGGCACCTCACAAAGTGAGCAATGATGGGAAAACATTGCTGGTTTGACAGTCTGCTGTCAGTCCCGCCTCTCGGTACCTGGGTGTGTGTGTGTCATGTGCGCTGTGGCTGCAGTCCCATTTCTTTACACGGATGGAGAGAGCATGAATTTGCACGTCCCATATAATGTGGCAACGAGTCGAAATCCACTTAAGAGTATTGTTTTCTTTCCTGTGCAGGGTCCAACATTAGAAACAAGTGTCGGCCAGTGGATCTCTTCTGTTACATCTGCCCATCCCACGCCCTCTACTTCTCATCCTATGTCTCCCTAACCTGCCGCCACTCCCCCAGTGCTCTCTCCATGTGGGTGTATCTGATTGTGTGAGTGGAGACAGGTGTGCTGGAGTCAGAGCAGATCCCCAACCAGCTGCAACCTGTTCCATAATTGAGACCTCTACAAATACTCAGCTCTGCCACTTCCACGCTGCCAGATCATGGCCTCTGTTCAGTCCGTCTGCATTTCAAGCTGTTTGTTCCTGCATAGATCTTATTATCCTGTGGTGATGGTTTTCCCTAGCCTGACGCTGCTTTTCTCTCCGCTACACTTCCGCCCGCTCTGACTCTGGTCCCTGTCACCAGTCCCTCGTCTCGTCAGTCCTGCTTCCCTGCCCTGGACCCCCGCTCTACTGCTTCCTTGGATTCCTCTCCGGACCTGCTTACTCTGCCTCTTCTCTCCTTGCCACAGCCTCAGTGGGTTCACGTGCTCCACCCCGCGTAACACTCGTCAGTCACTGTCCCAATAGGGCCACTAACGTTTCAGCACATTTTTGTAGTCCAGTTCAACATTCACCAGCTCTGTTGCAGTCTACCATTGAAAACCATTTGAAGAGTACACGTATAAATGTCATGCTACTTGTATTTGAACAATATGATTGGCTGTTCATTCAATCTCCCGCCAGTCACAACTTTTACATTTTAGTCATTTAGCAGACGCTCTTATCCAGAACGACTTACAGGAGCAATTAGGGTTAAGTGACTACCTTCTGTGCATGAGTTGATTCCTTCACACAGCACATGCAATAAGTGCCCCTCAATCTACTCGCTGAGCTTATTTATTTTAGGGAAATGGATTAACAAAAGTAAACAGTGCAGTCAAAATGTAAATGTTAAGTGTTTGATCAGTGTTCTTTCCTGATAGTTGCTGGTTAAAAATACAATCTAGCATTTCAAAGGCCACAAAAATAGAGCTTGTTTGTCCAAAAAGTCTTAACCCCGGCCTGGGGGAGACTGGCTGGCTACTTTTCTATTTGGCTGGCTACTCCATGTGCTTATGCAAAACACAGTGTGTGTGTGTGTGTGTGTGTGTGTGTGTGTGTGTGTCAACAAACTTTCCCAGCAGGCCAAGGGGTCAGGGTCGTCTGAGCATCTCTAGAGCACACAGACTCTGACACCTCTCTCTACTCTCATCTACTCTCAGCTCCGCTCTACTCGGCAGCTGGCCAATGACACTGCAGCACGCTCAACCCAACATTCTGTCAAATAATCACGCCCAAATCCCGGTTAAAAGCGACCACATCGAGCTGCTTCTGGGCTGAGATGACTGATTACTGCCTCATTCCAGCAGACGGCAGCCAGGCCAGCAGCAGAGGCTACATCCTGAATGGCACCCTCTTCCTTATATAGTGCACCACCATAGAAACCTAATTTAAAACACAGCGAACTCAATTTTTTTTTTCCTGGATGGTTTGTCCTCGAGGTTTCGCCTGCCAAATAAGTACTGTTATACTCACAGACATTATTTTAACAGTTTTAGAAACTTTAGAGTGTTTTCTATCCACATTTTCTATCCAAATCTACAATATAATAATAATAATATCTATAATTATATGCATATCCTAGCTTCTGGGCCTGAGTAGCAGGCAGTTTACTTTGGGCATGCTTTTCATCCGGACGTGAAAATACTGCCCCCTATCCCAAAGAGGTTAATCAACATCCACATCTTCGGCACCCGGGGAACAGTGAGGTTAACTGCCTTGCTCAGGGGCAGAACAACAGACTTTTATCTTGTCAGCTTGGGGATTCGATCCAACATCCTTCCGGCTACTGACCGAATGCTCTAACCACTAGGCTACCTGTCGCCCCAGAGGGGGTATAAGGAGAGAAGGGGAGACAGAGGGGAGAGGGACAGACAGAAGGGAGAGAAAGTATAAGGGGAGAGAGGGAGACAGAGGGGAGAGGGGAGAGGGCAGACAGATGGGAGAGGGGCAGACAGAGAGAGAGGGAGGGTAAGAGGAAGAGGGGTACATTTAGAGGAGAGTGTGTGAGGGAGGGAGGGAGAGGTAGAGAGGGAAAGAAAGAGAGAGGGAAGATAGAGGAACAGAAAGGAAGGTCATTGACAGAGAGCGAAAGAGGGAGGGATCCACACCATTCATTGGTCCAGCTGGGCAACAAGAAGCTGGCACCAGCACATAGACCATAATCTGGAGCAGCTTTACACAGGCTGCTAACCACAAGGGATGGGAGCGGGGAGAGAGGGAAAACAGGAAGAGAAAGAGAGAAAATAGAAACAGTGAGTTGGTAGCTAGTGCATCTATCATTTTGTCTAAATACACACACTCACATTCCATTCATTACACAGTGAAACCAACAGCCAGCCCTGAGTGCTACCCCAGTCAGCCGGCGCTGAACCCAACACGCTCACTAAAATCCAATACGCTTACATAAGAGTGTGAGAGAGCCAGTCAAAGTAATCCCTTCCATTCTTACTGCTACTGTTTCAAATATGAGCTATGTGATAGTAGGGCTAACTCTGTAATCACACTGTTTCTGAGCATAGGGATACACTCAGCACTAAGACCCAGCCACTGGAATCACACACAGCAGGACGCCTATCCTCTGCCCAGACTCCCTACTAAACACCCTCATCCTTGTCTTATGGACGTCACGTTGCTTGCCTAGCGAATACCACTTCCCCCCGATTCGGCTCATGCAGGCACGAACTCAGGACCTCTGATTTGCTAACACACGTGTCTGCCCTCCTTGACAACGTTTCGACGGTTTGAGACACCCAAAAAAGGTACCAAGTGATGGCTCCATCAGTGACATTGCAAGCTAGCTGTGGAGTAAGCTTTAGGTACATGCTGAACTCTGTTACACTTGCAGTACAGAGAAGCAACACATACAGTACTTCACCATGCTCTGCCTGTCCTCCCTAAGGAAACAACCTGGGAGTCCAGTGTTTCCTGTTGTACCCACATACAAGCTGAGCTCTCTCCCTCCTCTGTTTGGAGAAGCAGCCATGGGCAGCGTGGTCTACTCACACACCTCTCCCCAACCAGCCATGCCCGTTGGGCCAGTCACAGCTCTCCCCTCTATCTCCCTCAATCTCCCCAGCCTACTAATCAATTAGCTGACAATCCAATTAACATTAGAGTGAGACTGGCTGATAGTGATCACTGCTGCCTCTGCCTGCCTGGGCTGCCATAGCTGGCCTGGTAGACACAGCCGGCAGGACTGTTGCCAGATCAGCCTGGCTATCGCCATCACAGCAAAGATACACACTGTGGGAGACGATGGGACAGCAATGTGGTGATATGGTGTCTATCTCTAACTTGTCATTCATGTGAACTCTATAGGATGATTATTTTGCAGGACAAATGCACAGGTTTTAATTACAGCTATCATGTCAATGATCATGAATCATGTCAATCAAGACACATTCATACAGTCATGGCCTGGATGGAATAGCTGACACAGCCCAGCAGCAGTACAATAACATGTGTTCTCTGTGAGAGCCTCCCTCCCAGTAAGGTTAATGGTGTGTTTACAGTGAGCCACGGTCCTCTATAGACATATACAGTGCCTTGCGAAAGTATTCGGCCCCCTTGAACTTTGCGACCTTTTGCCACATTTCAGGCTTCAAACATAAAGATATAAAACTGTATTTTTTTTGTGAAGAATCAACAACAAGTGGGACACAATCATGAAGTGGAATGACATTTATTGGATATTTCAAACTTTTTTAACAAATCAAAAACTGAAAAATTGGGCGTGCAAAATTATTCAGCCCCCTTAAGTTAATACTTTGTAGCGCCACCTTTTGCTGCGATTACAGCTGTAAGTCGCTTGGGGTATGTCTCTATCAGTTTTGCACATCGAGAGACTGACATTTTTTCCCATTCCTCCTTGCAAAACAGCTCGAGCTCAGTGAGGTTGGATGGAGAGCATTTGTGAACATCAGTTTTCAGTTCTTTCCACAGATTCTCGATTGGATTCAGGTCTGGACTTTGACTTGGCCATTCTAACACCTGGATATGTTTATTTTTGAACCATTCCATTGTAGATTTTGCTTTATGTTTTGGATCATTGTCTTGTTGGAAGACAAATCTCCGTCCCAGTCTCAGGTCTTTTGCAGACTCCATCAGGTTTTCTTCCAGAATGGTCCTGTATTTGGCTCCATCCATCTTCCCATCAATTTTAACCATCTTCCCTGTCCCTGCTGAAGAAAAGCAGGCCCAAACCATGATGCTGCCACCACCATGTTTGACAGTGGGGATGGTGTGTTCAGCTGTGTTGCTTTTACGCCAAACATAACGTTTTGCATTGTTGCCAAAAAGTTCAATTTTGGTTTCAGAGCACCTTCTTCCACATGTTTGGTGTGTCTCCCAGGTGGCTTGTGGCAAAATTTAAACAACACTTTTTATGGATATCTTTAAGAAATGGCTTTCTTCTTGCCACTCTTCCATAAAGGCCAGATTTGTGCAATATACGACTGATTGTTGTCCTATGGACAGAGTCTCCCACCTCAGCTGTAGATCTCTGCAGTTCATCCAGAGTGATCATGGGCCTCTTGGCTGCATCTCTGATCAGTCTTCTCCTTGTATGAGCTGAAAGTTTAGAGGGACGGCCAGGTCTTGGTAGATTTGCAGTGGTCTGATACTCCTTCCATTTCAATATTATCGCTTGCACAGTGCTCCTTGGGATGTTTAAAGCTTGGGAAATATTTTTGTATCCAAATCCGGCTTTAAACTTCTTCACAACAGTATCTCGGACCTGCCTGGTGTGTTCCTTGTTCTTCATGATGCTCTCTGCGCTTTTGACGGACCTCTGAGACTATCACAGTGCAGGTGCATTTATACGGAGACTTGATTACACACAGGTGGATTGTATTTATCATCATTAGTCATTTAGGTCAACATTGGATCATTCAGAGATCCTCACTGAACTTCTGGAGAGAGTTTGCTGCACTGAAAGTAAAGGGGCTGAATAATTTTGCACGGCCAATTTTTCAGTTTTTGATTTGTTAAAAAAGTTTGAAATATACAATAAATGTCGTTCCACTTCATGATTGTGTCCCACTTGTTGTTGATTCTTCACAAAAAAATACACTTTTATATCTTTATGTTTGAAGCCTGAAATGTGGCAAAAGGTCGCAAAGTTCAAGGGGGCCGAATACTTTCGCAAGGCACTGTAGGATATTCTACAGCCCTACGGCATGTTGATCCTTCTCTACCTTGTCCAGTAGTGTCAGGCAAGTGTTTTCAGCAGCAAACAGAGCATCTGGGGCCTTGGGATGTAGACAGGAGGTTACTGCACTGAAACTGAGACTGGGGCTGTAAACAGGAGATCACTGAGACTGGGACTGGGGCTGTAGACAGGAGATCACTGAGACTTGGACTGGAGACAGGAGATCTCTGAGAATGGGACTGGGGCTGTATACAGGAGGTTACTGCACTGAAACTGAGACAGGGGCTGTAGACATGAGATCACTGAGACTGGGACTGGGGCTGTAGACAGCGGACCACTGAGACTGGGACTGGGGCTGGAGACAGGAGATCACTGAGACTGGGACTGGAGCTGTAGACAGGAGATCACTGAGACTGGGAATGAGGCTCTAGACAGGAGATCACTGAGACTGGGACTGAGGCTGTAGACAGGAGATCAATGAGACTGGGACTGGAGACAGGAGGTTACTGGGACTGGGACTGGGACTGGAGACAGGATGTTACTGAGACTGGGACTGGAGACAGGAAGGTTACTGGGACTGGGACTGGAGACAGGAGGTTACTGAGACTGGGACTGAGGCTATAGACAGGAGATCACTGAGACTGGGACTGAGGCTGTAGACAGGAGATCAATGAGATTGGGACTGAGGCTGTAGACAGGAGATCACCGAGACTGGGACTGAGGCTGTAGACAGGAGATCACTGAGACTGGGAATGAGGCTGTAGACAGGAGATCACTGAGACTGGGACTGAGGCTGTAGACAGGAGATCACTGAGACTGGGACTGAGGCTATAGACAGGAGATCACTGAGACTGGGACTGAGGCTGTAGAGAGGAGATCACTGAGACTGGGACTGAGGCTGTAGACAGGAGATCACTGAGACTGGGACTAAGGCTGTAGACAGGAGATCACTGAGACTGGGACCGAGGCTGTAGACAGGAGATCACTGAGACTGGGACTGAGGCTGTAGACAGGAGATCACTGAGACTGGGACTGGAGGTTACTGAGACTGGGACTGGAGGTTACTGAGACTGGGACAGGGACTGGAGACAGGATGTTACTGAGACTGGGACTGGAGGTTTTGAGACTGGGACTGGGACTGGAGACAGGAGGTTACTGAGACTGGGACTGGAGACAGGAGGTTACTGGGACTGGGACTGGGACTGCAGACAGGAGTTTACTGGGACTGGAGACAGGAGGTTACTGAGACTGAGACTGGAGACAGGAGGTTACTGGGACTGGGACTGGAGACAGGAGGTTACTGAGACTGGGACTGCAGAGTGGAGGTTACTGAGACAGGGACTGGAGACAGGAGGTTACTGGGACTGGGACTGGAGACAGGAGGTTACTGAGACTGGGACTGGGACTGGAGACAGGAGGTTACTGAGACTGGGACTGGAGGCAGGAGGTTACTGAGACTGGGACTGGAGACATGAGGATACTGGGACTGGGACTGCAGACACGAGGTTAGCGAGACTGGGACTGGAGACAGGAGGTTACTGAGACAGAGACTGGAGACAGTAGGTTATTGAGACTGGGACTGGGACTGGAGACAGGAGTTTACTGAGACTGGGACTGGAGACAGGAGGTTACTGAGACTGGGACTGGAGACGGGAGGTTACTGGGACTGGAGACAGGAGGTTATTGAGACTGGGACTGGGACTGGAGACAGGAGGTTACTGAGACTGGGACTGGAGACAGGAGGTTACTGGGACTGGGACTGAAGACAGGAGGTTACTGAGACTGGGACTGGGACTGGAGACAGGAGTTTACTGAGACTGGGACTGGAGACAGGAGGTTACTGAGACTGGGACTGGAGACGGGAGGTTACTGGGACTGGAGACAGGAGGTTATTGAGACTGGGACTGGGACTGGAGACAGGAGGTTACTGAGACTGGGACTGGAGACAGGAGGTTACTGGGACTGGGACTGGAGACAGGAGGTTACTGAGACTGGGACTGGGACTGGAGACATGAGGTTACTGGGACTGGAGACAGGAGGTTACTGAGACTGGGACTGGAGGTTACTGAGACTGGGAATGGGACTGGAGACAGGAGGTTATTGAGACTGGGACTGGGACTGGAGACAGGAGGTTACTGGGACTGGGACTGGAGACAGGAGGTTACTGAGACTGGGACTGGAGGTTACTGAGACTGGGAATGGGACTGGAGAAAGGAGGTTACTGGGACTGGGACTTGAGACATGAGGTTGCTGGGACTGGGACTGCAGACAGGTTACTTGGACTGGGACTTGAGACATGAGGTTACTGGGACTGGGACTGCAGACACGAGGTTACTGAGACTGGGACTGGAGACAGGAGGTTCTGGGACTGGGACGGGAGACAGGAGGTTGCTGGGACTGGAGATAGGAGGTTCCTGGGACTGGGACTGGAGACTGGAAGGTTACTGCGACTGGGACTGCAGACAGGAGGTTACTGAGACTGGGAATGGAGACAGGAGATTACAGGGACTGGGACTGCAGACAGGAGGCTACTGAGACTGGGACTGCAGAGAGGAGGTTACTGAGACTGGGACTGGATACAGGAGGTTACTGAGACTGGGACTGGAGAAAGGAGGTTACTGAGACTGGGACAGGGACTGGAGACAGGAGGTTACTGAGACTGGGACTGGAGGTTACTGAGACTGGGACAGGGACTGGAGACAGGAAGTTACTGGGACTGGAGGTGGACACAGGAGGTTACTGAGACTGGGACTGGAGACAGGAGGTTACTGGGACTGGGACTGCAGACAGGAGGTTACTGGGACTGGAGGTGGACACAGGAGGTTACTGAGACTGGGACTGGAGACAGGAGGTTACTGGGACTGGGACTGCAGACAGGAGGTTACTGAGACTGGGACTGGAGACAGGAGGTTACATGGACTGGGACTGGAGATAGGTGGTTACTGAGACTGGGACTGCAGACGGGAGTTTACTGAAACTGGGACTGGAGACAGGAGGTTACTGAGACTGGGACTGGAGGCAGGAGGTTACTGAGACTAGGAATGGGACCGGAGACAGGAGGTTACTGGGACTGGGACTGGAGACATGAGGATACTGGGACTGGGACTGCAGACACAAGGTTAGTGAGACTGGGACTGGAGACAGGAAGTTACTGAGACAGGGACTGGAGACAGGAGGTTACTGAGACTGGGACTGGAGGTTACTGAGACTGGGACAGGGACTGGAGACAGGAAGTTACTGAGACTGGGACTGGAGACAGGAGGTTCTGGGACTGGGACTGGATACAGGAGGTTCCTGGGACTGGAAGTGGACACAGGAGGTTACTGAGACTGGGACTGGAGACAGGAGGTTACTGGGACTGGGACTGCAGACAGGAGGTTACTGAGACTGGGACTGGAGACAGGAGGTTACAGGGACTGGGACTGGAGATAGGTGGTTACTGAGACTGGGACTGCAGACGGGAGTTTACTGAAACTGGGACTGGAGACAGGAGGTTACTGAGACTGGGACTGGAGGCAGGAGGTTACTGAGACTAGGAATGGGACCGGAGACAGGAGGTTACTGGGACTGGGACTGGAGACATGAGGATACTGGGACTGGGACTGCAGACACAAGGTTAGTGAGACTGGGACTGGAGACAGGAAGTTACTGAGACAGAGACTGGAGATAGGAGGTTATTGAGACTGGGACTGGGACTGGAGACAGGAGGTTACTGAGACTGGGACTGGAGACAGGAGGTTCTGGGACTGGGACTGGAGACAGGAGGTTACTGGGACAGGAGATAGAAGGTTCCTGGGACTGGGACTGGGAGTGGACACAGGAGGTTACTGAGACTGGGACTGGAGACAGGAGGTTACTGGGACTGGGACTGCAGACAGGAGGTTACTGGGACTGGAGACAGGAGGTTACAGGGACTGAGACTGGAGATAGGAGGTTACTGAGACTGGGACTGCAGACGAGAGTTTACTGAAACTGGGACTGGAGACAGGAGTTTACTGAGACTGGGACTGGGACTGGAGGTTACTGAGACTGGGAATGGGACTGGAGACAGGAGGTTACTGGAACTGGGACTTGAGAGATGAGGTTACTGGGACTGGGACTGCAGACACAAGGTTACTGAGACTGGGACTGGAGACAGGAGGTTCTGGGACTGGGACTGGAGACAGGAGGTTACTGAGACTGGGACTGGAGAGAGGAGGTTACTGAGACTGGGACTGGAGACAGGAGGTTACTGGGACTGGGACTGAGGCTATAGACAGGAGATCACTGAGACTGGGACTGAGGCTGTAGACAGGAGATCACTGAGACTGGGACTGAGGCTATAGACAGGAGATCACTGAGACTGGGACTGAGGCTGTAGAGAGGAGATCACTGAGACTGGGACTGAGGCTGTAGACAGGAGATCACTGAGACTGGGAATGAGGCTATAGACAGGAGATCACTGAGACTGGGACTGAGGCTGTAGACAGGAGATCACTGAGACTGGGACTGAGACTATAGACAGGAGATCACTGAGACTGGGACTGAGGCTATAGACAGGAGATCACTGAGACTGGGACTGAGGCTGTAGAGAGGAGATCACTGAGACTGGGACTGAGGCTGTAGACAGGAGATCACTGAGACTGGGACTAAGGCTGTAGACAGGAGATCACTGAGACTGGGACCGAGGCTGTAGACAGGAGATCACTGAGACTGGGACTGAGGCTGTAGACAGGAGATCACTGAGACTGGGACTGGAGGTTACTGAGACTGGGACTGGAGGTTACTGAGACTGGGACAGGGACTGGAGACAGGATGTTACTGAGACTGGGACTGGAGGTTTTGAGACTGGGACTGGGACTGGAGACAGGAGGTTACTGAGACTGGGACTGGAGACAGGAGGTTACTGGGACTGGGACTGGGACTGCAGACAGGAGTTTACTGGGACTGGAGACAGGAGGTTACTGAGACTGAGACTGGAGACAGGAGGTTACTGGGACTGGGACTGGAGACAGGAGGTTACTGAGACTGGGACTGCAGAGTGGAGGTTACTGAGACAGGGACTGGAGACAGGAGGTTACTGGGACTGGGACTGGAGACAGGAGGTTACTGAGACTGGGACTGGGACTGGAGACAGGAGGTTACTGAGACTGGGACTGGAGGCAGGAGGTTACTGAGACTGGGACTGGAGACATGAGGATACTGGGACTGGGACTGCAGACACGAGGTTAGCGAGACTGGGACTGGAGACAGGAGGTTACTGAGACAGAGACTGGAGACAGTAGGTTATTGAGACTGGGACTGGGACTGGAGACAGGAGTTTACTGAGACTGGGACTGGAGACAGGAGGTTACTGAGACTGGGACTGGAGACGGGAGGTTACTGGGACTGGAGACAGGAGGTTATTGAGACTGGGACTGGGACTGGAGACAGGAGGTTACTGAGACTGGGACTGGAGACAGGAGGTTACTGGGACTGGGACTGAAGACAGGAGGTTACTGAGACTGGGACTGGGACTGGAGACAGGAGTTTACTGAGACTGGGACTGGAGACAGGAGGTTACTGAGACTGGGACTGGAGACGGGAGGTTACTGGGACTGGAGACAGGAGGTTATTGAGACTGGGACTGGGACTGGAGACAGGAGGTTACTGAGACTGGGACTGGAGACAGGAGGTTACTGGGACTGGGACTGGAGACAGGAGGTTACTGAGACTGGGACTGGGACTGGAGACATGAGGTTACTGGGACTGGAGACAGGAGGTTACTGAGACTGGGACTGGAGGTTACTGAGACTGGGAATGGGACTGGAGACAGGAGGTTATTGAGACTGGGACTGGGACTGGAGACAGGAGGTTACTGGGACTGGGACTGGAGACAGGAGGTTACTGAGACTGGGACTGGAGGTTACTGAGACTGGGAATGGGACTGGAGAAAGGAGGTTACTGGGACTGGGACTTGAGACATGAGGTTGCTGGGACTGGGACTGCAGACAGGTTACTTGGACTGGGACTTGAGACATGAGGTTACTGGGACTGGGACTGCAGACACGAGGTTACTGAGACTGGGACTGGAGACAGGAGGTTCTGGGACTGGGACGGGAGACAGGAGGTTGCTGGGACTGGAGATAGGAGGTTCCTGGGACTGGGACTGGAGACTGGAAGGTTACTGCGACTGGGACTGCAGACAGGAGGTTACTGAGACTGGGAATGGAGACAGGAGATTACAGGGACTGGGACTGCAGACAGGAGGCTACTGAGACTGGGACTGCAGAGAGGAGGTTACTGAGACTGGGACTGGATACAGGAGGTTACTGAGACTGGGACTGGAGAAAGGAGGTTACTGAGACTGGGACAGGGACTGGAGACAGGAGGTTACTGAGACTGGGACTGGAGGTTACTGAGACTGGGACAGGGACTGGAGACAGGAAGTTACTGGGACTGGAGGTGGACACAGGAGGTTACTGAGACTGGGACTGGAGACAGGAGGTTACTGGGACTGGGACTGCAGACAGGAGGTTACTGGGACTGGAGGTGGACACAGGAGGTTACTGAGACTGGGACTGGAGACAGGAGGTTACTGGGACTGGGACTGCAGACAGGAGGTTACTGAGACTGGGACTGGAGACAGGAGGTTACATGGACTGGGACTGGAGATAGGTGGTTACTGAGACTGGGACTGCAGACGGGAGTTTACTGAAACTGGGACTGGAGACAGGAGGTTACTGAGACTGGGACTGGAGGCAGGAGGTTACTGAGACTAGGAATGGGACCGGAGACAGGAGGTTACTGGGACTGGGACTGGAGACATGAGGATACTGGGACTGGGACTGCAGACACAAGGTTAGTGAGACTGGGACTGGAGACAGGAAGTTACTGAGACAGGGACTGGAGACAGGAGGTTACTGAGACTGGGACTGGAGGTTACTGAGACTGGGACAGGGACTGGAGACAGGAAGTTACTGAGACTGGGACTGGAGACAGGAGGTTCTGGGACTGGGACTGGATACAGGAGGTTCCTGGGACTGGAAGTGGACACAGGAGGTTACTGAGACTGGGACTGGAGACAGGAGGTTACTGGGACTGGGACTGCAGACAGGAGGTTACTGAGACTGGGACTGGAGACAGGAGGTTACAGGGACTGGGACTGGAGATAGGTGGTTACTGAGACTGGGACTGCAGACGGGAGTTTACTGAAACTGGGACTGGAGACAGGAGGTTACTGAGACTGGGACTGGAGGCAGGAGGTTACTGAGACTAGGAATGGGACCGGAGACAGGAGGTTACTGGGACTGGGACTGGAGACATGAGGATACTGGGACTGGGACTGCAGACACAAGGTTAGTGAGACTGGGACTGGAGACAGGAAGTTACTGAGACAGAGACTGGAGATAGGAGGTTATTGAGACTGGGACTGGGACTGGAGACAGGAGGTTACTGAGACTGGGACTGGAGACAGGAGGTTCTGGGACTGGGACTGGAGACAGGAGGTTACTGGGACAGGAGATAGAAGGTTCCTGGGACTGGGACTGGGAGTGGACACAGGAGGTTACTGAGACTGGGACTGGAGACAGGAGGTTACTGGGACTGGGACTGCAGACAGGAGGTTACTGGGACTGGAGACAGGAGGTTACAGGGACTGAGACTGGAGATAGGAGGTTACTGAGACTGGGACTGCAGACGAGAGTTTACTGAAACTGGGACTGGAGACAGGAGTTTACTGAGACTGGGACTGGGACTGGAGGTTACTGAGACTGGGAATGGGACTGGAGACAGGAGGTTACTGGAACTGGGACTTGAGAGATGAGGTTACTGGGACTGGGACTGCAGACACAAGGTTACTGAGACTGGGACTGGAGACAGGAGGTTCTGGGACTGGGACTGGAGACAGGAGGTTACTGAGACTGGGACTGGAGAGAGGAGGTTACTGAGACTGGGACTGGAGACAGGAGGTTACTGGGACTGGGACTGAGGCTATAGACAGGAGATCACTGAGACTGGGACTGAGGCTGTAGACAGGAGATCACTGAGACTGGGACTGAGGCTATAGACAGGAGATCACTGAGACTGGGACTGAGGCTGTAGAGAGGAGATCACTGAGACTGGGACTGAGGCTGTAGACAGGAGATCACTGAGACTGGGAATGAGGCTATAGACAGGAGATCACTGAGACTGGGACTGAGGCTGTAGACAGGAGATCACTGAGACTGGGACTGAGACTATAGACAGGAGATCACTGAGACTGGGACTGAGGCTGTAGAGAGGAGATCACTGAGACTGGGACTGAGGCTGTAGACAGGGGATCACTGAGACTGGGAATGAGGCTGTAGACAGGAGATCACTGAGACTGGGACTGAGGCTGTAGACAGGAGATCCCTGAGACTGGGACTGAGGCTGTAGACAGGAGATCACTGAGACTGGGACTGAGGCTGTAGAGAGGAGATCACTGAGACTAGGACTGAGGCTGTAGACAGGAGATCAATGAGACTGGGACTGGAGACAGGAGGTTACTGGGACTGGGACTGGGACTGGAGACAGGATGTTACTGAGACTGGGACTGGAGACAGGAAGGTTACTGGGACTGGGACTGGAGACAGGAGGTTCTGGGACTGGGACTGGATACAGGAGGTTCCTGGGACTGGAAGTGGACACAGGAGGTTACTGAGACTGGGACTGGAGACAGGAGGTTACTGGGACTGGGACTGCAGACAGGAGGTTACTGAGACTGGGACTGGAGACAGGAGGTTACAGGGACTGGGACTGGAGATAGGTGGTTACTGAGACTGGGACTGCAGACGGGAGTTTACTGAAACTGGGACTGGAGACAGGAGGTTACTGAGACTGGGACTGGAGGCAGGAGGTTACTGAGACTAGGAATGGGACCGGAGACAGGAGGTTACTGGGACTGGGACTGGAGACATGAGGATACTGGGACTGGGACTGCAGACACAAGGTTAGTGAGACTGGGACTGGAGACAGAAAGTTACTGAGACAGAGACTGGAGATAGGAGGTTATTGAGACTGGGACTGGGACTGGAGACAGGAGGTTACTGAGACTGGGACTGGAGACAGGAGGTTCTGGGACTGGGACTGGAGACAGGAGGTTACTGGGACTGGAGATAGAAGGTTCCTGGGACTGGGACTGGGAGTGGACACAGGAGGTTACTGAGACTGGGACTGGAGACAGGAGGTTACTGGGACTGGGACTGCAGACAGGAGGTTACTGGGACTGGAGACAGGAGGTTACAGGGACTGAGACTGGAGATAGGAGGTTACTGAGACTGGGACTGCAGACGAGAGTTTACTGAAACTGGGACTGGAGACAGGAGTTTACTGAGACTGGGACTGGGACTGGAGGTTACTGAGACTGGGAATGGGACTGGAGACAGGAGGTTACTGGAACTGGGACTTGAGAGATGAGGTTACTGGGACTGGGACTGCAGACACGAGGTTACTGAGACTGGGACTGGAGACAGGAGGTTCTGGGACTGGGACTGGAGACAGGAGGTTACTGAGACTGGGACTGGAGAGAGGAGGTTACTGAGACTGGGACTGGAGACAGGAGGTTACTGGGACTGGGACTGAGGCTATAGACAGGAGATCACTGAGACTGGGACTGAGGCTGTAGACAGGAGATCACTGAGACTGGGACTGAGGCTATAGACAGGAGATCACTGAGACTGGGACTGAGGCTGTAGAGAGGAGATCACTGAGACTGGGACTGAGGCTGTAGACAGGAGATCACTGAGACTGGGAATGAGGCTATAGACAGGAGATCACTGAGACTGGGACTGAGGCTGTAGACAGGAGATCACTGAGACTGGGAATGAGGCTGTAGACAGGAGATCACTGAGACTGGGACTGAGGCTGTAGACAGGAGATCCCTGAGACTGGGACTGAGGCTGTAGACAGGAGATCACTGAGACTGGGACTGAGGCTGTAGAGAGGAGATCACTGAGACTAGGACTGAGGCTGTAGACAGGAGATCACTGAGACTGGGACTGAGGCTGTAGACAGGAGATCACTGAGACTGGGACTGAGGCTGTAGACAGGAGATCACTGAGACTGGGACTGAGGCTGTAGACAGGAGATCACTGAGACTGGGACTGAGGCTGTAGAGAGGAGATCAATGAGACTGGGACTGAGGCTGTAGACATGAGATCACTGAGACTGGGAATGAGGCTCTAGACAGGAGATCACTGAGACTGGGACTGAGGCTGTAGACAGGAGATCAATGAGACTGGGACTGGAGACAGGAGGTTACTGGGACTGGGACTGGGACTGGAGACAGGATGTTACTGAGACTGGGACTGGAGACAGGAAGGTTACTGGGACTGGGACTGGAGACAGGAGGTTCTGGGACTGGGACTGGATACAGGAGGTTCCTGGGACTGGAAGTGGACACAGGAGGTTACTGAGACTGGGACTGGAGACAGGAGGTTACTGGGACTGGGACTACAGACAGGAGGTTACTGGGACTGGGACTGGGACTGGAGACAGGATGTTACTGAGACTGGGACTGGAGACAGGAAGGTTACTGGGACTGGGACTGGAGACAGGAGGTTACTGAGACTGGGACTGGAGACAGGAGGTTACTGGGACTGGGACTGGGACTGCAGACAGGAGGTTACTGGGACTGGAGACAGGAGGTTACTGAGACAGAGACTGGAGACAGGAGGTTACTGGGACTGGGACTGGAGACAGGAAGTTGCTGAGACTGGGACTGCAGACAGGAGGTTACTGAGACTGGGACTGGAGACAGGAGGTTACTGGGACTGGGACTGGGACTGGAGGTTACTGAGACTGGGAATGGGACTGGAGACAGGAGGTTACTGGGACTGGGACTTGAGACATGAGGTTGCTGGGACTGGGACTGCAGACAGGAGGTTACTGGGACTGGGACTTGAAACATGAGGTTACTGGGACTGGGACTGCAGACATGAGGTTACTGAGACTGGGACTGGACAGGAGATTCTGGGACTGGAGACAGGAGGTTACTGGGACTGGAGATAGGAGGTTCCTGGGACTGGGACTGGGAGTGGACACAGGAGGTTACTGAGACTGGGACTGGAGACAGGAGATGACTGGGACTGGGACTGCAGACAGGAGGTTACTGAGACTGGAACTGGAGACAGGAGGTTACAGGGACTGGGACTGGAGATAGGAGGTTACTGAGACTGGGACTGCAGACGGGAGTTTACTGAAACTGGGACTGGAGACAGGAGGTTACTGAGACTGGGACTGGAGGCAGGAGGTTACTGAGACTGGGACTGGGACTGAAGACAAGACGTTACTGGGACTGGAGACAGGAGGTTACTGAGACTGGGACTGGAGGTTACTGAGAATGGGACTGGGCCTGGAGACAGGAGGTTACTGGGACAGGGCTTGCAGACAGGAGTTTACTGGGACTGTTTCACTGGAAGCCTGGTACGCATGCATGGTGCTACACCAACTAACCCCAGTGACCCTCCTCTCCTCTCTCCCCTCCTCCTCCTCACCTGCTGTGTGTTAATGACACGTCTCTGGTTACTACACCTCTCCATAAGGTCACCGCGCACACACACACGCGGGCAGACAGACAGACAGCAGGCAGGCAGGCAGGCAGGCAGGCAGGCAGGCAGGCAGGCAGAATATTGAACATAACACAGTATTTTGAACATGTTCAATAGTGTATCATGGTATTTCCCATAGACAAACAATGAACATGATACTGGAGCTTTGGTAAACTATCAATGAACAGTGTGTCAAGGTCTTCTTCACATTTCTCTCCTTCCAGCTGATGTACTAGTTTTCCTGTCCTTGATGTATATTGCATGGTGGACAATAGGACTACTGGGACTGGGACAAGATAACTAAAACCATTCTTAACTATAACAAGATCAGGGCCTGTATCCACAAAGCGTCTCAGAGGAGGATTGCTGATCTAGGATCTGTCCATTTAATCTTATTCATTCTGATCCAAAAGGAAAAACTCATCATAGATCAGCACTCCTACTCTGAGACGCTTTGTGGATACCTGGGCCAGGACATCATGATATGTTATCTAAGTAAGGAGAACTGTAAAAACACATAACATAGCGTAGGCTACACTCTGAAGATGAATGAATCTAGCTCCATTTAGACTTAGAAATGTGCACCCCGGTGTCTTAATATTTGTTAATAGAGTGATTGAATAGTTCGTATGAAATAGTGTATTTTCATTACACAGGTTGCAGGGTACTATGGGTGAGTATGAAATGCTCTCTGTCTGTCCCTCTCTTCTCCCCGTCCAGTTCCTCTGTCTGTCCCTCTCTTCTCCCCATCCAGTTCCTCTGTCTGTCCCTCTCTTCTCCCCGTCCAGTTCCTCTGTCTGTCCCTCTCTTCTCCCCGTCCAGTTCCTCTGTCTGTCCCTCTCGTCTCCCCATCCAGTTCCTCTGTCTGTCCCTCTCTTCTCCCCATCCAGTTCCTCTGTCTGTCCCTCTCTTCTCCCCATCCAGTTCCTCTGTCTGTCCCTCTCTTCTCCCCGTCCAGTTCCTCTGTCTGTCCCTCTCGTCTCCCCATCCAGTTCCTCTGTCTGTCCCTCTCTTCTCCCCATCCAGTTCCTCTGTCTGTCCCTCTCTTCTCCCCATCCAGTTCCTCTGTCTGTCCCTCTCTTCTCCCCGTCCAGTTCCTCTGTCTGTCCCTCTCGTCTCCCCATCCAGTTCCTCTGTCTGTCCCTCTCTTCTTCCCGTCCAGTTCCTCTGTCTGTCCCTCTCTTCTCCCCGTCCAGTTCCTCTGTCTGTCCCTCTCTTCTCCCCGTCCAGTTCCTCTGTCTGTCCCTCTCTTCTCCCCGTCCAGTTCCTCTGTCTGTCCCTCTCTTCTCCCCGTCCAGTTCCTCTGTCTGTCCCTCTCTTCTCCCCATCCAGTTCCTCTGTCTGTCCCTCTCTTCTCCCCACCCACGTTTGTCTTTATGCACTACTTTAGTACTTTCTCCTGCAGGAACACTGAGGACACATTAAGGCCTATTCATAGAGCCATTTGTCACACTCTGACCATTATTTGCGTTGTTTGTTTTTATGTTTTGTTTGGTCAGGGTGTGATATGAGTGGGCATTCTATGTTGCATGTTTAGTTAGTCTATTTCTATGTGTTTTGGCCTGATATGTTTCTCAATCAGTGGCAGGTGTTTGACGTTGTCTCTGATTGGGAACCATATATAGGTAGCCTGTTTTGTATTGTGATTCGTGGGTTATTGTCTATGGGATGTTGCATGTTAGCACTCAGTTTCTATAGCGGTCACGTTCGTCTGGTTAGTTTGTTTTGTTTGTTTAGTGTACTTCGTGTTTTTTCGTCAATCATTAAAGTATGTATTCACATCACGCTGCGCTTTGGTCCCCTCCATATGACGATCGTGACAGAATAACCCACCAACAATGGACCATGCAGCGTGGTAATGGCCAGCAGCAGCAGCGGCAAAGAACGCAGGACTCATGTACTTGGGAGGAGATTCTAGACGGCGAAGGACCCTGGGCACAGCCAGTGGAATATCGCCGCCCCAAAGCAGAGCTGGAGGCAGCGAAAGCAGAGAGGCGCCGGTATGAGGAGGCAGCACGACAGCACGGCTGAAAGCCAGAGAGGCAGCCCCAAAAATGTATTGGGGGGGGGCACAGGGAGAGTGTGGCAGAGTCAGGAGTCAGACCTGAGCCAACTCCTCTTGCTTACCATAAGGAGCCAAGGATGGAACCAGAGCCGGTCAGGACGGTATTGGAGGTGAGCGAAGCAGAGACAGTGAAGGAGTTAATGGGGAGATTGGAGGAGAGAGTTATGCGGGAGGTGCTGTGTTGGTGCCTGAGGCACGACATCCGCCCGGCGGAGCGTGTCGGGGATTTGATGTCACCTGGGTCAGCTCTCTATACTCTAAGGTGCGTGCTAGCTGTCTGGTGAAGACTGTTCTCCGAGCCGTGCTTACCATGGCGGCATTGTACTGGTCAGGCACTGTGTTATGCGCACGGTGTACCCAGTACACGTGCTTAGACCGGTGCGCTACATTCCAGCTCCCTGCATCTGCCGGGCTAGGGTGAGGATCCAGCCAGGGCGGATGGTGCCAGCCCTGCTCTCAAGATCTCCAGTACGCCTTCGCGGTCCGGTCTATCCGGTGCCACCTCCACGGACCAGCCCTCCGTTGGCAGCCCCCCGCACCAGGTTGTCTCTCCGTCTCATCCCTACAGGTGCTCCTGCCTGTCCAGCGCTGCCAGAGCCTTCCTCCTGCCCAGCGCCGCCAGAGTCTCCCGTCTGTCCTGAGCTGCCAGAGTCTCCCGTCTGTCCTGAGCTGCCAGAGTCTCCCGTCTGTCCTGAGTCGCCAGAGTCTCCCGTCTGTCCTGAGTCGCCAGAGTCTCCCGTCTGTCCTGAGCCGCCAGAGTCTCCCATCTGTCCTGAGCCGCCAGAGTCTCCCGTCTGTCCTGAGCCGCCAGAGCCTCCAGTCAGCCAGGGACCGCCAGAGCCGCCAGTCAGCCAAGATCCGCCAGTCAGCCAGGAGCCGTCAGAGCCGTCAGTAGGACTGGGCAGGACTGGGCAGGACTGGGTAGGACTGGGCAGGACTGGGCAAGACTGGGTAGGACTGGGTAGGACTGGGCAAGACTGGGTAGGACTGGGTAGGACTGGGTAGGACTGGGCAGGACTGGGTAGGACTGGGTAGAACTGGTGCACTCGCCTTCCTCTTCCGGCCTGTTCCATGTGAACAGGCTGTCATTGTAAATAGGAAATTGTTCTTAATTGACTCGCCTGGATAAATAAAGGTTAAATTAAATAAATTAAAAATCCCACCGGATGTCTGGCTGGCCAGCTGGTTGACTGACTGGTTGAATGGGTGACAGGCTGAGACCGGGTCAGGATGTCTAGTTGACTGACTGGTTGAATGGGTGACAGGCTGGGACTGGGTCAGGATGTCTGGTTGACTGACTGGTTGAATGGGTGACAGGCTGGGACTGGGTCAGGATGTCTGGTTGACTGACTGGTTGAATGGGTGACAGGCTGGGACTGGGTCAGGATGTCTGGTTGACTGACTGGTTGAATGGGTGACAGGCTGGGACTGGGTCAGGATGTCTGGTTGACTGACTGGTTGAATGGCTGGCTGGGACTGGGACAGGGTGCAGCTCTCTCTGTCCCTCTGCTACTGTCATGTTTATCATAACAATAAATCAGTTATTATACATTTAAAAAAGAGAGTGAATTACAGTCATACTGTGTGGAGAACATGTCTTCATAATGTAGAACTAGTCTGCCAGTTGGTGGCCTCAAACATGGACCAATGAAATTCCCACATGCACAGCAATTCTCAGAACACATTCATGACACATGTGATATTACAGTTCCCACTTGCAGGTGCGGAGAGGTGGTGTTGGATATCACAGTTCCACCTGCAGAGTAGGAAAGGTGTGGGGGTGTTGGATATCACAGTTCCACCTGCAGAGTAGGAAAGGGGTGGGGTGTTGGATACCACAGTTCCACCTGCAGAGTAGGAAAGGGATGGGGTGTTGGATACCACAGTTCCACCTGCAGAGTAGGAAAGGGGCTGGGGTGTTGGATACCACAGTTCCACCTGGAAAGGGGGTAGATGGTGGTGAGGAATACAGTGGGGGAATGTCACTGTGACCTACAAGAGCCCAGGTTTGAAACATAGTGTGTCACCACCTCAACAGAACAGTAGCGAAGTCCTGGCCGTGTTATTCACTTTGCCCTAGAGGCTGAGCTGAACGTAATACTGTGGAGGAGCAAAGGTGTCTGGGAATTATGACACCACCTGGGATGAAACACTGGGAAATAGAACAGGACCCTAATTGGGTGTTCCTCTAGTCCTGCAGAGACACAGGGACACAGGGAGAGAATTGTGCCACTGTATTGACCTATTGGAATCCCATTTCAGACATTGTTGAGGTGCTTTGACCACTGCAGGGTATTACAAGACCCTGCTGTGACTCTGTCTCTCCTTCTCTCCTCCTCATCAGTCATTACACCTGCTGCAACTCTGTGCCAGGGCCACGACCCTCTCCCTTTCTCTCTTGGTGAGGCTGAGCCACTCAAAGGACCCTGAACTAGGTGGGATGGTGAGGGTTAGAGAAGGGCTTCCAGAAGGACCCGGCTGACAGGGCGGATGAGTGTCTGTTTGTACCGGCCCCATTGTAAGAGGTGCGTAACTGGTGGCAGGGACGTCAGACGCAGGAGAGCAGAACTAGGTAATAGCCGGAGCAGTTTAATAGCAAAACCAACAGCATCAAGGATAACATGACATGGGTACAAAACACGTCAAGCACCAGTCAACATGTGCACAAGCACTTACAATAAACAATACCACACAAAGACATGGGGGAACAGAGGATAGGGGGCAGCATTTTCACGTTTGGATGAAAAGCGTATTTTTTTGTGAAGAATCAACAACAAGTGGGACACAATCATGAAGTGGAACGACATTTATTGGATATTTCAAACTTTTTTAACAAATCAAAAACTGAAAAATTGGGCGTGCAAAATTATTCAGCCCCTTTACTTTCAGTGCAGCAAACTCTCTCCAGAAGTTCAGTGAGGATCTCTGAATGATCCAATGTTGACCTAAATGACTAATGATGATAAATACAATCCACCTGTGTGTAATCAAGTCTCCGTATAAATGCACCTGCACTGTGATAGTCTCAGAGGTCCGTTAAAAGCGCAGAGAGCATCATGAAGAACAAGGAACACACCAGGCAGGTCCGAGATACTGTTGTCAAGAAGTTTAAAGGCGGATTTGGATACAAAAAGATTTCCCAAGCTTTAAACATCCCTAGGAGCACTGTGCAAGCGATAATATTGAAATGGAAGGAGTATCAGACCACTGCAAATCTACCAAGACCTGGCCGTCCCTCTAAACTTTCAGCTCATACAAGGAGAAGACTGATCAGAGATGCAGCCAAGAGGCCCATGATCACTCTGGATGAACTGCAGAGATCTACAGCTGAGGTGGGAGACTCTGTCCATAGGACAACAATCAGTCGTATATTGCACAAATCAGGCCTTTATGTAAGAGTGGCAAGAAGAAAGCCATTTCTTAAAGATATCCATAAAAAGTGTCGTTTAGAGTTTGCCACAAGCCACCTGGGAGACACACCAAACATGTGGAAGAAGGTGCTCTGGTCAGATGAAACCAAAATTGAACTTTTTGGCAACAATGCAAACCGTTATGTTTGGCGTAAAAGCAACACAGCTGAACACACCATCCCCAATGTCAAACATGGTGCTGGCAGCATCATGGTTTGGGCCTGCTTTTCTTCAGCAGGGACAGGGAAGATGGTTAAAATTGATGGGAAGATGGATGGAGCCAAATACAGGACCATTCTGGAAGAAAACCTGATGGAGTCTGCAAAAGACCTGAGACTGGGACGGAGATTTGTCTTCCAACAAGACAATGATCCAAAACATAAAGCAAAATCTACAATGGAATGGTTCAAAAATAAACATATCCAGGTGTTAGAATGGCCAAGTCAAAGTCCAGACCTGAATCCAATCGAGAATCTGTGGAAAGAACTGAAAACTGCTTTTCACAAATGCTCTCCATCCAACCTCACTGAGCTCGAGCTGTTTTGCAAGGAGGAATGGGAAAAAATGTCAGTCTCTCGATGTGCAAAACTGATAGAGACATACCCCAAGCGACTTACAGCTGTAATCACAGCAAAAGGTGGCGCTACAAAGTATTAACTTAAGGGGGCTGAATCATTTTGCACGCCCAATTTTTCAGTTTTTGATTTGTTAAAAAAGTTTGAAATATCCAATAAATGTCGTTCCACTTCATGATTGTGTCCCACTTGTTGTTGATTCTTCACAAAAAAATACAGTTTTATATCTTTATGTTTGAAGCCTGAAATGTGGCAAAAGGTCGCAAAGTTCAAGGGGGCCGAATACTTTCGCAAGGCACTGTATAGTGTAGCTCAAGGCTGGTAGAGAATAGGCTGGCTATAGGACCTTACTCTGGCTGTTGGGTGGCCTCAGGCCCAACTATAGTCACAGTATCGGCCTTCCCTTCCACTCCAGTGGGGTCTACCCTGTATATCGCCTCAGTAGGCAGACCCCATTAAGTAACAAGCCTAAATTAGCATATGTCTTAGCTGGAAGGGAAGGGAGAAAGGGGACTTCAGAGACAGAGAGAGGGAGAGAGAGAGAGAGAGAGAGAGAGAGAGAGAGAGAGATAGTGGAGGAGGAGGAATTAATGACTGGGCAATTTGGCCAAGTCACAGAATGAATCACTGCTACTTTACCTCATGTAAACTCTCTCTACTGGCTCTAACCACATATAGATGATGGTACAGAGGAGTGACTGGTGGGTCGACTCGACTCGTCACATACAGCATCCTCTAGTATTTTCCTCTCTGGAACGATCACACAAAGCCAGAGGGCTTACTGAAGCAGCCAAATGAAGCCTCCTCGCAAGGCAAACCATCCCCTCCATAGCCAACTGAGATATTTAACTGAAACCTAAGACAGTAGCCTAAGAAACTGTGGTAGACTAGAGGATGGTATGACTGCCTACATAAAAGTCATCACAAAACACACACAGCAGCCATGCAATACTAGTACCTACAGAACAGGCTCTAGCACTTCCTTCTGTGCTGCTATTGGCCAAACAGAACAGTGCTGAATGCCTGCCCTGTTACTCTACACAGGCACATCACAGAATCATACAACCACAGCAGAAAACTGCAATAACAGGAAAGAGAAGAGGCCAACAGAAATGGTCAGTTTCTTACAGTGGAGAAACCCCCCATTCAGCATTTCGGCAATTACACAAATATGAGCAATCAGCCCAGTGGAGCAGTCAGCCTAGTGGAGCAGTCAGCCCAATGGAGCAGTCAGCCCAGTGGAGCAGTCAGCCCAATGGAGCAGTCAGCCTAGTGGAGCAGCCAGCCCAGTGGAGCAGCCAGCCCAGTGGAGCAGTCAGCCTAGTGGAGCAGTCAGCCCAATGGAGCAGTCAGCCTAGTGGAGCAGCCAGCCCAGTGGAGCAGTCAGCCCAGTGCAGCAGTCAGCCTAGTGGAGCAGCCAGCCCAGTGAAGCAGTCAGCCTAGTGGAGCAGCCAGCCTAGTGGAGCAGCCAGCCCAGTGGAGCAGTCAGCCTAGTGGAGCAGCCAGCCTAGTGGAGCATTCAGCCCAGTGGGGCAGTCAGCCTAGTGGAGCAGTCAGCCTAGTGGAGCAGTCAGCCTAGTGGAGTAGCCAGCACAGTGGAGCAGTCAGCCCAGTGGAGCAGTCAGCCCAGTGGCGCAGTCAGCCCAGTGGAGCAGTCAGCCCAGTGGAGCAGTCAGCCTAGTGGAGCAGTCAGACCAGTGGAGCAGTCAGCCCAGTGGAGCAGTCAGCCTAGTAGAACACTCAGCCGTCAACAGAACCAGACTAACATGCAGCACGAGGCTAATTAGTAGTAGGGTGCTTCAGTTCCGTGTTTGCCTAGACTGCTAGTGAATGCTTACCAACCTAATTAGAGCAGTAAAAATACATATTTTTTCATACCCGTGGTATACGGTCTGAAATACCATGGCTGTCAGCCAATCAGCATTCAGGGCTCGAACCACCCAGTTTATTATGAAGTACGGTGCACGTGATTGCGGCGACACACACTTTATGCTAATAAGCCAATCCTGTCCCTCCTTCCTGTCCCGAGTTTCAGACCGACCTGTGGCTAGCAGCGTCAAAGTTTAGTAAAGAGAGAGGGGTTGGGTCTATTTACCTTGATGCAGTGCTACATGTTAACTTTGGGCAGACTGCATTAAGAGGATTTCACAACTGGAGTCCTCAGACAGAACAGCAGCAGACACAGCAACCCACCGAGGTGGGAAAGTTAACAAAGACACGGTGCCCTTTATCCCCTGCAAGGTGAGGAGGCAGATGTGTGTGTGTGTGTGCATGTGTGTGTGTGTGTGTGTGTATGTGTGTGTGTGTATGTGTGTGTGTGTTTGTGTACTATGAACCTATTCACACATTGATTGACACACTGGCCAACCGATGGCCACTCCCCTTTAACTGTTGCGGTATCTAAGTCCCTATGTGACAGAGCAGAACAGTCAGAAAACTGAGAGAGGTGTTTACTAGGTTGCATGGCCGTTTGGCAGCAAAAGAGATGGAGGAGAGGGAGGAGAGGGAGGAGGAAGAGAAGGAGGAGAGGGAGGAGGAAGAGAAGGAGGAGAGGGAGGAGGAAGAGAAGGAGGAGAGGGAGGAGGAAGAGAAGGAGGGGAGGAGAGGGAGGAGGAAGAGGAGGAGGGGAGGAGAGGGAGGAGAGGGAGGAGGAAGAGAAGGAGGAGAGGGAGGAGGAAGAGAAGGAGGGGAGGAGAGGGAGGAGGAAGAGGAGGAGGGGAGGAGAGGGAGGAGGAGAGGGAGGAGGAAGAGGAGGAGAGGGAGGAGGAGAGGGAGGAGGAAGAGGAGGAGTGTGACGAAAGCTGTAAGCTGTTAATTGTCAGCTTTGAAAGGACAGTGCAGAATTGTGTACACAAAAGAACACAGGGAATGAATGCTTAATTATCTCAATCAACAATGACATTGTCGGCCTCCCGGGTGGTGCAGTGGTTAAGGGCGCAGTACTACAGCGCCAGCTGTGCCATCAGAGTCCCTGGGCGCGCCCAGGCTCTGTCGTAACCAGCCGCGACCGGGAGGTCCGTGGGGCGACGCACAATTGGCCTAGCGTCGTCCGGGATAGGGAGGGATTGGTCGGTAGGGATCTCCTTGTCTCATCGCGCACCAGCGACTCCTGTGACGGGCCGGGCGCAGTGCGCGCTAGCCAAGGTTGCCAGGTGCACGGTGTAGACTCCGACACATTGGTGCGGCTGGCTTCCGGGTTGGCTGCGCGCTGTGTTAAGAAGCAGTACGGCTGGTTGGGTTGTGTATCGGAGGACGCATGACTTTCAGCCTTTGTCTCTCCCGAGCCCGTACGGGAGTTGTAGCAATGAGACAAGATAGTAGCTACAACAATTGGATACCATGAAATTGGGGAGAAAAAGGGGTAAAAAAATAAAAATACAAAAAAAATACAAAAAAATAAAATGACATTGTCAAGCATATTTTGCCTAATAGATAACAAAACCCTCTTCAGTGGAACATTGGCAATAAAATATTCAGAAGAAAGCAAACATCCATGTTGTTGTGTCGTTGTAAATTTGAATTATGATAATATCTATCTAACGTAGACAATGTTTTGTAATTGGATGCAAATTAATCTCACCTATTCACCTCTGTCATGTTAAACACAATGTTCTATTCCTTAAGTTAATGGGAAAATAAAAAGCAGTCTGTAGAGCAGAGCTGTAGCAGTTGGCCTGTAGAGGCAGCAGTCAGACAAGCATTACAACTATGTTCTTACAAGCTTCCCAAAGAAAAACACCTAAATCAACAGCAGCAGTACTTGGTCTCTCCCCTATTGGGTATTAAAACCAGAGAGGGAATACTAAGTACCTGGCACAAATGCCATCCTCTGGAAAAGGGCAATGCCAATGCCAGGCCCCGTATTCAACAAGCGTCTTAGAGTAGGAGTGCTGTGAATCAGCCCCCCCCCCCGTCTATTCAGTCTAATCTAAAAGGCAAAACTGATCATAAATCAGCACTCCTACTCCGAGACGCTTGCTGAATACAGGCCTTTGGCTAACACAGAAGAGATGAATGGCAGAGATCCCATCCACTCCTCCCCTTCTGTAAGTATCACGCTTAAAATGGCAACAGACCCCAAGTCCCAAACTGTTGCAGATTAAGACATGAGCAGATAGATATTCATTCACTGGTTTCAAGTACAAACCTACCCGGCCCCCTCCTCCTCCATTTCTCCCTCCCTCCCTCCCTCCCTCCCTGCTCTCCCTCCAGGCAAGCAACCCTCCTCTCCCTCCCTCCTCTCCCTCCAGGCAGGCAGTCCTCCTCTCCCTCCCTCCCTCCCTCCCTCCCTGCTCTCCCTCCAGGCAGGCAGCCCTCCTCTCCCTTCCTCCTATCCCTCCAGGCAGGCAGCCCTCCTCTCCCTCCCTCTTCTCTCTCCAGGCAGGCAGCCCTCCTCTCCCTCCCTCCTCTCCCTCCAGGCAGGCAGCCCTCCCTCCCTCCCTCCCTCCCTCCCTCCCTCCCTCCCTCCCTCCCTCCCTCCCTCCAGGCAGGCAGCCCTCCTCTCCCTACCTCCCTCCCTCCCTCCTCTCCCTCCTCTCCCTCCAGGCAGGCAGCCCTCCTCTCCCTCCCTCCCTCCCTCCTCTGCCTCCAGGCAGGCAGCTCTGTGCTCCAGAGCAGTCATATTTAATCAACATCTTCATGGACAACACAGAGGATCTCCTCAGCCGCCAGACTCAGCGCTGTCACACTACGCTGTCACACTACAGTGCAGCATAATTGTCTTAGATCCATTAATTCTCCCCGTCATTCTCCTTAAACGCTACAGAAAAGAAACACTGTTCCTTGACCCACATTGCTGTTGATCAGTGAATTATACATGATGTCACCATTTGATTCTTTTTTTGCACGTCGGTTGTAGTTTAAGACCTAGGAGGCGCTTATGTTTGTCATAATTGTGTCTCTTTCTGCGCGAAGATCCGTCTGTCATGTCTCCCATATCATTGCTTATGATAGACAGGGAGACTAGCGGTTGTTACAGTGGTGCACAGAGCGGACAGTTTCTCAGAGCGGAGAAGAAAGAGGAGTGGGAAAACTTAACCCAACTTCCAGCTAATGGATTCATCGTGATAAATTATCATGCTTGATAAGACAGGAACAAATTGCATAATTTTAAAAAGACGATAGTGATGTTTGTTTAGTTTATTACCCAAATCACAATAGCTATTTGCTTGATATTATTTGATGGGATGACTGACAAGAGAAAACAACATTTATTGTTGCTTGTTCCAATGCCACACAGCTGGGGGGGAATTCCAAAGATTTGTCCTGAAAGGTCAGGGGCAGGTCAAAATCAATAACAACAGCTTCTAGAAACACATTAAATCAAACCTTTACAGAGACAGCTATACATTCGGCTTCCATAAATCAAGTCTACTCTTCCCACATGCCTCAACCTACTCATAACACAATGTGACAAAATACCTTCTCAAAAAAAGCCCTTTCCACCCAGTCTCTGGTTCTCACTGCTCACCACATATACAGGACGTATGTAGGTCATAATATATACAGGTCATATGTAGGTCATATAGAGGTCATATACAGGTCACATAAAGGTCATATACAGGTCATATACCGGTTATATACAGGTAATATACTGTACAGGCCATATGTAGGTCAAATACCAGTCATATGCAGGTCATATGTAGGTCATATGTAGGTCATATACTGGTCAAATGTGGTTAAGAGTCATACATGTACAGTGCCTTCAGGAAGTATTCATACCCCTTGACTTATTCCAAATTTTTTGGTGTTACAGCCTGAATTCAAAATGTATTTTCATTTAAAAAAAATAGCACCCAATCACACACAATACCCCATAATGACTAAGTGAAAACAAGATTTTGTAAATGTTTCCTGAAAACAGAAATATCTAATTTACATAAGCTGTCCTGCTGAAAGGTGAATTCATCTCCCAGTGTCTGTTGGAAAGCAGACTGAACCAGGTTTTCCTCTAGGATTTTGCCTGTGCTTAGTTCTTAGCTCACTAGTCCTTGCCAATGACAAGCATACCCATAACATGATGCAGCCACCTCCATGCTTAAAATATTTTGAGTGGTACTCTGATTGTGTTTGGATTTGCCACAAACATAACGTTCTGTATTCAGGACATAAAGGTAATTTCTTTGTAGTTTTACTTTAGTGCCTTATTGCAAACAGGAGGCATGTTTTGGAATATTTTTTATCATGTACAGGTATCCTTCTTTTCACTCTGTCATCTAGGTAGGTATTGTGGAGTAACTACAATGTTGTCCATCCTCTGTTTTCTCCTATCACAGATCACACATTAAACTCAGTAACTGTTTATATATATTTTTTTCTTTAAATTAATTTTTATTTTACCCCTTTTTCTCCCCAATGCTGTGGTATCCAATTGGTAGTTACAGTCTTGTCTCATCGCTGCAACTCCCATACGGACTCGGGAGAGGCCAAGGTGCATCCTCCGAAACATAAACAACCAAGCCGCACTGCTTCTTGACACAATGCCCACTTAACCCAGAAGTCAGCCACACCAATGTGTCGGAGGAAACACCTGGCAACTGTGTCAGCATGCAATGCACCCGGCACGGGAGTCGCTAGCGCGCGATGGGACAAGGACATCGATGCCGGCCAAACCCTCCCCTAACCCGGACGACGCTGGGCCAATTGTATGGGTCTCCCGATCACAGCCGGCTGCGACAGAGCCTGGACTCGAACCCAGAATATCTAGTGGCACAGCTAGTACTACGATGCAGTGTCTTAGACCACTACACCACTCGGGAGGCCTCTCAGTAACGGTTTTAAAGTCACCACTGGCCTCATGAGGCAATCCCTGAGCTGTTTCCTTCCTTTCCGGTAACTGAGTTAGGAAGGACACCTGTATCTTTGTAGTGACTGGGTGTATTGGTACATCATCAAAGTGTAATTAATAACTTCATCATGCTCAAAGGGATATTCAATGTCTGATTTGTTTTTTTACCCATCTACCAATAGGTGCCCTTCTTTGCGAGACATTGAAAAATCTCCCTGGTCTTTGTGGTTGGATCTGTTTGAAATTCACTGCTTGACTGAGGGACCTTACAGATAATGTCACACAGTCCATGCAACTTATTATGTGACTTGTTAAGCACATTTATTAATTAAGCTTGAATACTTATTGTCTCGAAACATTTCAACTTTTCATTTTTAATACATTTGTATTTTTTTTATCTAAAAACATAATTCCACATTGACATTATGTGATATTGTGTGTAAGCCAGTGAACAAAATCCATTTTAAATACAGGCTGTAACACAACAAAATGTGCAAAAAGTCAAGGGGTGTGAATACTTTCTTAAGGCACTGTATGCATCAACATACTGTAACTAGCCAACCCGAGGGAGACTGAATTAATTTCCCTTGGCCTGAACACTCTGTGTCCTTCTGGGCCAAAATAAAGAGTCTGGCTGGTACATTAATGGGAGGGAACAAGCCTTATCCATGCTCTTAAAAACACATTTCCCGACTCCAGACTCCCAAATACCTTTCCCGTTCCTTCAGACTGTTGTGGCATGACCCAGTGTTGAAGGCCTAAGAATGGACCCTCCATGTTTTTAAAGGAGTGTGTCCAATCCTCCTGGCATGTCAGTAGCTTGCCTGCCCAAAGCGGACTTACACACAAACCCAACCATACAGGGAGAAGGATAGCCAAGATAGGATGGATGGGTTTTCAGTCTGAAGTTGGAGTTTAGAGGTCTTTTATCATCGCTTTGGTTGGATTTGTTTTGGTCGGCAGAGGAAAGAGGCAGTTTTATTTGGAAAGGGTTTCTGCTTTGAGGTATTCTGTTCACTATCTTTTCCCAGGAATGAGTTTGGGAGCTTTATCTCCTCTGGTTTTCCCAGCTGAAGGCAAAGGATGAGTTAAGGTGTCTCCTATGGGGAAGAGGAGCTATTCATACAGATAAGGCCCTGGCTGACTTGAGAATTGTCACAAAGCAGACAGACATACATGTCACGGAGCTCCAGAGAACCAGCCTTCCAGCACTACAGGACCAGGCAAGGGCAACAGAATACTCATCCCCATAACACTGTTCCTTCCTCGCTCTTCTGACTAAGCATTGCGTAACAATTTTTTAGATAACGCAAATCAGTGGAGGCTGGTGAAGGGAGGATGGCTCATTTGGCACTGATGGAAATGGATAAATTGTAAGAATTGTATGCTACATTTCCAAGTGAGGAAGAATAAAGCCTAAGTCAATATAGTGTGAAGCAGCAAATTACACATATCTTTTTGAACTGGATGAAGAAGAGCTAATGGAGAGCAGTAATACACTGCTGCTTCAGGTTGGAATTGGACCGCAGTCCGAGCAGTGGAGTAGAGACAAAGCTGCCGTTGGCTCAGAACTCTTTCTCACAGCACATGAGCAGACTAGACTGGCCAATGCAATGCTGCTTGCCATGCCCCCATCATGAGTGGTAACCATGGTGACGGTGACAGGGCCAGGCAGGGCGTCCATCCGCATCACCAGGGGGCGTTGTGGACTCTGTCAGCATGTGGCACATTGGCGTTCTTTACCTTATCTGCCATTGTGCCCAGCGCCCTGTTCCCCTAAAACACCCCCACATACACAGGCGCACACTGGTTCTCTCCCAAAATAGCACACTATTCCCTATTTAGTGCACTACTTTTGACCAGAACCCTATGTACCCTGTCAAAAGTAGTCCACTACATAGGGAATATGGAGCCATTTGGGACGCATACACTCTCACACTGTCGTCTGCCTGCTACTGACAGCTGCCCTTGGTGTCTGTGCTGTGCTCAGCCCCCTCCCTCCCTCCCTCCATCTCTGCCTGCATGGCTCTCGTCCGCTCTCTCCCTTTTGTTGCTCACTTATTGTCAACTTCCACACTAAACAAAACATCCTCCCATGACACAAGCTAATTGATTATTGATGCTTCCAGGCCTAAACTGACTTATATTCAACCAAGACTGAAAGGGAAAATTCAGAGACCGAGACAATGCATTCAGTGAAAAAGTCAAAGCATTTGAATGTAAAGCTTGAGCCTCAAGGTCTTTTCCCCCCGTTTCCAATGCTTTGATTAGGCTGTTGTGCTGCCTCGGGAACAGTCTCGTCTCGGCACAACAAATAGTGGGGTCTTGAGGTGGAGAAACAGCCTGAGGGTTTTGTTCTGGCAACACAAACAACCCAAATGTCAATTTCAGCCCCTTCTTGAATAATCAAAACAACCCTCATAGCTATGAGGTAATGCTTGGCTTGCTACTGGGTCTGACAGGCTGCCTGTGACTTACAGCAAGTGTGAAGTTCACTGACAAACAAACAGGCAGACTTGTTATTCCGCAGGTCCTGGTTCCATGATTGCTGTTCTTATCTCCGGCAACAGGGTAACTTTGTTACAGCAGGTAAAATATAGCATGGCTTGTGACAGGAGGGATCAGATAAACAGTGAGACTGGGTCTGGGCAGAGACATGTGGACATGGTGGTGAATGCCTAAAGGGCCTGTTCTGTGACTGAGAAAGAGAGCGAGAGGCTGACTGATGTATCGAGTGCGGCGGACAGATTGAGGCACTAAAGAACGGCTGAGGCGAGAGATCCTGTCCCATGGAAATGTGTCATGAAGGCAATTCCATGAGTATCTCAATAAAAGGTTCTCAAAACCTGGGCCCTGGAGAGAGAGCTGCAATGGGCCCAGCACCCCCAGCAAATTCCTTCAAGGCTGCACCAATGGTGCTTTATGAGGGTGTTACACTTTCCAAACACGCTGCTCTAACACGCTCCACTAAGTTACCTTTCTTTTCCTCCCCTTTTTATTTAATCTTTATTTAACCAGGCAAGTCCATTAAGAACAAATGCTTATTTTCAATGACGGCCTAGGAACAGTGGGTTAACTGCCTGTTCAGGGGCAGAACGACATATTTGTACCATGTCAGCTCAGGGGTTTGAACTTGCAACCTTTCGGTTATTAGTCCAACGCTCTAACCACTAGGCTACCCTGCCACCCCTACTTTCATTTACTGTCCATTTCTCCATCTGTTGGATTCAGTAGTTGGACAAAAGGCTTTGTTTCAGCTAGCTGGCAGGCCTTTGGGACTGGTAGAGGAGAGGGCACACTGGAGTTCAGCATTAGCCTCATTGCCGTCAATAGCCAGGGGGATGCATGGTGAGGTCTGGGGTTTGGACCCGTTTTTAAAAAGAATGCTGATCTTGGACCAGGTCTCCCCTGTCAATGTTGTCTTATTCATTATGATCTAAAAGGCTAAACTTATCCTAAATCAGCACTCATCGGGAGTCTTACTTTGATAGTCTTTATGAATAAGGGCCCTGGACACTTTATCCTGCCAGAAAGAGGTAGGACATTAACGGTTCCCCCCTCAGCTTGGCCCTCTGAGGAGCGAGAGAGACAGACTGGTTGGAGTCTGCTGCTCAACTGCTCTGTCTGGGGGGTCCAACTCTCCGGCCCTCCAACCTCCCACTGCAGGGCCTCTGCCAGCAGCACTGGAACAGACATGGGGAAACAACCTCTCTCATCTAGGGCTGGGCGATATGGCCAAAATATCATATCATTGCATTTTTCAAATTTTGACTTTATGACGGTATTTTATGTTTTTGATTAATAAAAGTTCTACATTTTCTTTATGAGTAGTGGGTGACCCTAGAGTGGCAACACTTATATTCTAAATTATTTCAATGGGTCTTTCTCCATTCTGATTGGTTTATACTGTTCAATTCAACATCAACCTAAAATAATTTCCTGAATTTCCATCAATTTCTGCACTCATTTTTGCACACACTGTATATTTATTTTTTCTATTGTGTTATTGACTGTACGTTTGTTTATTCCATGTGTAACTCTGTGTTGTTGTTTGTGTCGCACTGCTTCACTTTATATTGGTCAGGTCGCAGTTGTAAGTGGGCACTTTAAATATAGTGTTGTTTGACATGACAACGAATGAAAATGCCATGGATGAGTTATTCTGACAGGGTAGGAACCAAAGTGATGTTCCGCGTTTCCTAGGGGACCCTATAATCTTTGGCTACATTACGTTTTTATTCATATAGTCAACATATTCATGCTTTGCCTATTCCTCTGTGATTTAGAAGATACTGTTGCACAGACAACATGCTGATTATTAGCTAACTACGTTTGCTCTGACTCAGTACTTTTATTAGCTAGCCAGCTAACTAGTGATTAGCATTAGTGGCTAACACAATTTAGCTTAACTTGCTAAGAAAATACAAACTAGCTGTTTGCTGATATAAGAAACACTAACTAATATTGTAATTATAAAACACTTGTGGATTTATATTAAGATCAAAGTGGAAACATGATTGTAGCATGTGCTGCATTGTTTGAGTTTATTTTATTTTTACAGGGACAGTGCACATTAATCAACGTTTCAGTAAAAGTGCCGGTTTTAGCCTGCCAGGTCATTTTCAACCGCAGTCCCTGGGCAGGTTATTAAAAACAATTACAATATAGACAATAGCAACATAGGACAAGCAAGACATTGACCATGCAGACTGTATGAAAGTGTCTCTTGGTCAAGCAACAACAAATGCGCTCCTTGAGTGACGGGGTGGGACCAGGTCTGTGTGGAAAGCGGCGTGCAGAGAGCGAGACCGTGAAGAGGGATGACTCAAGTAGTGGAGTGAACTATCAAAATGAACGTTACACACGGTGTATCACCGTTATACCATTATAGGAGGTAAAGTAAAAACCCAAACCGCTCCGTGCATCAATACCGGTATATAGTAAAACACAGTATACCGCCCAGCCCTACTCTCAACACAATATCCCACACACAGCAGTTAAAAAGGAAAAGCACCCACCTCGGACTCCCAGGCTCTATGATTTCAGAAGAGGTACTTGCGGTCTTTGGAGTCTTCTGGTGCATTATAGTTTCTGTGAATGTATTGGAAAATGTCATGCAGAGCAGTCACATTGATTTTCACTCCATGTGCTATGTGTTGCTCATACCGACTCCAGCTGCTATTTACCAATGTAGAGGCCTGTAGCCATCAACCTAAACTGGTCTCAACGATTCAGTAAGTCACTAAAGGCTACGCACACAACCACTCAACATGATGGAAACTACCACAGCATGACTAAGTCTTTCAGGGTAGCCCTGGCTATAGTGACATAAAGAAGCACTTTTCAAATGCATTACATAATGAGATGTGCAAGGTTCAGTTCATTCCGCACATATCTGTGACTAGGCTGATGGATGAGTAGAACCCTTAGCCTCCCCCTCTTCCTAAATCAAGGCTATGAAAAGTATCGGAACTCCCCCACATTGATGCAACATATCTGGGCACTGCTGCTGGCTACTGTCTACTCCTCTAAGTCCTCTGGGATAATTATGACTAACAGAAGCATAGCTATCTCTAAATAAGGTGGGCTGGACATGATGCTTAAAGAAGCTGCCTAACAGGCAGATAATAAAAGCCTGTTGTTTGCAGGGTTGAGAGAGACTGAAAGCTCAGAGAACTCAGTGATATGGTTGAGGAAACTGTCTTGGGTGAGGAGACAGCCTTTAAACAGCATGAGGAGAGAGATAGTTCTGCTTAACACCATACAACAACCACTTTCCAACTAAACACTCTCCCTGGCTACACTCAACTTGATCAATGTCACAGATGTTATAAGTCTCTCTTATGTCAATCTTCACATGGATACACCTTCCCTCTCTATCACACACCCACACACATGCATGCACGCATGTACACCAAGGCATGAGTGGAGCGTGTGTAGGTCAGAGTTAGAGATCTCTGTTGTGACAGCTGGACAGTTGACAGGTTCCGATTAAACATTGCAGTGAGGGGGAGACCAATTGAACTGAACAAACAAATATGGTGAGTAGCCTACACTCAAGCAGATCATGTGGAGACCTAGATCTGCAAGGAACAAGTGAACACACAGCAGCCAGCCTGCAAGGCATTGGAGTGCCTGTATAGGCAAGTGTGTGTGTGTGTGTGTGTGTGTGTGTGTGTGTGTGTGTGTGTGTGTGTGTGTGTGTGTGTGTGTGTGTGTGTGTGTGAGGGGGGGGGGGGGTCTTTAAGGGGGAGCCTATTCCAGAATATCCAACCACTGAACATGTTTAGACTGTTCACTCGTTAAGAAATATGTCAAGGATTCCGCCTGCATGCATAGTGACTTGTCAAAATCTCTCAATCTAAACATGGGATGATGAGCCTGGCTACCTGGTAGAGGGAGCCCAGCCAATAGAGGAGAAGAGAAGCCAGTGTGCACTGCATGCTGGTGACACTCACACAGCACATACAACAGCACAGAGCAGGCTATCTGTGCATGCACCTCTGTCACCACCACCACTATCCTACTCACTTGGTACTAAGTACAAACACCAATATGTATTATTAGGCTCTAAAGGCCTGACTGCTGATGGTATTGAGGAGATGCAGAGCAGGCTCTGTTCAGATCTTGCTCTGGTCTGCTTGATAGCTGCTGAAGTCTAAAGAGTTGTGGTTGGGGTCGACAGGGGACGCTCTTGAGCCGTCGTGCCATCCTGAGGAAGAGTCTTATCATCACAAGAAAGGAGACTTGGGGAACAGGGGCCAGGGTATACGTTCTACACTACATACGTGACGCTGTTCAGTGGTCTGCAGCTTTTGAATAGAGAGGAGAAAACTGCTACCTTGCTATCAGGCAGAATGGAAAAACTCAACATAACTGAGATACCGGTCATCTAAAAAGAGCACAGTACTTAATCAACATAGCGTTCGTACTCCATGTGTGTACTACCAGAATGCTTTCAGGGAGTCCATTGAGATGCATCATTTACCCTTTCTAAAATAAAGCTGTTGAAAGTGGTGAACAAACCATCCTTAATCACATAAGACCTCCCGATTACCCTGCAGGAAAAAGACATGTACTAAACTGGCAAAAGCAAATCAATAGCACTGAGATTCTTCCTGTCCTGACAGCTGAATAAAATCCAATCAAAATGCTAGAACACATGTTGAGAGAAAGGGGAATGGAGAGATGGAGAGGCAATGGCAGTGCACGATCAACCAGCCAGCCAACCAGTTTGATGTGAATTTCTCCAATGGAGGTCATTTCTCTGAGCTTCATGTAGTTAACCTTATTGATTAAAGAATGTGTGATGTTGAGGTTCTCAACATCTATGCTTGCACTGCTCCTCTTCAAAGAGATCTCTTGATGTGCTACATTGAGCAGAATGGCAATGCAATTTACTGTGTTCTTGTAGCTCGCATAAAGAGATTATCTAGATATCATGTATTTCATGTACACTTGATTCCAGAAAACGGGGATCATGTCTGACTAAATCTGTGTCTTAAAATAATACAGTCATAAGGTGAGTGCCTCACTGCCCAAACACACTGGTAATGTTATAACTGGTAGAGTCCCACTACACAAACACACTGGTAATGTTATAACTGGTAGTGTCCCACTACACAAACACACTGGTAATGTTATAACTGGTAGTGCCCCACTCCACAAACACACTGGTAATGTTATAACTGGTAGTGTCCCACTGCCCAAACACACTGGTAATGTTATAACTGGTAGTGCCCCACTGCCCAAATACACTGGTAATGTTATAACTGGTAGTGTCCCACTACACAAACACACTGGTAATGTTATAACTGGTAGTGTCCCACTGCCCAAACACACTGATAATGTTATAACTGGTAGTGTCCCACTACACAAACACACTGGCAATGTTATAACTGGCAGTGTCCCACTACACAAACACACTGGTAATGTTATAACTGGTAGTGCCCCACTACACAAACACACTGGTAATGTTATAACTGGTAGTGTCCCACTACACAAACACACTGGTAATGTTATAACTGGTAGTGTCCCACTACACAAACACACTGGTAATGTAATAACTGGTAGTGCCCCACTCCACAAACACACTGGTAATGTTATAACTGGTAGTGCCCCACTGCCCAAACACACTGGTAATGTTATAACTGGTAGTGCCCCACTGCCCAAACACACTGGTAAATGTTATAACTGGTAGTGCCCCACTACACAAACACACTGGTAATGTTATAACTGGTAGTGCCCCACTGCCCAAACACACGGGTAATGTTATAACTGGTAGTGCCCCACTACACAAACACACTGGTAATGTTATAACTGGTAGTGCCCCACTGCCCAAACACACTGGTAATGTTATAACTGGTAGTGCCCCACTGCCCAAACACACTGGTAATGTTATAACTGGTAGTGTCCCACTACACAAACACACTGGTAATGTTATAACTGGTAGTGCCCCACTGCCCAAACACACTGGTAATGTTATAACTGGTAGTGCCCCACTACACAAACACACTGGTAATGTTATAACTGGCAGTGTCCCACTGCCCAAACACACTGGTAATGTTATAACTGGTAGTGCCCCACTACACAAACACACTGGTAATGTTATAACTGGTAGTGCCCCACTGCCCAAACACACTGGTAATGTTATAACTGGTAGTGTCCCACTGCCCAAACACACTGGTAATGTTATAACTGGTAGTGCCCCACTGCCCAAATACACTGGTAATGTTATAACTGGCAGTGCTCACTGCCCAAATACACTGGTAATGTTATAACCGGTAATGGCCCACTGCCCAAACACACTGGTAATGTTATAACTGGTAATGCCCCACTGCCCAAACACACTGGTAATGTTATAACCGGTAATGCCCCACTGCCCAAACACACTGGTAATGTTATAACCGGTAATGCCCCACTGCCCAAACACACTGGTAATTCTATAACCCCGAGTTTTCCAAACTCGGTCCTCGGGCCAAAGAGGGGTGCACGTTTTGGTTTTGGCCAATCACAACACATGATTTAAATAATCAATTAATCAACTAAGCATTGATCATTTGAATCAGCTGTGTAGTGTTAGGGGGAAGAATAAAAAATCAGCACCCCTTGGGGTCCCAGGGACCGAGTTTGGGAAACGCTGCTATTACCATTCCAGGCTATCAGTGCCTGTGCTTCTCTTCAGATTGGAGTTAATTAGGTGAATATAATGAGCATGTGATAATCAGACCAAGGCTGAGTTTAGTGGTTTGTTCTTCCAGGGATGCAATGTCCACCCTTGTGGCTGTTCCTGGGGTCAAACTGCTGTTTCGCTTTGAAATTGATAATTAAAATAATTATGTGAGTAGGTCACGCTTTAGATATACAAAAACTGATTTTACCAAGAAGAAACAATGTTTGATTGCATGGTCACAACGATTAATATGCTCTCCGTCAGTCATAGGCAGATGCAAGTTATTGTCATGCAAATGTAAGGCAATTTTTCTCCCTAAGATAACATTTATTTTCCTTTAGAGTCACTGTCATGAGCGCTTTCTCGGGCGCTGTGTGTGTGTGACGGAAAATGAAGATTTGTGAGTGCATCTGCTGGTCCAGAGCTTCGACAGATGAGTAGTCTAGATTCTAGCTGCTTTCAAGGCTTGGGGAAAACGGCGACATTGTAATCGGAACCTTTATCATATATCAACAGCGTTATAGACTATTAACAAGTTAGAAGGATGGATGAAAGAGTAGACTAATCGGTGTCGGACAGTACATTTAAAATCGTTATTCCAATCCCCTGACCCGGGTAATGCAGTAAAGAACAGAAACAAGTTACATGGTGCAAAATAATCACATTTGTTCTCACGTGTTGGATCGCATTTATGAGACACAAGGCTTAAAATAGGCACTACAATCTGTCTGTCCACTATAATGGACATTTTTATATTCACTCTGTGGAGCACTGCTCTAACTTGCCCCTAATAGCAGGTTCACAGTCAAGGTCAGCATGGCGAGCTGATGCTGGGGGAATCATTAGCTATAGATACTGGTCTGTTGATTATTGGAAGTAATTGAAAATACGTTGGGATGATAGTCAGTTAAAAATAACGGATAACTGATTTAATACTGCAGCTTAATAGAGGTCTTATAACATCAACCCAGAACAATGCAATATGAATATTTTAGGATTGTCTGGATATCAAACTCAATCAAATTAGTTTAATGAGCGGATGACAGCTGCATTATGATTAAAGGTTGACCGTGTGGTCATAGAGTGGATGGTAAAGCCCAGAGCCATACATATGACTCTGGAAAAGCCCAAAACCTGGCTGAAAGGAGCTATGCGTAATTGTGGTTTTACGCACGAGTCTATAAGCTGTACAACCCGTATGCCTACATTTGTCTACACGTTCATTGAAAAGTAACAGGTACCATTGGAAAAATAACAACACTGAAATTAATCCAATCTATTTTTGGGGCATTTTTTCATTCAGCTTAATATCCCACAACCTTGTAATAACCAGCCGTATTATTATCTACATCCTTATTGTGGCAGACTAGGCTACAGTTAATAATTTAGCAGAAGTGTCAAGGCAAAAGACTCAAAATTGTGCTGGTAGCCATCATCAGCATCGACATCGAAATGTAAAACCAAACTGATAATAAATTGATTTATGTCTAGGTAGATTTTTTTTTTAAATAACATAGGCTAAACGTTATCACTCACCTTTCGGTTTCAATGGGAGCTGCTGCTGATATTTTAATTCTGATCACACAAGCTGTGACGGTCTTCTCTTCGTTGAGGTGATGGAGTATTCTACTTACATCCACGGAAAATTCTACGAGTACCACGAGAAAGTCTGACGCCGCGTTCATCAAACAATTTAGAGTACTCCTATTTACTCCCAATTCCTATAAATTGTCGCATACCCAATGCCCCCTCATTTATATCCTAAAATCCCTAAAAGCCGATTCTAGGTTTCACACGGCTAATATTAGGTAAAACCACAATAACGAATCTATGCTGAAAATTCAGCGCGCTCAACTTCGGTTGACCATCAATTTATTCAAATGGTAATTCACATGAGCATGCCTATGATACAGCGAATTCCTTTAGTTTACAGGGTAATGTCCTGTACTATGAATTCGGCTGTAGCCTCACTTGCCATCGGCGGGTAGGCTATCTTCGGTTTGCGTAGCAACCTTGCAGCACAAATTCACACACGCTTTCTCACAGGGCTGTGTTAGACTGGCATGGAAAGCTGCGGCGCACCCCGCCAGTGTACAGTACAGCTAGCAAACCACAGCGTTTAAACCCGGCCCCCTGTACACTTCGGCAGCACGGACTCATTTGCATGGTGCATGTGTTAACTGTTTCAGTGCGGTGCCTCCGAAAAGTTGCTTGGCCATATGCTCTGCTCAGTGTCATTTGCGGCAATCATAACAGCCTCCAGTAAAAGTAGGAAGATAGTGTAGAGAACACAATAAAGTAATTATCTTTTGGGATAAATACTTTCCTTTTCCTCTGATTTCATCTCATTTATAGGCTATGGGAAAATATAATTGTATTATTGATTACCAAGGAATGAAAGGTCACCATAAAGTGGGTACAAATCTTTAAACGCTTTTAATATAAGAAAGTATTTAAGATGTTTCAGTAACATTGGTCTAGCCTACCTGATGTTTCAGTTACATTGGTCTAGCCTACCTGATGTTTCAGTTTAAGATGTTTCAGTTACATTGGTCTAGCCTACCTGCATTGAAGACGTTTTTAAGCTATATTTGATGTATTGAAATAGAGATCATTGTATTAAAAGTATTAATATAGTAAAAAAAGTATGAATATTATTAATATAATCGAATGTAATCCAAACATATAATAAGCCTCTTAGTCTTACACCCATTCTACAATACCGTTAGGCCAGTTCTGGTGCGCATTGGGATTTAAGAAGTCTCAACAATGAAGGATACTTTGAGGGGAGATGCTGGTGCCAATTCTGTTAGAGTACTGCCACCTATAGGCATAACACGGAGCTACTACCTAGTAATAAATGACCCGATACAATAGTCCTACTACAGTCTCACAGGTCTTCAAAAGAAGAAAAACATTGTCTAAGCTACTCAGTTTAGGGAATGAATCAACCATTTGCATTAAAAATAATAGGCCAGTTTTGAAATGGTGGATTGAAGCCCAATTAAAAATATCTATCATTAAGTATTTTTTTGCAAAGTATCTCTTTCTGCTTATCCTCTCTCTCAATAGATAAAGAGAGAGGCAGTGAAAGACAGACAGAAGACAAGCAATTTTTAGACCATTATTGGTCCTTGTAATGTGCTTTCCAGGTGAGTAGACACTACCGTGTGCAGTCATATATATTCACAGTGACCCTCTGTTGAGTGCCAGCCATTAGAGCACCCAACAGTGTCGTTGATTGGCTCTGAGATGCATGCTCTTTCTGCTTCTGAGATAATGATCAGGTATAACTTTCACAGCCCTCCGAGTCCCTGTGCTCCCAGGGGGCGACAGAACGTTGTTGTTTAAGTAATGAGAAGAGCGCTTAAAACCAGCCTCAGCACTAATTCCCTCCACTCTGCTGCTCCTTATCTGCTTTTTTCCAACAAATCCCTTTAAGTTTATTCTCCCTCTCTGTAAGTGTTCTGGAATCCAGACCCCATTAAGTAGCCATTTTGTTGCGCTGCATTAACGCTAATCAATTCCCTCTCTCCATCCCCAAGTCGCCTCTTAGCCACTAGGAAGGTGTCCAACACATCCTGGTCTTTCACATTTGAGTTATTAAAGTACAATCTGATCAACTGTTCCAAGTACCTCTATATTCAGTTGCAATACTGGTAGTTCACTAATGGATTTGCCTCTAATATTCAGCAAAGAGGGATCTCTTGATCCACCCAACTCCGCTCTATGTTCCCAAAGGAAAAGATACCACTGATTAACTACGTTATTAGGCTACATACTCCTAAATGTGTCTAAATACTTGTGATGATCCAGCACTTTAAAATGGTCATTCTGTTATTGCCATGATAGAAAAATGGTCCATGCCCCACCAAAGCTTAATACTTGAAGACATTAAGGAAAAAGTAGGCTAGCCCCATTCTCTTCAGTGAGGAAAAGGAAAACAAGACAGGTTTCTGTCTGCCATCACAAGTATCTGTAAACTGCCAGGAGGTACAGGACGCAGACCCATCGAGTGTGTGACTGAACTAAAAGCACAGCCCACTTACAGATGGCCTAGGTCAATAGTTGGAGGGCATCCATATTGAAGTCCCACAGCAGCACTACCTAGCTCCTACCACTCAAGACTCAAATGGATCTTAGTCAAGCCACGGCAGAGCAGAGCAGGGGTAATCAAATACAGCACCGCTCTTGAATCCATTACTCATAGGCTTGTTTGGAACAAGCAGTGATTTGTTTGATTGGAACATAACTGAATTCATATCGGGTCTGGGAGAGCAGGTGCTGGGTACACTGTCTGTCTGTGTAGTATGTACAGTTCTCGTGTGGTTTTGCTAGACGTCTGTGTAATAAAATCAGTGTTGGTTTTCATTCAAAACTGTATATTTTTAAATGAAGAAAAAAGGTACAGACTATGCCAGCTGGTTGAGAGTTAGAGCACCAGAACTCTAAATATTGAAGTTCAATAAGAGTGACCAGTTGGGAACCACGACAGTGGCCAAAAATATGAGGAGGCAGCAATTTAACAAACAGTATGAACATTTTATTTTTAAATGAGAAAATGGTAAAAGTAGTCTCAATATCTTGGCCACCCTCTTATGGGCTAAGGTGGAAATTGTTCTGCAAAAATGTAAAAAGGTCTTTGTCCAGTTGTTGGGTTTGGGGAAGTCGGTTCCAGGTTGTCCTCTTGCTCTGTGTCACGACTTCGGCTGAGGTCGGCTCCTCTCCTTGTTCGGGCGGCGTTCGGCAGTTGACGTCACCGGCTTTCTAGTCATCACCGATCCGTGTTTCCTTTTTCCTTTTGTTTTGTCTTGATTACGCACACCTGATTTCTATTCCCTCATTATGTTCCTTATTTAACCTCTCGTCTACCTTTCTGTTTTGTCCGTGATTGTTTTGGGTTACTGTGTGTATTGGAGGGTTTTCTCTTTACGGGATGTTTCCTTGTTGGAGATATTCCGGGTTTTTGTATTCATATTTTGAGTAAAGACTTTTGTGTTTTTCTCGAACCTGTGTCCTGCGCCAGACAACGAACCCAGCACATTGTTACACTCTGCTTACTCCAGAGCTGCCTCCTCTGGGTAAGGCCTGAGGCACAAAGAAATGTTGTGCAGTACAAAGCCTCAATTGTCTTTGAATAAATATTTAAATTTAAGCAATCCATTCCTTGAAAACCACAATGTCTTCTTTGAAATCAGGTGAGTCCAAGCCAATGGAAAATGGTTAAAAAACGGTGCACTTCCTTGATACTTCAGTACGTGTCTTCAGTATGATCCGCCAGAGCTCCGCCCCATTTCTGTCTGAGGTCCTTACTCGTCGGTGCTCTGAGCTGTTCTGCTGCGATGCTGCCTCTGCAAGGCTTCAAATACACGCATCAATATGCAGTGAACCAATGGAAATACATCTTGAATGATTGTACCTGCATTCTCATGAGAGAGGAGTGACAATCGGGTCGCAAGTTGCTCTGTTCTCCTCCTGTTGGTGCACCCCAGTGATTGTTGGCAATGCTCCTATGAAACCACACAGTGACACTCCAAACCAAAACATAAGTGAAATCACACAAAATACACACGTGAAAAAGAGTGAGAGCAAGCCAACTGCTGGAGGAATGCAGAGCAATACTGTTTCCTTATGAATGTAATTTCGTCACATCATGACGTATAAGCCATAGTCTACCCCTGGTTTTATGTCGCCTTCAAAACAACTGGGTACTCTGAAAAATTAGAGGTCAAACCATGATGTCAGTGATCTTCAGGTTTGAAAGTCGGAGCTCTAGAAAGAGGCCAGAGTTCCCAAGTTGGAATTCCGAGTTGGATGACTGTTTAAACCAATATTTCCCAGTCTGAGGTTGTTTTTTCCCCGCACTTACAGTAGGTCTGAGATTTCCGAGTTCCCAGTCCCGAGTTCACAGTTGCGTCACTAGTGGGATTCTCTAGATAGTAAACATATTTTACATGGGCAAATGGAAATGGTAAATACCTTTACTCTACAGCTGAGATGCTTGGAACATGAGCTTGAGCATAGCCGCTGGAAGTAGTTGGGCCAGAAAAAAATGAATGCTTCGCTGAAGATGTCTATGTTGGTCTGCTAATACAGGACTAGTAAAGACCCAGTGCACTACTTTTGTGAAAACATTTACCAGCATTTGTAACTTGAGACTGATAATTATTTGTACAAAACAGTGAAAATCAAATCAAATTACATTTAATGGTCACATGCACGTTTAGCAAATGTTATTGCAGGTGTAGCTAAATGCTTGTGTTTCTAGATCCAACAGTGCAGGAATATCTGACAATTTTACAACAATACACACAATACACACAAATCTAAAGTAAAGGAATGGAATTAAGAATATATAAATATTTGGACGAGCAATGTCGGAGCGACATAGACTAAAATACAGCAGAATAGAATAGAATAGAGTGTATAAGATGAGTAATGCAAAATATGTAAACATTAAAGTGACAAGTGTTCCATTATTAAAGTGGCCAGTGATTTCAAGTCTATGTATATAGAGCAGCAGCCTCTAAGGTGCCTCTATTTAACAGTTGGAAGGCCTTGAGAAAACAGAAGCTGTTTTTCAGTCTCTCGGTCCCAGCTTTGATGCACCTGTACTGACCTCACCTTCTGGATGATAGCGGGGTGAACAGGCCGTGGCTCGGGTGGTTGTTGTCCTTGATGACATTTTTGGCCTTCCTGTGACATCTGGTGCTGTAGGTGTTCTGGAGGGCAGTTAGTTTGAGGGTAGTTAGTTTGAGCCCGGGGGTGATGCGTTGGGCAGACCGCACCACCCTCTGGAGAGCCCTGTGGTTGGCAGTTAGTTTGAGCCTGGGGGTGATGCGTTGGGCAGACCGCACCACCCTCTGGAGAGCCCAGGATGCTCTCAATTGTGGGTACCTACCGGACAGACACACAGACAGGGACTCAAGAGGTGCAGGGGAGCACTGCCAGGCTGGCTCTCCGAGACCACCCACCTACACCACAGTTATACACACACACACACACGCACGCACACACGCACGCACGCACGCACACACACACACACACACACACACACACACACACACACACACACACACACACACACACACACACACACACACACACACACACACACACACACACACACACACACACACACCACCCACACTGCCGTGCAGTTATGCAGTCATACAGGTGGCCCATTATCACTAATGGCCCACCCATAGAGGAGTGGAGGCTGCTGAGGCTCATAATAATGGCTGGAATGGAGCAAATTTGAATGGCATCAAACACATGGTTTCCATGTGTTTGATGTATTTGATACCATTCCACCTATTCCGCTCCAGCCACTACCATGGGCCCATCCTTCCCAATTAAGGTGCCACCAACCTCCTGTGCCACAGAGAGACCCAGCAGCAGGGCACCACTGACGCCAACCCTAACGCTCACCCAACACTGTCAAGACGGAGGGGGAATTGAGGGAGTGAAAGACTGAGAAAGAAAGAGTGAGTTGGAAGGTTTCACAGGTTGTTCACGGAGACTACAAGACTTGTTATAAAACAGCCATGATTGGAACCAAGCCTGTAGTGATTGTTTCAAGAAATATAGGCCAACCACCATTTTACAGGTATTCTGATTTCACAGCTCTGCTCCATACCACCAGTTGACTCCCCTCCTCCTCTCTTCAGGGTGAACGAACCGCCCGCTGTATTGGGTTAAATATAATCTGAAGGTCTGATCTGAGTGCCTAAAACACACGTCTCAATGGAGAGATTTTGAGGGAGATATTGTGATGGAAGGATCTGTGTACGTGTGGGGGTTCATCAACTTAAAGAGAAAAATACGATTCATTTCCTCTGAGAGCCAATCAGAGAGGACAGGGTAATTGCATCTGAGCTGCTCCTTCCAATGTGATGTTGAAGTGTTTATTAGTATTTTGTCCTTGCTCCAAGGCATTTCACAGGCACGGCACAGTTAGGGAACAGAACAAATGTGTGTGTTTGTGTCACAATCTCACACATCCGAATAATGTCATAACAAGATGTTGGAGACAGTTGGACCAAGTTGTCATCGCAAGGAAACGCGGCAGCAGAGGATCAGAAATAGAAGCGAGAGAGAGCGTAGCGAAAGAAACAGAGAGAAAGATAGACACAGAGAAAGAGTGAGAGAGAGAAAATGAGAGAGAGGGGTGAGAGAGAGAGAAAATGAGAGAGAGAGAGAGAGGGGGGGAGAGAGAATGAGAGAGAAGGGAGAGAGAAAGAGAAAATGAGAGAGAGAGAGAGAAAGAGAGAGAGAGAGAGAGAGAGAGAAAGAGAAAGATAGAGAGAGAGAGAGAGAGAGAGAGAGAGAGAGAGAGAGAGAGAGAGAGAGAGAGAGAGGGAAAATAGAGAGAGGCAGAGAGAGGCGCAGGCAGGCAGGAGATGTGCAGATGGCCCAGCATTCAACACATCAATCAAGCTGTCAGGGGCAGATGAATAATGATGATAAAAAAACAATTAAGTATATGCGCCCACAGCAGTAAGTAATTTACACTCCCACTTAACTGCAAGGAGAGCAAAAATCCAAAATAGGCCATACCTCACAGAAGTTGGAAAGGTTTCATATTACTCATGAATTCATACTGCATCCCAACACACAGACATGCACATAAAGAATTAGCTCAAGTCTTCTTCGCACAATACATTTCCATTAGATAGTGAGTGGATGGTTTAATAAGATGTTTATCCGAATATGAATCTCAGGAAATTGCTGGATATTTATTTTTACGCGGGCCATTCACTCTGCCTGGGCTCTTGATAATGCATTTTCTTTAATTAGACACATTTTCACACTCCACGAGGGATGACCTCTTATTACGTGGAGGACGCCTGCTCGGCACGCGGCGCAGGCGACACACACACACACACATGCAGCAGACTGGCAGGAACAAGATACCACGATGCATCCCAATCATTTCACACGCTCGTCGCTCATCTCATGGCCCAGACCAAATCAAACAAGCCACTATTAAGCAGAACCAAATTGCTTAATGGGGTAATCTCCTGCCGATTTCAAATTTTCCCCCTCCACCATCGGAAATGAGGCATGGTGAGATATAGGATGCATTGTTTTGCATACTAACAAGGAAACCTTGGATATCCTTATCCTTTGTAATTATAAGAGGATAGGTTCCACTTTGCAATGTTGAAGAAACACATTTCCTTCTAGGTTCCTGAGACTTTGTGTGAAAACAAGCCAGTGAATTTATCTGAATGCATCTGTGAAAGATAACAGAAAAACTGGCAACACTCTGAACGGGATAACTGTGTTACTCTGACTTACGCTGTGGATTTGAGCACAAATGCACAGTAACAGTTTAAACCTGAATTGGAAACTTAGCGGCACTATAAAACACAGCCTACACAAAATAGTCAGTTTAGCCTACACAAAATAGTCAGTTTAGCCTACACAAAATAGTCAGTTTAGCCTACACAAAATAGTCAGTTTAGCCTACACAAAATAGTCAGTTTAGCCTACACAAAATAGTCAGTTTAGCCTACACAAAATAGTCAGTTTAGCCTACACAAAATAGTCAGTTTAGCCTACACAAAATAGTCAGTTTAGCCTACACAAAATAGTCAGTTTAGCCTACACAAAATAGACAGTATAGCCTACACAAAATAGTCAGTTTAGCCTACACAAAATAGACAGTATAGCCTACACAAAATAGTTAGTATAGCCTAAACGAAATAGACAGTATAGCCTAAACAAAATAGTCAGTTTAGCCTACACAAAATAGTCAGTTTAGCCTACACAAAATAGTCAGTTTAGCCTACACAAAATAGACAGTATAGCTTACAAAACATAGTCTGTATTTATTATGGCTCCCCATTAGTTCCTGCCAAGGCAGCAGCTACTATTCCTGGGGATTATTATGGCTGCCCATTAGTTCCTGCCAAGGCAGCAGCTACTATTCCTGGGGTTTATTATGGCTCCCCATTAGTTCCTGCCAAGGCAGCAGCTACTATTCCTGGGCATTATTATGGCTGCCCATTAGTTCCTGCCAAGGCAGCAGCTACTATTCCTGGGGTCCAGCAAAATGAAGGCAGTTATATACCATTTTAAAAACATATGACAATATATTTCACAAAACATTACGTTTGTGCCCTCAGGCCCCTACTCTACAACCACATACAATTTCTACAAAACAAAATCCATGTGTATGTGTGTGTATAGTGCGTATGTTATCATGTGTGTGTATGTGTGTGTCTGGGCCTGTGTGTGTGTCTCTTCACAGTCCCCGCTGTTCCATAAGGTGTATTTGTATCTGTTTTTTCTGATGCCACTGCTTACATCAGTTACCTGATATGGAATAGAGTCCCATGTAGTCATGGCTCTATGTAGTACTGTGTGCCTCCAGTAGTCTGTTCTGTACTTGGGGACTGTGAAGAGACCTCTGGTGGCATGTCTTGTAGGGTATGCATGTGTTTCTGAGCTGTATGCTAATAGTTTAAACAGACAGCTTATGCATTCATTATGTCCATACTTCTCACAAATTTGAGCCAGGAACGATTGACATGCATTTTGTTAATGTTAGCTCTCTGTGAATGTTTAAGGGCCAGCCGTACTGCCTTGATCTGAGCCAATTGTATTTTTCCTAAATCCATCTGTGGCACCTGACCACACGACTGGCCTGTAGTCCAGGTGCGACAAAACTAGGGCCTGTAGGACCTACCTTGTTGATAGTGTTATTAAGAAGGCAGAACATTGCTTATTATGGACAGACTTCTCCTCATCATAGCTACTGATGTATCAATATGTTTTGACCATGACAGTTTACAATCCAGGGTTACTCCAAGTAATTTAGTCTCTGTAACTTGCTCAATTTCCACATTATTCACTGCAAGATTTGGTTGAGGTTTAGGGTTTAGTGAATGATTTGTCCCAAATACAGTGCTTTTAGTTTTTGGAATGTTTAGTAATAATTTGCCACCCATTCTGAAACTGACAGTAGCTTATTGTAAATTATTGCAGTGATTTCACTTGCTGTGGTAGCTGACATGTATAATGTTGAGTCATCAGCATACATAGACACGCAGGCTTTACTTAGAGCTAGTGGCAGGTCATTAGTAAAGATTGATAAAAAGTAAGTGGCCTAGAAAGCTGCCCTGGGGAATTTCCGACTCTATCTGGATTACGTTGGAGAGGCTTCCAGTAGGTTATTTGCTTTTAATTGTGTGTTCTGAGCACAGACTAGGCACGACCATCCGGTTATCGGGATCACCTTCCCCCCCGGGATTCAGCTGGGAATGCTGTGCCTCCCGGACTTCTTTCCGTATACCCCAGCTGAGTGCCGTTGCCAGGCAGGAGGTAGGAAGGATGGTTTCGGACTCTGGGGTAATAGCCGTGGGGCTATATCGGCGAGACAGTGCATCCGGCTTGACATTCTAGGATCCCGGCCGATAAGAGAGGGAGAAGTTGAACCGTGTGAACAGCAGGGCCTATCTAGCTTGCTTGGAGTTGAGGCGTTTGGCGGTGCGGAGATACTCCAGATTTTTGTGGTTGGTCCATACGATGAACGGATGTTCCGCCCCTTCCAGTCAGTGCCTCCATTCCTCCATGCCATCTTCACTGCGAGAAGCTCACGATTTCCCACATCATCGTTTTTCTCTGTGGCGTTGAGGTGATGGGAGAAGAAGGCGCAGGGATGTACACTACCGTTCAAATTGCCCGGGTATGCTTCTCAATCAGGGACAGCTGTCTATCGTTGTCTCTGATTGGGAACCATACTTAGGTACCCCTTTTCCAACCTGTGGGTGTGGGAAGTTGTCTTTGTTTGTAGCAGTATAGCCCTTAGGCTTCACAGTCGTTTTTGTATGGTTATTGTTTTTGTCAGCGTCATCCGAAATAAAGGAATATGTATGCTCACCACGCTGCGCTTTGGTCCTCCTCATTCAACGATCGTGACAAGTATCTGGAGCCTCAGCATTTGTGGGTTCGGTTACAGGCTTCAAATGGCCAGAAACAAAGACCTTTCTTCTGAAACTCGTCAGTCTATTCTTGTTCTGAGAAATGAAGGATATTCCATGCGAGAAATTGCCAGCGTACAACACTGTGTACTACTCCCTTCACAGAACAGTGCAAACTGTCTCTAACTAGAATAGAAAGAGGCGTGGGTGGCCTCGGTGCACAACTGAGCAAGTGGACAAGTACATTAGAGTGTCTAGTTTGAGAAACAGAGGCCTCACAAGTCCTCAACTGGCAGCTTCATTAAATAGTACCCGCAAAACACCAGTCTCAACATCAACAGTGAAGAGGCGAATCTGGGATGTTGGCCTTCTAAGCAGAGCTGCAAAGAAAAAGCCATATCTCAGAATGGCCAGTAAAAATAAAAGATTACCATGGGCAAATGACAGATAATGGACAGAGGAAGATTGGAAAAAGTGTTATGGACAGACAAATCTAAGTTTGAGGTGTTCGGATCCCAAAGAAGAACACTCGTGAGACGCAGAAAAAATGAAAAGATGCTGGAGGAGTGCTTGACGCCATCTGTCAAGCATGATGGAGGCAATGTGATTGTCTGGGGGTGCTTTGGTAGTGATCAAGTGGGAGATTTGTACAGGGTAAAAGGGATATTGAAGAAGGAAGGCTATCACTCCATTTTGCAACACCATGCCCTGTGGACGGCGCTTATTTGGAGCCAATTTCTTCCTACAACAGGACAATGACCCAAAGCACAGCTCCAAACTATGCAATAACTATTTAGGGAAGAAGCAGTCAGCTGGTATTCTGTCTATAATGGAGTGGCCAGCACAGTCACCGGATCTCAACCCTTATTGAGCTGTTGTGGGAGCAGCTTGACAGTATGGCACGTAAAAAGTGCCCATCAAACCAGTCCAACTTGTGGGAGGTGCTTCAGGAAGCATGGGGTGAAATCTCTTCAGATTACCTCAACACACTGACAATTAGAATGCCAAAGGTCTGCAAGGTGTTATTGCTGCAATTGGAGGATTCTTTGACAAAAGCAAAGTTTGAAGGATACAATTATTATTTAAATTAAAAATCATTATAACCTTGTCAATGTCTTGACAATATTTCCAATTCATTTTACAACTAATTTCATGTATGTTTTCATGGAAAACAAGGACATTTCTAAGTGACCCCAAACTTTTGAACGGTAGTGCATCTTCAGGTCCAGGGCAGAACGCTGCGACGCATCGGCCTCCACCAACAAGGATGGGCGCAGTGGTGAAGGGGTGTTTGAGGTCCCGGAACGCCCAGTTAGCAGAACCTTGGTAGAAGTGAGTTATAACAGGGGATAGCCAGGGTGCTGTAACCCCAGATGAAGCTAGAAGTTGGTGAAACCCGGGAAACTTTGCAGCTGCACCCTGAATGAAGGCTGGGGCCAATCCACCACCGCCCTCATCTTCCCGGGATCCATCTGGACAGAGATGATGTACCCCAGAAAGGGGATGGTGGAGCGATGGAACTCGCACTTTTCTGCCTTGACAAACAGCTGGTTCTCCAGGAGGCGTTGAAGAACCTGTCGGACATGGAGCACATGTTCTTGGGGGGAGCGGGAGAAGACAAGGATGTCATCAATGTAGACAAAGACGAGCCGGTTCAACATGTCACGGAGAACATCATGAGGCCAAATGGCCAGACCAAATACTTGAGTTGGCTGCTGGCCGTGTTGAAGGCGGTCTTCCACTCATCCTCCTCCCGTATCTGCACCAGGTAGCAGGCGTTACGTAGATCCAGCTTGGAAAACAAGGTGGCCCCCTGGAGAGGCTCGAAGGCAGAGGAGATGAGTGGTAGCAGGTAGATAGTTCTTCACTGTTGTGTCATTGAGTCCTCGGTAGTCGATGTACGGGCTTCTGCGCCAGTGGACAAAGGACGTATAAATCCTGCAGCTAGGGAGTCCCCAATGTAGGTGTCTATCTCCGGTTTCGACAGCGAGTACAGTCGTCCCCGGTGCGGAGTGGTGCTAGGCCCTGTGTGGCGGTAGCGAAATGGCCCGGGCCTTGTTGAATACCTCCCGAAGGTCCTGGTACTCCGTGGGAATGGTGGGGAGGTCCTGGGCACCTTCCCGAGCCCACAGGAAGACGTCCCGGGGCAGGTTGCGCTGACTTCAGACACTGGGCGTGGCAGAACTGATTCCAACCCATGCTGGCACCAGTAGACCAGTTGATGAGGGGACTGTGTCACTGGAGCCAGGAGAATCCCAGTACCGCAGGAATCTGGCGAGACGTGATGAGCAGGTATTGAATAGTCTCGCTGTGATTCCCTGACACCCATAGGTTGATGGGAGTGGTAATGTGAGTGACCCAGCGCTCTAGCAATCATGGGAGTGGAGAGAGGCTGAGTGGGGATGTTCAGCTTGGAATCCAGGGTAGCGTCCAAAAAACTCTCATTGGCCCCAGCGTCAATGAGGACCCGAAGAGATTTATACGCTACCCCACAGCAGAATGGCATAAACAGGGTGTGACCAAGGGAAACAGGAAAGTTCTCCATATGGCCCACCAGAGTACTCGCTCCTACCCGTGAGCCTGATCTCATTAAAGGACAAGAGGACACAAAATGACCAAGAGTCCGGCAATACAGACAACTCTTCGTATTGATCCTGTATTCCGTTCCACTGGCGACAGCCCAGCTCTACCTAGTTGCATAGGTTCGGGAAGTGGTGACTCATCCGTCTCCGGCAACTCTCGGTGAAGGTCGGGAGGCCTCGGGTTCTCTCGGCAACAGGATCATCTGGGACTTCCGGGATGATTCGGAGGCAAGGTGGAATCCCTGGACATGTGAGCGAAGTCAAATTTCCTCTCCCTCCGTCGTTCCCTTAGTCGCCCATCGATTTGGATGGTCAAAGTCGTGAGGGAATCGAGATTGGTAGGTAACTCCCGAGCAGCAAGCTCGTCCTTGACCTCCTCCGAGATACCGTGCAGGAACATATCGAACAGTGCATCCTGTTTCCAAGCACTCTCCGCTGCCACTGTGCGGAAATCCACCACATAGTCAGCCACACTGCAGGAGTCCTGCCAAAGCTGGATTAGCTCCCGGGCAACTTCTCTCCCGGAGAACGGGGCATACAAAACCTTCTTCACCTCTCCCACAAACCCCTTCAGACTAACGCATATGGCTGGCTGCTGGTCCCATACAGCAGTAGCTGAGGTGAGAGCCCTCCAGGACATCAGAGTAATGACATAGGCTACCTTGGAGCGATCCGATGGGAAGGAGGAGGCCTGATGCTCGAAAATGAGGGCACACTTAGTTAGAAACGTCCGACAGGTGCTCGACTCTCCATTGAAGTGTTCCGGGGGGGTAAACGGGGCTCCCGAGAAGGTGGAGTGGCCGATGAGATGGCGCTGCAAGCAGCTGGGTTACTGAGGGACTGTGGGTTTACCACCGTGGTAGGCTGCCTCCCAGACAACCCGCAGAATTGCTCCAGCAAACTGTTTCCCGGTCATGGCATTCAGCCAACGCTTGGACCCCCTCCATAAGGCCACGAAGCAGTTCCTCGTGCCTCCCGATGGTGGCTCCTTGGGAGGAGATGGCGTTGCGCAGCTGTTCCAGGTCTGCTGGCTCTGACATGGCCAGTTCGTACTATCAGGATAAGGTAAGACCCAGATGCAGACCGTGTCGAAGTAACAATGTTTATTACAGCAACAGGGGCAAAGGTACAGGATGGCAGGCAGGCTCAGGCTCAGGGTCAGGTCAGGCATAGGTTGGTAATCCAGAGACGGGGCAAAGGTACGTGACGACAGGCAGCCTCAGGGTCAGGGGCAGGCAGAGTGGTCGGGCAGGCTCAGTGTCAGGACAGACAAGGGTCAAAACCAGGAGGACGAGAAAAGAGAGACTGGGGAAAAGCAGGAGCTGATGCAAAAACGAGGGTTGACTTGACAAACAAGACGAACTAACAACAGATTAACAGAGAACACCGGTTTAAATACACATGGAATAATGGGAAAGATGAGCGACACCTGGAGGGGGTTGGATACAATGACAAAGACAGGTGGAACAGATCAGGGTGTGACAGCCATTGTTGATTAGATGATATTTTTATTAATTAGTCTATTTTCTCTTGAACAATATGATCTATTCCACTAGAAACTCACGGACCATATAGACACATGTATAAAACATTTTTTTTAAACTATATATGAATAAATTACCAAGTTCCAATAGATATATAGATTAGATTTAACCAACATTACTGAAGATTCCAGTAGCTTTGATCAACTACCGGTAGCATTGGAACCCAAGTCAAGAGGTCACCATAACAGCAAGGAGAAAATAAAATATCATTCATATTGTTAATATTTCTCCAATGCCAAACAATAAACACATGATATTTCATTAGTAATGTGATTCATATTATTCTTGTAAATGCAGAATGCTGGCATTCGGTTGTTGAGATTGATGTCTCTATGATCAAATTCATTGATCATTAATAACTGATCACGTTCATTGCCCACCATGCCCCGAGACAAAATCACCACCAGGTTCCTAGACATGAAAACCCTATCTTCTCCTTCATGTCATTTGGTTAATAATATCACACTGACTTAGAAGACAGGGATCGAATAGAGAACGAAGCAATTACATCCGCCACTACATTACATGTCTGTCTGATCTCCTGGGTATGAGAAGAGAGCAGCGTCTCAAGGCAGAGGGTGAAACTGATGAGAGCTTAGCGGCCATGTGTGTCCTGGTTCGCTCTAGACAGGGATTTAGAGGCCTGCCTGCTGCCTGCCTGCCTGTCCGTCGAGGAGGCAGCTCCGCTCGGCTCGCATCACATCCATGGTGATACCCTGATACTTTAATCCTGGTTGGCCTTTACCACGCGCCCCAGCCGGCCCAGCCACCGGCCCATGCAGATAGGAAATGTAGATGGGGGATTGAGGGTGTCAATGGGGAAATGCCAGGATCAGAATGTGACATTGTCATTAACTCTCCTTTGTTCGTCAGTGTGTCAGAGAGCAGGGGGGATGGACGCAGGGGATACGTGACCAAAGGAAATCCACAGAGACCTTGAGTAGAACCTTACAGGCTATGGAGTAATTGAATTAGACATACAGATATACACACACAGCAGGCACACATGCACACGTACAAGCACACCCGGGCCCATAACCATATTCCAAGCCAAAAAACAAAGTCTCACAGTACCTCTCTCTCTCTCTCTCTCTCTTTCTCTCTCTCTCATAACTCCATGTTGCTGCAGATTTAAGTTTAAATTAGATTAATTCACTCTGAAGCACCACCAAATGTATCCTTCAGGATTTCTGAGCTGCTATCATTATCTATAAACATAATATAAAAAATGTATGACTAAGCCTTTGGATTGCCTACAAAATTCATTTTTTCCAAAGACATTTTTCGAGATACTGGATTGGCAATATAATTGTATTTGATGCATGCAAAACAGAGGTAAAATGTTATATAAATGAAATGTTAGTCAATCTAAGTGATGCATCAAATATACCCACTTTGATTACTCATGTATGAATTGGATTGATGATCATCATCCAAAGTAATGTTATTGTCAAATATGCATGATGTAGTAAACAATGCATGGTTTTGCCTTGAAGAACAGGTAGATATGATTTCCTGACTGGATGTGAGGAACATTCTCATCATCTACAAGAAAAACATATACACTGAACAAAAATATAAATGCAACATGTAATAAAGTGTTCGTCCCATGTTTCATGAGTTGAAATAAAAGATCCCAGAAATTGTCCATACGCACTAAAAACGTATTTGTCTCAAATGCTGTGCACAAATTTGTTTGCATCCCTGTTAGTGAGCATTTCTCATTTGCCAAGATAATCCACCCACCTGACAGGTGTGGCATATCAAGAAGCTGCTTAAACAGCATGATCATTACACAGGTGCACCTTGTGCTGGGGACAATAAAAGGCCACTCTAAAATGTGCAGTTTTGTCACACAACGCAATGCCACAGATGTCTCAAGTTTTGAGGGAGCGTGCATTTGGCATGTTGACTGCAGGAATGTCCACTAGAGCTGTTGCCAGATCATTTAAAGTTCATTTCTATAAGCAGCCTCCAGCGGCCGTTTTAGAGAATTTGGCAGTACGTCCAACCGGCCTCACAATCGCAGACCACTTGTAACCACGCCAGCCCACTTCCGGCTTCTTCACCCAGACAGTCACCCGGACAGCTGATGAAAATGAGGAGTATTTCGGTCTGTAATAAAGCTCTAATTCTGATTGGCTGGGCCTGGCTCCCCAGTGGGTGGGCCTTGCTCACACGTTGGTGGGCCAATGCCCTCCCAGTCCCAACCACTGCTGTGCCCCTTCCCAGTCATGTGAAATCCATAGATTAGGGCCTAATGAATGTATTTCAATTGACTGATTTCCTGATATGAACTGTAACTCAGTAAAATAGTTGAAATTGTTGCATGTTGTGTTTATATTTTTGTTCTGTATATATTTACCAATCTTACAAATGTATTATCATCCATAATAACGGCCATTAACACATGTTCCATCAGTCTTTCAGCCATACAGAAAGTACCATCAGAATCCTCAGCACCTGACAGGTCACAAAAACAAGCCTGCATTCTGCCTGACCCTAAACATAACCCTGTGTGTCAGTTGCTGTGTAGGCTCACTCTCCCTGCATGAACAGCTCATGTCCTGTGACGGCCTCTCCCTGACCTGTGTCTCTCCAGGACACAAGAAAACAATCTCCTTTACAACACACATTCCTAAAGCTGCCAATCAGCTCTCTCGACCTGTCTGCTCTGATGTGTGTGTGTGTTTCAAGTTTCAGATTTCAAGTTTTATTAGTTGTATGTACAGGATACGCATGGTATACATTGTCCAACAAAATTATTACCTGCAGGTTCCTTCTAATGCAACAACAACAACAAATAATAAAAGATAAGAATACGAACACAAAGTAAATGTCTCTGTAGAATATAATATATTTTTTTGTCTAAGTATAATACAGGACGGCACAATTTATAGTTCAATATTTACACGGGGAGCAGTGTATGAACTGAGCAGTATAATAAGTGTCTGGTAGTAGCAGGTGTGATGTGTGTGAAGCCTGACTGTAAATGTGTGTGTATGTTTATGTGGGTGTGTGTGTGCATGAGTGAGTGCATGTGTGCTAAGGTGTTGAGAGTCAGAGCAGGTGGTCAGTCCAGTTCAAGTGTTCAGCAGTCTGATGGTAGATAGAAACTGTCTCTGAGACTGTTGGTAACAGACCTCATGCTCCGATACCGTCTGCTGGACGTTAAGGGAGAGAACAGCTCGTGGCTGGGGTGTGTGGGGTCCTTGATGATGCTGCGTACCTTCCTCAGGCACCGTTTTGAGTAGAAGTACTGGATATGTGGGAGCACGGTCCCAGTGTTGTACTGGATATGTGGGATCACGGTCCCAGTGCTGTACTGGATATGTGGAAGCACGGTCCCAGTGTTGTATTGGATATGTGGGATCACGGTCCCAGTGCTGTACTGGATATGTGGAAGCACGGTCCCAGTGTTGTACTGGATATGTGGGAGCACGGTCCCAGTGCTGTACTGGATATGTGGGATCACGGCCCCAGTGTTGTATTGGATATGTGGGAGCACGGCCCCAGTGTTGTACTGGATATGTGGGAGCACGGTCCCAGTGTTGTACTGGATATGTGGGAGCACGGTCCCAGTGTTGTACTGGATATGTGGGAGCACGGTCCCAGTGTTGTACTGGGCCATCTTCATCACCTGTTGAAAGGCCTTGCGGTCATGGACAGAGCAATTCCTGTACCAGGCCATGATTCAACCTGTCAGGACAATCTCGTTGGTGTAGCGGTAGTATTTGGAGAGGACCCAGAGCGGCATGCCGGATTTCTTCAGACGCCTTAGGTGGTAGAGACGCTGTTGCACCCACTTGACAAGAGTGGTGGTGTTGTTGGTCCATGACAAGACCTTGGTGATGTGGATACCGAGGAATTTAAACTGCTGACTCTCTCTACTGCAGTCCTATTGAAGACAACAATCACCTCCTTTGTTTTGCTGACAATGAGAGAGAGATTGATGTCATGACACCACAATGCCAGTTCACTTACACTATATATACAAAAGTATGTGGACACCCCTTCAAATTAGTGGATTTGGCTATTTCAGTCAGACCTGTCGCTGACTGGTGTATAAAATTGAGCACACAGCCATGCAATCTCCATAGTCAAACATTGAGAGTAGAATGGTCTTACTGAAGAGCTCAGTGACTTTCAACGTGCCAGCTTCATAGGATGCAACCTTTCCAACAAGTCAGTTTGTCAAATTTCTGCCTTGCTAGAGCTGTCCCGGTCAACTGTAAGTGCTGTTATTGTGAATTGGAAATGTCTAGGAGCAACAACTGCTAGGCCGCGAAGTGGTAGGCCACACAAGCTCACAGAATGGGACCGCCGAGTGCTGAAATCGACTCTTCTCTGTAGCAACACTCCCTACCGAGTTCCAAACTGCCTATGGAAGCAGTGTCAGCACAAGAACTGTTCGTCGGGCGCTTCATGAAATGGGTTTCCATGGCTTAGTAGCCGTACACAAGCCTAAGATCATAATTTGCAATGCCAAGCGTCGGCTGGAGTGGTGTAAACCTTGCCGCCATTGGATTCTGGAGCAGTGGAAACGCATTCTATGGAGTGATGAATCACGCTTTACCATCTGGCAGTTTGACGGACACATCTGGGTTTAGCAGATGCCCCAATGCCCCAATGCATAGTGCCAACTGTAAAGTTTGGTGGAGAAGGAATAATGGTCTGGGGCTGTTTTTCATGGTTTGGGCTAGGCCCCTTTGTTCCAGTGAATGGAATTATTAATGCTAAAGCATACAATGACATTCTAGACGCCTCTGTGTTTCCAGCTTTGTAGCAACATTTTGGGGAAGGCCCTTTCCTGTTTTAGCATGACAATGCCCCAGTGCACAAAGCGAGGTCCATACAGAAATGGTTTGTTGAGATCGGTGTGGAAGAACTTGACTGGCCTGCACAGAGCCCTGACCTCCACCCCATCAAACACCTTTGGGATGATTTGGAACGCCGACTGCGAGCCAGGCCTAATCCCCCAACGTCAGTGCCCGACTTCACTAATGTTCTTGTGGCTGAATGGAAGCTAGTCCCCTCAGTAAAGTTCCAACATCTTGTGGAAAACCTTCCCAGAACAGTGGAGGATACTTTAGCAGCAAAGTGGGGACAAACTCCATTTTAATGCCAAGGATTTTGGAATGAGATGTTTGACGAGCAGGTGTCTACATACTTTTGGTCATATAGTGTAGGCTGACTCGTCATTGTTGGTTATCAGGCTTACAACCATGGTGTTGTTAGCAAACTTGATGATGGATTTGGTGTCATGCAAATCCATGCAGTCGTGGGTGAATAAGGAGTAGAGCAGAGGACTGAGGACACACCTCTGGGCCCCTGTGTTAAGAGTCAGTGTGGAGGAGGTGTTGTCGCCAATCCTAGCAGCATATGGTCTGTCCGTCAGGAGCAGTGTGTGTGTTTGTATGTGTGTGTGTGGTTGGGTGGGTGTACAGGATTGCAACCAGCTGAACCCCTGTCATGTGCCAGCTACAAATATTCCCCTGCCCCAGCACCAGCCCTGAGCACCAAGCACCACCAAACACATGCACACACGCATGGACACACACCAGTGCCAGCCTTGAGCCCTGAGCACCTCCAAACACACTGCTGATGTTGTGGGAAAGGCTCCAACCGACATGATGTCCAAAGACAAGCTAGAGACCATAGCTCCCTGTAAGGTTTTTTACTTCTTACTTTTCTCAGTGTGTCAGCACTCCTTCTGTCTGTGAGGCAGTAGACATCTTGTCACAGGATGTTGTGGTCATGGGAACTGTCAGGTAGAACAGATCTTTTTTTAGCTGTCTAAGTCTAAACCTTGCTTTTGGAAGATGTGGTGAACCACAGAACAAATGCAGCCTTTTATGTGGCTTCTGGTCAAATGAGTTCCAAATGTTGCAGAATATATAAACGTCTGAGCCACATGACATTGTATACAGATTTATTTTAGGGAATATTATTGTTATGCTTTTGGATATTTCTTTTCACTATTTATTTCTACAGCATTTTCAGAGTTAAATCTCTAATTTACTGTACATTGATCAGCCTGAACACAGATTTATGTTCTGTAGTTGTGAGCCTCATTTGCTGCTCTCTTTGGTATAGCTTAATAATTACAGAGCGGGAAAAATAAGACTTCAAACAAGCTGAGTTCATGTGTCATTTTTGTGAGAGAATATGAATCCCGGGAGTCGTTACAATACCATGAAACGTTATATTTCTATTGGCTAAAGTTCAACCACCACATACAGTGCTCTCCATAATTATTGGGACAGTCACAAATTGGTTTTGCTTTGGCTCTGTACTCCAGCACTTTGGATTGGAAATGATACAATGACTATGAGGTTAAAGTGCAGACTGTCAGCTTTAATTTGAGGGTATTTTGATTCATATCGGGTTATCCATTTACAAATTACAGTATTGTTTGTACATTGGCCCCATTTTAGGGGACCAAAAGGATTGGGACAAATTCACTTATATGTGTATTAAAGTAGTCAAAAGTTTTAGTCCCATATTCCTAGCACGCAATGATTACATCAAGCTTGTGACTCTACAAACTTGTTGGATGCATTTGCTGTTTGTTTAGGTTGTGTTTCAGATCATTTTGTGCTCAATAGAAATGAATGGTAAATAAGAATAAAATGTGTTTCTTAACACTTCTACATTAATGTGGATGCTACCATGATTACAGATAGTCCTGAATGAATCATGAACAACGATGAGTGAGAAAGTTACAGACCACACCCATAAAACTTAGGGGTGTGTGCTGATCTTGTCGTACTCGTATTGGTAATCATATTTGTTTTATCACACTTGATACTCCTAATTGGATTTACTCGTGATCGGAAAACCCGGAAGTGCGCTTTAAAGCCTATAATCCCCCACATTGGACCCGTCATTATACCCCCAAAAACTAGCCGGTCAAACACGAAAATGTTTCCAATTGTCTTTCCACCTTTCATTTTTCACATAGTGAATTTTACAAACACCTCAAATGAAAAATGTGTTTGGTGTAGGCTTACCTTGGCGTGGCGTTTTGATAACCATGTAGTTCTCCCTTGGATAAGGTGACTTTTATCAATATATTTGCCTCAATTTACTCCCAAAATGTGAAATTCTAATTAGCAAAGTAGAAGACCTCAGCGAGGCTACAAATTCATGCAGGAAGCTCCTGCATGTAATCTCTAGCTGACACCGTCAGCTACCGTTTACTAGCACAAGCAGAGACCTGTGCCCAATCCTTGACAGCACTTTGCACATCATTGCTGGTCACAACTTGTAAAGTAATTTCCGGTCACAACTTGTAGACTTGTTTACGTTTTTTACTTTTAAATGACCGTTTATATTTTTGGTTTTCCCTAGCTCAACTTTTTTTCATTCTACTTTTTCACTCCAGACACTTTATCTGGACGTGGTTCATCAGGACTTTGTAGTTATGGCAGATAATATTCAATTTTTTTGTGACTTTAATATTCAACCTGTTTGGGCTAGGGGGCAGCATTTTCACATTTGGATGTAAAGCATGCCCAGAGTAAACTGCCTGCTACTCAGTCCCAGTTGCTAATATTAGTAGATTAATTATTATTATACTAATTATAATTATACAAATTATTAGTAGATTTGGATAGAAAACATTCTGAAGTTTCTAAAACTGTTTGAATGATGTCTGTGAGTATAACAGAACTCATATGGCAGGTGAAAACCTGAGAAAAATCCAACCAGAAAGTGGGAAATCTGAGATTTGCAGTTTTTCAATTCTTGGCCTATCGAATACACAGTGTCTGTGGGGTCATTTTGCAATGGATAAGGCTTCCACTAGATGTCAACAGTGTTTAGAACCTTGTTTGATGCTTCTACTGTAAAGTGGGTGCGAATGAAAGGGGATTGATTAATGTCTCTCCCAGAGAGCCACGAGCTGACCATGCTCGTTCACGTGAGAGTGACCTGCGTTCCATCGCATTTCTACAGACAAAGGAATTCTCCGGTTGGAACGTTATTGAAGATTTATGATTTTAAAAAAACTAAAGATTGATCCCATACTTCGTTTGACATGTTTCTATGAACTGTAATCTGATTTTTCGTCTGAACTTTTGCCTGGACCTACCCGTGAGTTTAGATTGTGTACTGAACGCACGAACCAAAAGGAGTTATTTGGACATAAATGATGGACTTTATGGAACAAATCAACATTTATTGTGGAACTGGGATTCCTGGGAGTGAATTCTGAAGCTTTTTTGAAATCGGACACGGTGGTTGGATTAACGAGAATTTTATTTTAAAATGGTGTCTAATACTTGTATGTTGGAGAAATTTGAATTATGAGATTTCTGTTGATTTAATTTGGCGCCCTGCAATTTCATTGGCTGTAGGTGAGGGGTTCCGCTAGTGGAACCCCGTTCCTAGACAGGTTAATATTCGCATGGAAAAGTCCACAGACCCACTTCAAAAGGCTTTCGGAGCCATCATCGAATCAGAGGGTTTTGTCCAACATGTCTATGGAAACCTATTCACTGCCAAAGTCATACTCTGGACCTAGTTTTGTTCAGTGGAATAAATGTTGTGGATCTTAATGTTTTTCCTCATAATCCTGGACTATCAGACCACCATTTTATTATGTTTGCAATCGCAATAAATAATCTGCTCAGACCCCAACCAAGGATCATCAAAAGTCGTGCTATAAATTCTCGGACAAACCAAAGATTCCTAGATGCCCTTCCAGACTCCCTCCGCCTACCCAAGGACGTCAGAGTACAACAATCAGTTAACTGCCTAACTGAGGAACTGAATTTAACCTTTTGCAATACCCTAGATGCAGTCGCACCCCTAAAAACAAAAAACATTTGTCATAAGAAACTAGCTCCCTGGTATACAGAAAATACCCGAACCCTGAATCAAGCTTCCAGAAAACTGAAATGGCTGTCACGCCCTGACCATAGAGAGCCCTTGGTAGAGAGCACATATTTAGGTAGCCATTTCCCCACCTGTGTTTTGTGTGATATTGTTTGTGTGCACATCATGACTTCATGTTTTATTGTTTCTTCATTGTTTTGTTTGTTTCACGGAGATTAAAAATATGTGGAACTATACTCACGCTGCGGCTTGGTCCGCTCATTACGACGATCGTGACAGAATATCCTACCACGCAAGAACCAAGCAGCGTGCCATGGAGGAGAAGGTGTTTTGGACATGGGAGAAAAATCATGGGAGGACACGAGACCCTTCCTTCGCGCCGAGAGAGTGCTGCCTGGGAATTGATGGAACAATGTGAGGAAGGATACTGGAAAGAGGGGTTAACCCCAGGTTAACATGGAGTAGGCTGAAGCGCAGGCGGGCTGACATCTGTGCCGGCTCCACAAACTTCTTTGACGAAAAGATCATAATCGTTAGAAAGCAAATTATGGACTCCTCTTTAAATCTGCGTATTCCTCCAAAGCTCAGTTGTCCTGAGTCTGCACAACTCTGCCAGGACACTCAAGTTTTTTAGTACTATGTCTCTTGACACAAATAATCATGGCCTCTAAACCTTCAAGCTGCATACTGGACCCTATTCCAACTATACTACTGAAAGAGCTGCTTCCTGTGCTTGGCCCTCCTATGTTGAACATAATCAACGGCTCTCTATACACCAGATGTGTACCAAACTCACCTAACGTGGCAGTAATAAAGGCTCTCTTGAAAAAGATAAACCTTGACCCAGAAAATATAAAAAATTATCGGCCAATATCGAATCTCCCATTCCTCTCAAACAATGTATACGAAATGCTTCTGTCTGGTTTTAGACCCCATCATAGCACTGAGACTGCACTCGGGAAGGTGGTCAATGACCCATTAATGGCGTCAGACCAAGGCTCTGCATCTGTCCTCATGCTCCTAGACCTTAGTGCTGCTTTTGATACCATCAATCACCACGTTCTTTTGGAGATATTGGAAACCCAAATTGGTCTACATGGACAAGTTCTGGCCTGGTTAAGATCTTATCTGTCGGAAAGATATCAGTTTGTCTCTGTGGATGGTTTGTCCTCGGACAAATCAACTGTAAATGTTGGTGTTCCTCAAGGCTCAAGGACCACTATTGTCAACACTATTTATTTTAACTCTTGGTGACGTCATTCGGAAACATAATGTTAACTTTCACTGCTATGAGGATGACACACAAATGTACATTTCGATGAAACATGGCGAAGCCCCAAAACTGCCCTCGCTGAAAGCCTGTGTTTCAGACATAAGGAAGTGGATGGCTGCAAATGTTCTACTTTTAAACTCTGACAAATCAGAGATGCTTGTTCTAGGTCCCAAGAAACAAAAAGATATTCTGTTGAATCTGACAATTAATATTGATGGTTGTACAGTTGTCTCATAAAAACTGTGAATGACCTCGGCATTACTCTGGACCCTGATCTCTCTTTTGACGAACATATCAAGACTATTTCATGGACAGTTTTTTTCCATCTACGTAGCATTGCAAAAATCAGAAACTTTCTGTCCAAAAATGATGCAGAAAAATTAATCCATGCTTTTGTTACTTCTAGGTTATATTACTGCAATGCTCTACTTTCCAGCTACCCGGGTAAAGAACTAAGTAAACTTCAGTTAGCGCTAAACACAGCTGCTAGAATCTTGACTAGAACCAACATATTTGATCATATTACTCCTGTGCAAGCCTCTCTACACTGGCTTCTTGTTAGGGTAAGGGATGTTTTCAAGGTTTTACTGCTAACCTACAAAGCATTAAATGGGCTTGCGCCTACCTATCTTTCCGATTGGGGCCTGCCATACATACCTACACGTACGCTACGGTCACAAGATGCAGGCCTCCCAACTGTCCCTAGAATTTTTAAGCAAACAGCTGGAGGCAGAGCTTTTTCCTTTAGAGCTCAATTTTTATGGAACGGTCTACCTACCCATGTGAGATGCAGACTCGGTCTCAACCTTTAAGTCTTTATTGAAGACTCATCTCTTCAGGAGGTCCTATGATTGAGTGTAGTCTGGCCCAGAAGTGTGAAGGTGAACGGAAAGGCTCTGGAGCAACGAACCGCCCTGACCAGTTCCCCTCTCTCCACTGGGATTCTCTGCTTCTAACTCTATTATAGGGGCTGAGTCACTGGCTTACTGGTGCTCTTCCATGCCGTCCCTAGGAATGGTGCGTCACTTGAGTGGGTTGAGTCACTGATGTGATCTTCCTGTCTGGGTTGGCACCCCCCTTGGGTTGTGCCGTGGCAGAGATCTTTGTGGGCTATATTCGGCCTTGTCTCAGGATGGTAAGTTGGTGGTTGAAGATATCCCTCTAGTGGTGTGGGGGCTGTTCTTTGGCAAAGTGGGTGGTGTTATATCCTTCCTGTTTGGCCCTGTCCGGGGGTATCACCAGATGGGGCCACAGTGTCTCCTGACACCTCCTGTTTCAGCCTCCAGTATTTGTGCTGTGGTTTTTTCTGTGTCCGGGGACTAGGGTCTGTCCCCAGTCCACCTGGCCGTGCTGCCACTCCAGTTTCAACTGTTCTGCCTGCGGCTATGGAAACTTTACGTGTTCACCGGACATGCTACCTGACCCAGACCTGCTGTTTTCAACTCTCTAGAGACAGCAGGAGCGGTAGAGAAACTCTGAATGATCGGCTACGAAAAGCCAACTGACATTTACTCCTGAGGTGCTGACCTGTTGCACCCTCAACAACCACTGTGATTATTATTATTTGAACCTGCTGGTCATCTACGAACATTTGAACATCTTGGCCATGTTCTGTTATATTCTTCACCCGGTTCAGCCAGAAGAGGACAGGCCACCCCTCTGTTAGGAAAATTATGATTAAATGACTGAACAAATCATTTTAAATGGAACTGTAGCTAAGTAAACTTAATCTCTGTTTTATTATATCTGATTAACAATATGAGTTCATAAGAAGGGATTGTGTGACACGGACAAGGAGTAATTAAAGTTAATGAACACCATTCCAGCTAGGAAGATAGAAATGGTTTGTGGATTAAGGAAACAGATAAGGTAGTTAACGTATGGTTGAACCGACAAACTTAGCTCTGGGGTGTTTTAGATAAGACAGTGAGTGCATTCCTAGGTTTTCTGTTAATTAGAACTGTCAGCTAAGTGGTGATCGATAATGTTGAGGGGTCAAAAGTTAATTCAGTTGTGTTGTGTGTTCTGTGTATGTGCTAGGGGGGTCAGAATGAACTTTTAAAGTTCCCTTTGTCCCGATCGAGAGGAGGGGATTCTGTCAAGCAATGAAATGACGTCATTGTATTGTATATAAACTGTTGCTCGTGGTAACGTGGGAGCGCGCTCCGAGAATAAATTATGTTACCTATTATTGATAAGACTGGTCTCCGTCTATTTTATGCAAACAAGAATCTTACAAATTTTCATAAAATAGATTAAGGGAATTCTATTAATGAAAACACATTGGTATAATTAAATTACAGTAACACCCTGATAGCCTGGTTCTTCTCTAGGTTTCTTTGTATGTTCCTGCCTTCCTGGTTTTTCCTAGCCACAGTGCTTCTATGTCTGCATTGCTTGTTGTTTGGGGTTTTAGGTTGGGTTTCTCTATAGCACTTTGTGACATCTGCTGATGCTTCATAAACACAGCATAAACAGAAACTTCCTCTCACTGTCAACTGATTTTATTTTCAGCAGACTTAACATGTGTAAATATTTGTATGAACATAACAAGATTCAACAACTGAGACATATACTGTGCAAGTTTCACGGACATGTAACTAACATAAATCAAATAATGTGTACTTGAACAAAGGGGGGGTCAAAATCAAAAGTAACAGTCAGGATCTGGTGTGGCCACCAGCTGCAGTAAGTACTGCAGTGCATCTCTTCCTCATGGACTTTGCCAGATTAGCCAGTTCTTGCTGTGAGATGTTACCCCACTCTTCCACCAAGGCACCTGCAAGTTCCCAGGCATTTCTGGGGGGAATGGCCCTAGCCCTCACCCTCCGATCCAACAGGTCCCAGACGTGCTCAATGGGTTTTAGATCCGGGCTCTTCGCTGGCCATGGCAGAACACTGACATTTCTGTCTTGCAGGAAAGCACGCACAGAACGAGTAGTCTGGCTGGTGGCATTGTCATGCTGCTCGGTGTAACGCTCATTCCTTCAACGATAAACACAAATCTGACCATCACCCCTGGTGAGACAAAACCGCGACTCGTCAGTGAAGAGCACTTTTTGCCAGTCCTGTCTGGTCCAGCGGTGGTGAGTTTGTGCCCATAGGCGACGTTGTTTCCTGTGATGTCTGGTGAGGACCTGCCTTTACAACAGGCCTAAAAGCTCTCAGTCCAGCCTCTCTCAGTCTATTGCAGACAGTCTGAGCACTGATGGAGGGATTGTGCGTTCCTGGTGTAACTCGGGCAGTTGTTGTTGCCATCCTGTTCCTGTACCACAGATGTGATGTTCGGATGTACCGATCCTGTGCAGGTGTTGTTACACGTGGTCTGCCACTGCGACGACAATCAGCTGCCCGTCCTGTCTTCCAGTAGCTCTGGCTTAGGCGTATCACAGTACGGACATTGCAATGTATTGCCCTGGTCACATCTGCAGTCCTCATGCCTCCTTGTAGCATGCCTAAGGCACGTTCACACAGATGAGCAGGGACATCTTTCTTTTGGTGTTTTTCCGTAGAAAGGCCTCTTTAGTGTCCTACGCTTTCATAACTGTGACCTTAGTTGCCTACCGTCTGTAAGCTGTTAGTGTCTTAACAACCGTTCCACCGGTGCATGTTCATTGTTTATGGTTCATTGAACAAGCATGGGAAACAGTGTTTAAACCCTTTACAATGACGATTTGTGAAGTTATTTGGATTTTCACGGATTATCTTTGAAAGACAGGGTCCTGAAAGAAAGATGTTTATTTTTTTCCTTTGTTTAAATCAATTGGATTGATTGATTGATCCTGTTTCTCACTATGTCTTTTGTGAGATGTATCTCATTCTCTGTGAACCTTCCATAGTTCATGAATGGAGAAATGATCACAGAGCATCAAGCTCTGGATGAAGTAGCCTTTTTCAAACCCTGACTTCTGGACAATGGTCCAGATACAGATCGCTGCAGTATGTTATCATCGCATTAGGTCCAAATTCTAGGAGTAGTGTGAAGGAGTGTATTGAATGGTACACAGAATAGGTTTGCTCCTGCAGATCCATCTGACTTGGAGTAGTAACTTCTATGTCAGTACAGGCATTTTCTGCTGGACACCTGAAAAGAGGCAGGCACCCAAATTTGGTTATAGTCTTCATGATGCTAATGAAAAAAGCTTGTGGATAACGTGAATGAAAGTGATGGTAACAATGCTGACAGTGCTTGCACTGCAATGGAGTAGTTGAGCCAGGTGGAAGTTGATGTGGCTGTGATGCAACTTCATAAGCGCCATAAACACTTTATCCTTAAATGACACCACCTAGACCCTCCACTTGGCAAAGTAGACAACGTAGTCCTTGTAACGTTCCAAGTATTCAACAATGTTATTGAACATGTATTTGTCTGGAAGTCCTGTTTACATCCTAAGTGCTTTATCAGACAGCTGTGATGCTGAATACCTGCTGCGGGTATACAGCTGATTCCTCTGTAGAACCTACTACTGCGCTAATGTTTCCTAAAGATGCAACTCAGTGAGAACATTCTGCAACTGTGCAGACAGAAGCCTCCTACATTCTTCATTGGCTGAGGGGCCTGGATCTTTTGCCATGGTGAACTAGTCTGGATCTTCCGCTTCTGCCATGGTGAATGAGTTTGGATCTTCCTCTTCTGCCATGGCGAATGAGCCTGGATCTTCCTCTTCTGCCATGGTGAATGAGTCTGGATCTTCCTCTTCTGCCATGGTGAATGAGTCTGGATCTTCCTCTTCTGCCATGGTGAATGAGTCTGGATCTTCCTCTTCTGCCATGGTGAATGAGTCTGGATCTTCCTCTTCTGCCATGGTGAATGAGTCTGAATCTTCTTCTTCTGCCATGGTGAATGAGTCTGGATCTTCTTCTTCTGCCATGGTGAATGAGTCTGGATCTTCCTCTTCTGCCATGGTGAATGAGTCTGGATCTTCCTCTTCTGCCATGGTGAATGAGTCTGGATCTTCTTCTTCCATGGTGGATGAGCTACCTTTTCTGGTAAATACAGGGCCATTTCTCTTTCGCAAAGGAAATTGGCAGCTGCAGACCCGAATGTTTCACTGGGTTTCCGGTCCGCAGGTCTGAAAGTAAAAATAAAATGTTTATTTGACTAGCTAGCTAGGTTAATTACGAAAATGGTAACATCTATATTTAAATACCATAACCCATATGTTTGACTACAGTAACTGTAAAATGGACTGGGCTTTGGTCTATCTGCAATGGCGCCAACAGAGATGGTCACCTTGCTTCGCGTTCTTAGGAAACTATGCAGTGTTTTCTTTTTTAATGTATAATTTCTTACATTGTTACCCCAGGAAATCTTAAGTCTTATTACATACAGCCAGGAAGAACTATTGGGAACTAGAGGAACTCCACCCCCCCCCCCCCCCCCCCCCCCCCCCGTTCAGCTCAAACCGTGGCGCATGGAACGCAAAAATATTCGTAGAAATATTTAACCTCCACACATTAACAAGTCCAATAGCTCAAATGAAAGATAAACACCTTGTTCATCTACCCAGCGGTCAGATTTTTTAAATGTTTTACGGCGAAAACACACCACATATTTATATTAGACCACCACCGAAACCAAGACAAGAGGCAGCCATTTTGTCCCAGAAAATATAAAATTATAAAAGCAGGATTAAAAAATAAATCATTCACTAACCTTTTGAAAATCTTCATCAGATGACAGTAATAGGACATGTTACACAGTACATTTTTTTTTTCAATAATATGCCATTTTTATCCATAAATGTCCATTTACATTGAGTTCATGTTCAGAAATTACTCAAAAATGTCCGCAGGAAATCTAGGTAGCGCGGCAAGATAACGTAAATAGACATCATAAACTTTGACTAAATATACATGTTCTACATATAGTTAGAAAGATACACTGCTTCTTTATGCAATCGCTTTGTTACATTTCTTTTTAACGTTACAGAAATCGCACACTATTCAATATTCTGAGACGGCGCTCAGATACAAGCTACATTTCTCCGTAATGTTGGAGTCAACAGAAACACAGATTTCAGCATAAATATTCCCTTACCTTCGATGGTCTTCTTTCAGAATGTTCTGGTTGGCTTCATACTTACCCAATACATCGTTTGGTTTCAAGTCTTGCGTCTTTGTATTAGCTACTGCTAATAACATCAGCTGAAATGCACCCAAAATGTCCTCTGGTCCGGAAAAGTTGCGCATCAAAACTTCAAAATTACATATTATATGTCGACTAAACAGGTCAAACTAAGTGCAGAAGCAAGCTTTATGATGTTTTAAACACACAAAACAAATTTCAATTCAACCGGTCATCGTCTGGTCCTTTTTCTGAGTACTGGAACAAAGGAATGGCTGTGACCAATTCGTGCCCTAATGCACAGGTTTTTTCTCGCGGCACTTACTCAAATCACTCCCATAGGGCCAATTCTCGCGCGATTTGAACGATTAAACGCTCTAAAGAATGAGGACATCTAGTGGAAGACATAGAAAGTGTCGCCAGATCCATAAGTGGTTGGGAAGGGTGGGTCGATGACGTCAAAGTTGCTCCAACTTTCATGACCACAAAACTAGTTTAGAAGAATGCCTGCCCTGTGAGTTCTGCTATACTTACAGACATAATTCCAACGGTTTTAGAAGCTTTAGAGTGTTTTCTATCCAATAATAATTATTATAGCAATTTTTGACAATTTTTTTTTCAGTTTACTAGGGGTACCCAATTCCTCCAAAGGGGGCATAAGTCTGCCATATCCTCAACAGGTATTAAAATCAACTTACCAACATTACGACCAGGAATACGACTTTCCCGAAGCAGATCCTCTCTTCTGACCACCCCGCAGCACAATGGATCTAATCCCAGCAGCTGACCGAAAACAACCGCGACGCAGAAGAGGCATTCTTCTGGTCAGTCATAAAGGGGCACATTGCTCACTTCTCCCGAGTATCCTACTCATCAAATGTCCAGTCTCTTGACAACAAGATAGACGAAATTCGAGCAAGGGTTGCCTTCCAGAGAGACATCAGAGATTGTAACATTCTCTGTTTCACGGAAACATAGCTCTCTCTGGATATTTTGTTGGAATCGGTCCAGCCATCGGGCTTCTCCATGCATCGCGCCGACAGAGATAAACACCTTTCTGGGAACAGGAAGGGCGAGGGTGTATGCTTTATGATTAACAACTCATGGTGTGATCATAACAACACGCAGGAACTCAAGTCCTTCTGCTCACCCGACCTAGAATTTCTTACAATCAAATGCCGGCCATTCTACCTACCAAGAGAATTCTTGTCAGTTAAAGTCACAGCTGTGTACATCACCGCTCAAGACGGCTCTTAAGGAACTTCACTGGACGCTATGTAAACTGGAAACTATATACCAGGAGGCTGCATTTATTTTAGCTGGGGCTTTTAACAAAGCAAATTTGAGATCAATGTTAATACTCTTGACCACTGCTACTCTAACTTGTGTGATGCATACAAAGCCCTCCCCTGCCCTCCCTTCTACAAATCCGACCAAAACGCCATCTTGCTCGTCCCGGCTTATAGGCAGAAACTGAAACAGGATGTACAAGTGACGAGAACAATTAAACTCTGGTCTGACCAATAGGAAGCCACACTCCAAAATTTCTTTGATCACATGGACTGGAATATGTTCCAGTCAGCCTCAGAGAACAACATTGATCTGTATGCTGACTCGGTGAGTGCGTTTATAAATAAGTGCATTGGAGATGTCGTACCCACTGTGACTATTAAAACCTACCCTGACCAGAAACCGTGGATGGGTGGCGGCATTCGCGGAAAACTGAAAGAGCGATTCACCGCATTTAACCATGGAAAGAGGTCTGGTGATATGGCTGAATATAAACAGTATAGTTATTCCCTCCGCAAGGCAATCAAACAAGCGAAATGCAAGTACAGGGACAAGGTAGAGTCGCAATTCAACAACTCAGACACAAGACGTATGTGGCAGGGTCTACAGGAAATCATGGATTACAAAAACAAAACGGCCACGTCACGGATACTGACGTCATGCTTCTAGATGAACTAAACACCTTCTTTGCCTGCTTTGAGGATAATACGGTGCCACTGTATTATCCTCAAAGCAGCTCGCTAACAAAGACTGCGGCCCCCCTCTCTCCTTCTCAGTGGCTGACGTGAGTAAAACATTGAAACATATTAACCCTAGCAAGGCTGCTGGCCCAGATGGAATCCCTAGCTGCGTCCTCAGAGCATGTGCAGTCCAGCTGGCTGGTGTGTTTACGGACATATTTAATCGCTCCCTATCCCAGTCTGTTGTCCCCATATGCTTCAAGATGGGTAGCCATCCATTGTTCTTGTACCTAAGAAGGCAAAGATAACTGAACTAAATGACTACCGCTTGAGAGGCTAGTCAAGGATCATATCACTGCCACCTTACTGGTCACACTAGACCCACTTCAGTTTGCATACCGCCCCAACAGGTCCACAGAGGACGAAACCACCATCACACTGCACACTGCCCTATCCCATCTGGACATAAAGAATACCTATGTAAGAACGCTGTTCATTGACTACAGCTCAGCATTCAACACCATAGTACCCTCCAATCTCATCATTAAGCTGGAGGATCTGGGTCTCAACCCCTCCCTGTGCAACTGGGTCCTGGACCTTCTGACGGGCCACCCCCAGGTGATGAAGGTAGGAAACAAAATCTCCACTTCGCTGACCCTCAACACTGTGTGCTCAGCCCTCTCCTGTACTCCCTGTTCACCCACGACTACGTTGCCATGCACGCCTCCAACTCAATCATCAAGTTTGCAGACAACACAACAGTTGTGGGCTTGATCACCAACAACGACGAGACAGCCTACATGGAGGAGGTGAGGGCTCTCGGAGGGTGGTGTCAGGGAAACAACCTCTCACTCAACATCAACAAAACAAAGGAGATGATCGTGGACTTCAGGAAACAGCAGCGGGAGCACCCCCCTTTCCACATTGAAGGGACAGCAGTGGAGAAGGTGGAAAGTGTAAAGTTCCTGGGCATACACATCACAGACAAACTGAAATGGTCCACCCACACAGACAGTGTGGTGAAGAAGGTGCAACAGTGCCTCTTCAATCTCAGGAGGCTGAAGAAATGTGTCACTTAAAACCCTTACCTTTTACAGATGTATAACCAAGAGCATCCTGTCGGGCTGTATCACAGCCTGGTACAGCAAATGCACTGCCCTCAACCGCAAGGCTCTCCAGAGGGTGGTGCGATCTGCACAGCACATCACCGGGGGCAAACTACCTGCCCTCCATGACACCTACAGCACCCGATGTCACAGGAAAGCCAAAAAGATCATCAAGGACAACAACCACCTCGAGCCACTGCCTGTTCACACCACTATCATCCAGAAGGCGAGGTCAGTACAGGTGCATCAAAGCTGGGACCGAGAGATTGAGAAACAGCTTCTATCTCAAGGCCATCAGACTGCTAAACACCAATCACTAACTCAGAGAGGCTGCTGCCTACATTGAGACCCAATCACTGGACACTTTAATAAATTGATCACTAGTCACTTTAAACAATGGCACTTTAAATAATGCCACTTTAATAATGTTTACATGTCTTACATTACTCATATCACATGTATATATTGTATTTTATACCATCTACTGCACCTTGCCTATGCCGCTCGGCCATCGCTCATCCATATACTTATACAGTATGTACATATTCTTATTAACCCCTTTAGATGTGTGTGTATTAGGTAGTTGTTGGAAATTGTTAGATTACTTGTTAGATATTACTGCACTGTTGTAACTAGAAGCACAAGCATTTCATTGCATTGCACTTGCATTAACATCTGCTAACCATGTGTATGTGACCAATAAAGTCTGATGTGATTTGATTTGCACATCTAAAATCCTACTACTGAATGTGCATGGGACATTTCTGCTGGGGTGGAGGAATTGCTCAACTAGATGATCAGGACAGTCTCGGGTACTATTTGCCCGAAGAGGTGAAGTATTGCAATGAGCTACTGTATATGCCTGTACTTTTGATTCTAATTGTCAAGAGGAAAATGGAAACCCTCAGCCGTGAGGTCACTGACGAGGAACAACAGTGGTAGGGGGACTGACATGCAGCGATGGAACATAAGGATTTTGGGAACTTGCCAGCAGACTACCATTTCTACTGGCCTGGGTAACATTCAGGTCCTGCATCTGTGGCATGCAATGTTTGTAAAGGCAAAATGTCACTGCTGTGTCAGGCTAGTTTGGCACATTATCTACTAGCCATTTCACTGCTGTGTCAGGCTAGTTTGGCACATTATGTACTAGCAAAGTCTGAAAAGTAATAGCCTCGGGCTAGCTTAATTTCCATCCCTGCTGACATGTCTGACTTCACAGGTCATTTGATTAGTCTTATACAACAGATTTACTTGTGGAACAAAACCGTTTCTGTGTTTTGCATGGGGAACACATCGAGCCCACAAGTCCTTTGTGAGCTAGCTAGCCAGCTAGCTAACTTTAGCTAATGTAGCTTACTAGCCAACCAAGGTACATAGCACAGTACCATCCTTGCTCCTGATCGATGAAGAGGTTAGCAAAGGCCAGGGAAATTCAAATATTGATAGTAATAAAAAAATGCTAAGGTAGGTAAGATGCTAAAAAACAATACACACAAGAAATACACAATATCAATTATATAAACAGAAACTACAAAAAGGTTATAATATCGACTAGTTATTCTATTTGACTTTACTTGCTATGGTCCTTGCTACTTGTTGCTGAGAGTTGCGTGGAGAAATTCTGTGTGATGACGTCAAAGCGTGCGCCAGGATGTGTAGTTCTGTACGATAGCCACATTAGTGGCGTACTAGCATTTCATTTTTGGGGAGTAATTGCAGCTAATATCTTCATAAAAGTTACCTGGTCCGAGAGAGATTTACATGGTTATCAAAACATCAAGCCAGGGTAAGCTTACACCAAACACAGACCTTATGACCTGATGGAAACATAAATGGTGGAAAAACTATTTGAACCATTTCTGTATTTGACCTCCAGGTTTTATGGGTATTATGACTCATACCGTGGTACTCCATAGAGTTCACATTAACACGCCAGAGGATATACCCACTGACCTTGGAGCTCTGCTCTGAGTTTACCTCATATTTAGATTTTGGAATTCTGCTTTGCCACTCTTCAAATAATTAATAGGGGTTACCCCACATTTTCACTTAGAAGAACCCCTAAAATATATTCCAGGAACCTTTTCTTTTTAGAGTAGAGTGTAAATGAGCCTGACAGATGAAAATGCACATTATGGCCTTTTACTTACTTAGTTCTATTCAATGATCAACTAAAAAGGCTAATACATGGCCGAGTGCATGGCTACTACTGGCTACTACTGTCTGCATTTATTCCAGACACATATGTAGATGAAGGTTGGCTAATTCGCTTGCCCCACATATTGTTTCCCTATGTGGTGGAGCTAAACTTTCTCTCCCGACACTTATGCCACAACATTTGTACCATCTGAATAACTATCTAGTCTGTGTGGCTAAGTTGGTACTGCATGGCACTTGTAAAGCCAGGGTTGTGGGTTCAATTCCCACGGGGGACCAGTACTAAAATATATGCACTCACTAGTGTAAGGCGCTCTGGATAAGAGAGTCTGATAAATGACGTCATTTTAATTATATTATATATTGCGCTGTAAACATGCCTGGGCGAGAAGAAATAATAATAGCAAGAAGCATAGATTTGGATTGTGACATAACGACAGATATCTTCAGAAACTGAATTATAATAAGGACAGACCAAGTAGACAGACAAAAAAAACATATGTTTTCAGAAAATAACTAGATTGAACAACAATGACTAGCTACGGATACTGATTCATACATGATGTTTGGAGAAGGGGAGACGTGACTGTGAGTGAGTGAAACAGCCCCATGTGTGTCTGTCTGGGGAAATGAGAACAGATGGAGAGCGGCTTGTTCTAATCCAATAGTTGCAGCAGGCTCAACCAATACTCCGCCAGTTTATTTACGGGCAGAAGAACTAGCCAACAATAGTTGTTTGGAGCACACAGCGCTTCATTCTGTTTGAGTATGCGTGCTGGCAGCTGAAAATAACTTTTTCTGGATCAAGTATAATTACAAAAAAAACTTCTGAAAATTCTCCATATCCATTATGACACTCGTTTTGTGCTAACCTTTCACCACTACAATAACAGTGGAGGTTAGCATTTGTTGGGCAGTATGATCAGTGCCGGATTAAGAGATCATAGAAACATTTTTATTATAAATTAAATTATAAATTATAAGAAATTATAAAGCCATTATAAGATTTGCGATATGGCATTGGATACAGTTGAGCAGAGGCGTTTTTAGGATTTCCACACATAGGGAACATTTGCTAGTAGGTCTCCAACCCCCCCAAAAATTGGCCTTTTAAAAAAGCATTTCATGCTATTCCACATCATTTACACAACAAGACATTAGCTGAATCGTTTTTAATACCACACAAATGACTGAAATGAGTGGCTACTCTGACAAACTAAAATCAATCTGGTCTTGAATTCAAATAAACAATGGCCCAGGCCAATGAAGTCATAAACACACATACAGTATATTATAGGCTACAGTAGACTGAATACTAAATACAATTTCCAGTGGCACACTAATGATGAAAATTAAACCATAGGCTAGTACTCGTGGTGATGACCGATGTGCTCCTTAAAACAAGTTACTTTGAAAAACAGTGCAGCTGTTCACAAAAAAATGGTAGTTGTTGAGAACACATTTTTCCTAATGGTTCTACTAACAGACTTGTCTTCTATTTTCAGTCGTAGGAATTTGCACAATTGTATTTTGAAATTTGCAAAAGGCAAACAGACAGCATCAACAAACCATAGAAATATAATCCATAGATGGCAGTTCCCATTCAAACTAGGAAAATCATTGCTAGCGTACCTGAGCGTACTTGAGTTTAACACTCAAATTGTCAGGGTGAGAAGTTCCAAAACTCTTCCATGGATTATATGGTATGTCTTTGGCCGTAACAAGCTGTATGTTTGGCATGCATGCTGCCCAAATTGCGGCCTTCCCGACTACAGGCAACCAGTAACTGCAAAAATAAAGGAAACACTTAATGAGAGATAGAAAGTATATGTTATGGTGTGTGGGATGCATTTTCCTGTTCCACTTGTAGAATCTATGCCAATGCGCATTGAAGCTGTTCTGGCAGCTCGTGGTGGCCCAACACCCTTTTAAGAAATTACGTTGGTGTTTCATTAATTTGATCATCCAAATTAATGTAGAGGTGTTTAGAAACATATTCTCTTCTTATTTACAATAAAGTGACTCCAAAATGTCACTACATTACTTACCGTTCATTTCTATTGGGCACAAAATAATCTGAAACAACCAAAACAAATAGCAAATGCATCTAACAAGATTCTAGAGTCACAAGCTTTATGTTATCATTGCGTGCTAGGAATATGACACTAAATACTACACTTTCTACCACTTTAATAAACATATAAGTGAATTTGTCCTAATAATTTTGGTCCCCTAAAATGAGGGGACTATGTACAAAAAGTGCTGTCATTTCTACACCGTTCACCTGATATGGATGAAAATAACCTGTGTTACTGTCCCAATAGTTTTGAAAGCTCACTGTAGTTCATGCTTTTCTAGCCTCTCTATACAGAAGCCCTGCTGTACCTTACAACATGGACACGGGGATAACATGTATCACTCATTAGCATTATATATTTTTCTTTAGTTATTGGTCATGACGTTGGCCTGGGGGTAGGTTTATGACAGTCATAAATACCACTCCCCCTTTTTCCTCTCTCTACCCTACTGATGTGACATTTGAAAATCCTTTGGTTAACATAGAGATTCTGGGAACATTAGAAGGTGGGGGGAAATTAACTTTGTTCTGGTAATCCGACCAATTGCATATATGCGGTGGTACTTAATGAATATGATGTCAGTTCAGTTGTCATCTGAAACATTCTCATCAATGATAGGATGACATAAACTCTACAGTGGAAAGTCTGCACATTGTAGTTATCGGATTCACATGGAATTGTTGTTCAATGTAAATGTTTGAGTATAAAATTATTGGTGAAAAGATTAAATGTAATTTTAGCTTCCAAATTAGATATTTGGGTTTTCATAAGGTCTGCTCTGCTCAATCAGTGGCCCACCCCTGTGAAGAGACATGGGTTATAAAACTTTTCAAACACACCCTTCTCGCTCTACTCTATAAAGCCTTGACGAAAATGTAACCTCCTGTTCCGAGGATGTGAGGACGACGGTCCATGCGTTAAAAGGACTAACAAGTCAACTACAGAACTAAGCCAACCTCAGCGTGAGCTTTGGTTGCGAATGGTATGAACTTTGAATTCTTATTCACTACAGAAATGTTACCTCCTAGCTGTTGAGTTAGCAAAAGCAGCTGCAAACTTGGGCTAGGAAAGAACAGACAGAGTATGCCGTCTACCACACAATGACGTTACTACAACGTATCCAATTTACCACCAGAGACATTCTTCAAAGGACAAAGGACTCGGTTGGGCAACGCGGCCTTCCATCTACCACCAACCAACCGAAGCTCAGAGTAAATATTTACTGCATTTTCCTTTTCCAAATGGGCGGGAATTTAGAATGCATAAGTGTCACGTTCTGACCATAGTTCTTGTGTGTTTTCCTTGTTTTAGTGTTGGTCAGGACGTGAGCTGGGTGGGCAGTCTATGTTGTGTGTCTAGTTTGTCTGTTTCCTGTCTTTGTGTCTATGCACCAGATAGGACTGTTTTCGGTTTTCACATTTGTTGTTTTGTAATTTTAAGTGTTCAGTTGGGATTTATTATTAAAGAAGATGAACACTCACCACGCTGCGCTTTGGTCCTCTCTTTCCCAGGAAGAAAGCCGTTACAGAATCACCCACCAACCAAGGACCAAGCGGCGTGGTAAACAGAAGCAGCAGCAAAAGCAGCAGCAGGAGAAGCAACAAGTGCAGCAGGAGAAGCAGCAGCAGTAGGAGCAACAGCAGCAGCAGTGGGAGAGGCAGCACTATTTGGAGAAGTGGACTTGGGAGGAGATCCTAGACGGGAAAGGACCCTGGGCAGAGCCAGGGGAATATTGCCGCCCCAAAGCCAAGCTGGAGGCAGCGAAAGCAGAGAGGTGGCATTATGAGGAGCTGGCACAGCAGAGCGGCTGAAAGCCCCCGAGAGTCAGCCCCAAAAATGTATTGGGGGGGGCACAGTTAGAGTGTGGCATAGTCAAGAGCCAGACCTGAGCCAACTCCCCCTGTTTACCGTAAGGTGCCATGGATGTTATCGGAGCTGTCGGTGAAGCTGAGGGCTGAGTCTGAGAGGGTTGAGGAGTTATTGGACAGAATGGAGGAGAGTGAATGGATGGGAGATGAGGAGACAGGTGAGGTGTTAATAGAATTGGGGGAGTGTGAAGAGAGAGAGCAGTTGATTTGGCGTAGTATGCAAGGCATTCGCCCTGAGGTGCGTGTCCCCAGCCCGGTACCACCAGTGCCGGCACCCCGCACCAGGCTGTCTCTCTGTCCCATCAATACATGTGCTCCCGCCTGTCCGGCGCTACCAGAGTTTCCACTCCTCAGTCCAGTGGCGCCAGAGTTCCTCAGTCCAGAGGCGCCAGAGCCCCTCAGTCCTGAGGCGCCAGAGCTTCTCTGTCCAGCGCTGCCAGAGCCTTCCTCCTCTCCAGCGCAGCCGGAGTCTCCCGCCTGTCCTGCGCTGCCAGAGCTTCTGCCCCTCAGTCCAGAGGCGCCAGAGCCCCTCAGTCCAGAGGCGCCAGAGCCACTCAGTACAGAGGCGCCAGAGCCCCTCAGTCCAGAGGCGCCAGAGCTCCTCTGTCCAGCGCTGCCAGAGCCTTCCTCCTCTCCAGCGCAGCCGGAGTCTCCCGCCTGTCCTGCGCTGCCAGAGCTTCTGCCCCTCAGTCCAGAGGCGCCAGAGCCCCTCAGTCCAGAGGCGCCAGAGCCCCTCAGTACAGAGGCGCCAGAGCCCCTCAGTCCAGAGGCGCCAGAGCTCCTCTGTCCAGCGCTGCCAGAGCCTTCCTCCTCTCCAGCGTTGCTGGAGTCTCCAGTCTGCCCAGCGCCACCTGAGCTGGCCGGCTGCCCAGCGCCGCCTGAGCTGCCCGTCTGTCCAGAGCTGCTAGAGTCTCCCGTCTGTCCAGAGCTGCTAGAGTCTCCCGTCTGTCCAGAGCTGCTAGAGTCTCCCGTCTGTCCAGAGCCGCCAGAGCCGCCAGTCAGCATGGAGCCACCAGAGCCGCCAGTCAGCATGGAGCCGCCAGAGCCCCCAGTCCGCCAGGATCCCCAGAGCCGCCAGTCAGCCAGGATCTGCCAGAGCCGCCAGTCAGCCAGGATCTGCCAGAGCTGCCATTTAGCCAGGATCTGCCAGAGCCGCCATTCAGCCAGGATTTGCCAGAGCCGCCAGTCAGCATGGAGCCGCCAGAGCCGCCCGTCAGCATGGGGCCGCCAGAGCCTCCAGTCAGCCAGGATCTGCCAGAGCCGCCAGTCAGCCAGGTTCTACCAGAGCCGCCAGTCAGCCAGGATCTGACAGAGCCGCCATTCAGCCAGGATCTGCCAGACCCGCCATTCAGACAGGATCTGCCAGAGCCGTCAGTCAGCCAGGATCTGCCAGAGCCGCCAGTCAGCCAGGATCTGCCAGAGCCGTCAGTCAGCCAGGAGCTGCCAGAGCCATCAGTCAGCCAGAAGCTGCCAGAGCTATAACCAGCCTGAGCTACCTCTCAGTCCTGAGCTACCTCTCTGCCCTGCGCTACCTCTCAGTCCTGAGCTACCTCTCAGTCCTCAGCTACCTCTCAGTCCTGAGCTACCCCTCAGTCCTGAGCTACCTCTCAGTCCTAAGCTACCCCTCAGGCCTGAGCTACCCCTCAGTCCTGAGCTACCTCTCTGCCCTGCGCTACCTCTCAGTCCTGAGCTACCCCTCAGTCCTGAGCTACCTCTCAGTCCTGAGCTACCCCTCAGTCCTGAGCTACCTCTCAGTCCTAAGCTACCCCTCAGGCCTGAGCTACCCCTCAGTCCTGAGCTACCTCAGTCCCGAGCTGCCCCTCAGTTCGGAGCTGCCCCTTAGGCCAGTGGGGCACTTTGTTAGGGTTCCTAGGCGAGGGTCACCACTCAAAGGACGCTAAGGAGGTGGACTAAGACAATGATGAGTGGGGTCCACGTCCAGCGCCAGAGCCGCCACTGCGGACAGACGCCCACCCAGACCCTCCCCTATAGGTTTAGGTTGTGCGTTCGGAGTCCGCACCTTGGAGGGAGAGGGGGGTACAGTCACGTTACAATAAGATACTGTATTTACGATAGAGACATCGCTTCTCCCTTTGTTCCTCAGTCTTCCCACTCTTTCACTCCAACCCAGCCCCTTTTCTTTGTGTACCCAGCTGTCATATCTGTTCCCTCCTCTAGGGACGTTTTCATGATATAATTTGTGATCAAGGTATGATTCATTCTGTGTATATGTAATTCTGTGTGATTAGTTAGGTATTTAGTAAATAAATAATTAAACACAATTTTGTATTGCTGATTCAACTTGTTAGCCAGGGTTCGTGAAGATAACCAAGAATTTACAACTTTCAGATGAGACTGAAATAAGGTGACGATTAATATTGACTGCTATTGATGTTAAATATTACTAGGTCTTTAAGAGTATATTCGGAAGACAAAAGCTCTATAAATATTATTTTGTGGTGCCCCAACTTTCTAGTAAATTACATTTACATGAGTAGCTCAATCAGGTAATATGAATTACAGAGAAAGGATTTTATAGAATAGCATGTCATATCACTTAATCTGGCATAGGCAAAGACACAACATTGTGCACTGTATGCTGTGTTCAGTGCCGTTTTAGTATGTAAATCTTGGTGGGGCAAACTAAAAAAATAATGTTTTAGATGCATGCCAGCAAAGTCACTACACAACACAGCACTAAACAATATGTTAATTGGACTATAACGGTGACAAACGGTGCCCACACACTGTTAGAGCCTACATAAAGCTGTCCCAACAGCATAGTCCCAACAGCAGTCCCAACACCTTACCACTGTTACACCTGGCTATCAGCGGAGCCTTGTCGGGCAGCAAAATAGCCTTATTTACTGCCTTTTAAAAAAACATAGCTGGTATGGCTGACTTGCTTAAACATATGTGGTTTCTACTGACAATTGAGATGTACAAACTATGGCATAAGGGGACGACAAGCGGATGAGAGGCAATCCACAATTTCGATTAAGACATTAATGGGCGAGCTAGGATGGACATAGTCAATATAACTATTTGTTCAGGACTTTTGAAATGTACAGCGACAGAATTCAGAACATGGGCCGTTCTTACAAGTTTTCTTCCTGTACACCAAGTTAGAACCATAGGATTAATAAAGCTGGCATAAAAGCAGACAATGAAAGTTCTTACAATATTCGATGATAACATTTCTCTAAAACAGGCTATAGGCTACATTTGTACCACCAAGTCAGAACAGTAGGCTAAGTTATGAGGGGAAAAAATACCAAATTATAAAGGTGAGGCACATGGTGTCATGTACTGTCATGTTGTCTTGTCTCTGTCCTTTCCCTTCACCCTGTCTCCCTCTGCTGGTCGTGTTAGGTTACCTTTTCTCCCCCGCTTTCCCCCAGCTGTCCCTTGTCTCCTCTAACTACCCATTCACCCCGTTCCCCACCTGTTCCCTTTTTTCCCTCTGATTAGGTCCCAATATCTCTCTCTGTTTCTGCTCCTGTCCTTGTCGGATTCTTGTTTGTTTGTGTCATTCATGCCTGAACCAGACTGTCGTCATGTTTGCTGTAACCTTGTCCTGTCCTGTCGGAATCTGCCGGTCCATCTGAGCCTACCTATGTTTGGTAATTAAAGAAGCTCTGTTTAAGTTGATTCGCTTTTGGGTCCTCATTCACGCACCGTAACAGAAGAATCCGACCAAGAATGGACCCAGCGACTTCGGATCCTCTCCACTCAGCCGTCGAGATCCAGGGAGCGATGCTAGGCAGACACAAGCAGGAATTGTCTGCTGCTCGACATGCCGTTGAGACCCTGGCCACCCAAGTCTCCAACCTCACAGAACAGGTTCACCATCTCCGCCTCGATCCACCGGCCACTTCCAGGGCTTTCGAATCTCCGGAGCCCAGAATCAATAACCCGCCGTGTTACTCTGGGGAGCCCACTGAATGCCGCTCGTTCCTCACCCAGTGTGATATTGTGTTTTCTCTCCAGCCCAACACTTACTCCAGGAGCACTGCTCGTGTCGCCTACGTCATATCTCTCCTTATTGGACGGGCTCGTGAGTGGGGCACGGCAATCTGGGAGGCAAGGGCTGAGTGTACTAACCAGTATCAAGACTTTAAGGAGGAGATGATACGGGTTTTTGATCGATCTGTTTTTGGGGAGGAGGCTTCCAGGGCCCTGTCTTCCCTATGTCAAGGCAATCGATCCATAACAGACTACTCTATTGAGTTTCGCACTCTTGCTGTCTCCAGTGGCTGGAACGAGCCGGCCTTGCTCGCTCGTCTTCTGGAGGGTTTCCGCGCAGAGGTAAAGGATGAGATTCTCTCCCGGGAGGTTCCTTCCAGCGTGGATTCCTTGATTGAACTCGCTATTCGCATTGAGCGACGGGTTGATCTTCGTCACCGAGCTCGTGGAAAGGAGCTCGCGCTCTCCGTCGCCTCCCTCTCCGCATCACTACCATCTTCCTCTGCCGGCTCGGGTGCTGAGCCCATGCAGCTGGGAGGTATCCGCATCTCGACTGAGGAGAGGGAACGGAGAATCACCAACCGCCTCTGTCTCTATTGCGGTTCCGCTGGTCATTTTGTCACTTCATGTCCAGTAAAAGGCCAGAGCTCGTCAGTAAGCGGAGGGCTACTGGTGAGCGCTACTACTCCTGTCTCTCCTTCAAGATCCTGCACTACCTTGTCGGTCCATCTACGCTGGACCGGTTCGTCAGCTTCCTGCAGTGCCTTAATAGACTCTGGGGCGGAGCGCTGTTTTATGGACGATAGGATTCTGCGTGAGACGCTACCTTTAACCCTCACTGTTTCTGGTAATCATAGTGAAACCATTTCTTTTTTAATTTTTCGTTCACCTTTTACACCTGTTGTTTTGGGCCATCCCTGGCTAGTTTGTCATAATCCTTCCATTAATTGGTCTAGTAATTCTATCCTCTCCTGGAACGTCTCTTGTCATGTGAAATGTTTAATGTCTGCTATCCCTCCTGTTTCCTCTGTCTCTTCTTCACAGGAGGAGCCTGGTGATTTGACAGGGGTGCCGGAGGAATATCACGATCTGCGCACGGTGTTCAGTCGGTCCAGGGCCACCTCTCTTCCTCCACACCGGTCGTATGATTGTAGTATTGATCTCCTTCCGGGAACCACCCCCCCCCGGGGTAGACTATACTCTCTGTCGGCTCCCGAACGTAAGGCTCTCGAGGATTATTTGTCTGTAGCTCTTGACGCCGGTACCATAGTCCCCTCCTCCTCTCCCGCCGGAGCGGGGTTTTTTTTTGTCAAGAAGAAGGACGGGTCTCTGCGCCCCTGCATAGATTATCGAGGGCTGAATGACATAACAGTGAAGAATCGTTATCCGCTTCCTCTTATGTCTTCAGCCTTCGAGATCCTGCAGGGAGCCAGGTTTTTCACTAAGTTGGACCTTCGTAACGCTTACCATCTCGTGCGCATCAGGGAGGGGGACGAGTGGAAGACGGCGTTTAACACTCCGTTAGGGCACTTTGAATACCGGGTTCTTCCTTTCGGCCTCGCTAACGCTCCAGCTGTCTTTCAGGCATTAGTCAATGATGTCCTGAGAGACATGCTGAACATCTTTGTTTTCGTTTACCTTGACGATATCCTGATTTTTTCACCGTCACTCCAGATTCATGTTCAGCACGTTCGACGTGTCCTCCAGCGCCTTTTAGAGAATTGTCTTTTTGTGAAGGCTGAGAAGTGCACTTTTCATGCCTCCTCCGTCACATTTCTCGGTTCTGTTATTTCCGCTGAAGGCATTAAGATGGATCCCGCTAAGGTCCAAGCTGTCATTGATTGGCCCGTCCCTAAGTCACGCGTCGAGCTGCAGCGCTTTCTCGGCTTCGCGAACTTCTATCGTCGTTTCATCCGTAATTTCGGTCAGGTGGCAGCTCCTCTCACAGCCCTTACTTCTGTCAAGACGTGCTTTAAGTGGTCCGTTTCCGCCCAGGGAGCTTTTGATCTCCTCAAGAATCGTTTTACATCCGCTCCTATCCTTGTTACACCTGACGTCTCTAGACAGTTCGTTGTCGAGGTTGACGCGTCAGAGGTGGGAGTGGGAGCCATCCTTTCTCAGCGCTCCCTCTCTGACGACAAGGTCCACCCATGCGCGTATTTTTCTCATCGCCTGTCGCCGTCGGAACGTAACTATGATGTGGGTAACCGCGAACTGCTCGCCATCCGGTTAGCCCTAGGCGAATGGCGACAGTGGTTGGAGGGGGCGACCGTTCCTTTTGTCGTTTGGACTGACCATAGGAACCTTGAGTACATCCGTTCTGCCAAACGACTTAATGCGCATCAGGCGCGTTGGGCGCTGTTTTTCGCTCGTTTCGAGTTCGTGATTTCTTATCGTCCGGGCTCTAAGAACACCAAGCCTGATGCTTTGTCTCGTCTCTTCAGTTCTTCAGTAGCCTCCACTGACCCCGAGGGGATTCTCCCTGAGGGGCGTGTTGTCGGGTTGACTGTCTGGGGAATTGAGAGGCAGGTAAAGCAAGCACTCACTCAAACTCCGTCGCCGCGCGCTTGTCCTAGGAACCTTCTTTTCGTTCCCGTTCCTACTCGTCTGGCCGTTCTTCAGTGGGCTCACTCTGCCAAGTTAGCCGGCCACCCTGGCGTTCGGGGTACGCTTGCTTCCATTCGCCAGCGTTTCTGGTGGCCCACCCGGGAGCATGACACGCGTCGTTTCGTGGCTGCTTGTTCGGTCTGCGCGCAGACTAAGTCCGGTAACTCTCCTCCTGCCGGCCGTCTCAGGCCGCTTCCTATTCCCTCTCGACCGTGGTCTCACATCGCCTTAGATTTTGTCACCGGACTGCCTTCGTCAGCAGGGAAGACTGTTATTCTTACGGTTGTCGATAGGTTCTCTAAGGCGGCTCATTTCATTCCCCTTGCTAAGCTTCCTTCTGCTAAAGAGACGGCACAAATCATCATCGAGAATGTTTTCAGAATTCATGGCCTTCCGTCAGACGTCGTTTCGGACAGAGGTCCGCAATTCACGTCTCAATTTTGGAGGGAGTTTTGCCGTTTGATTGGGGCTTCCGTCAGTCTCTCTTCCGGCTTTCACCCCCAGTCTAACGGTCAAGCAGAACGGGCCAATCAGACTATTGGTCGCATCTTACGCAGTCTTTCTTTTCGCAACCCTGCGTCTTGGTCAGAACAGCTCCCCTGGGCAGAATACGCCCACAACTCGCTTCCTTCGTCTGCGACCGGGCTATCTCCTTTTCAGAGTAGCCTCGGGTACCAGCCTCCGTTGTTCTCATCTCAGTTCGCCGAGTCCAGCGTCCCCTCCGCTCAGGCTTTTGTCCAACGTTGCGAGCGCACCTGGAAGAGGGTCAGGTCTGCACTTTGCCGTTATAGGGCGCAGACTGTGAGAGCTGCTAATAAGCGTAGAACTAAGAGCCCTAGATATTGTCGCGGTCAGAGAGTTTGGCTCTCCACTCAGAACCTTCCCCTTAAGACGGCTTCTCGCAAGTTGACCCCGCGGTTCATTGGTCCATTCCGTATCTCTCAGGTCATTAATCCTGTCGCAGTGCGACTTCTTCTTCCGCGATATCTTCGTCGCGTCCACCCGGTCTTCCATGTCTCCTGTGTTAAGCCCGTTCTTCGCGCCCCCGCTCGTCTTCCCCCCCCCCCCCCATCCTTGTCGAGGGCGCACCTATCTACAGGGTCCGTAAAATCTTGGACATGCGTCCTCGGGGCCGTGGTCATCAGTACCTAGTTGACTGGGAGGGGTACGGTCCTGAGGAGAGGAGTTGGGTTCCCTCTCGGGACGTGCTGGACCGTGCGCTGATTGATGATTTCCTCCGTTGCCGCCAGGTTTCCTCCTCGAGTGCGCCAGGAGGCGCTCGGTGAGTGGGGGGGTACTGTCATGTACTGTCATGTTGTCTTGTCTCTGTCCTTTCCCTTCACCCTGTCTCCCTCTGCTGGTCGTGTTAGGTTACCTTTTCTCCCCCGCTTTCCCCCAGCTGTCCCTTGTCTCCTCTAACTACCCATTCACCCCGTTCCCCACCTGTTCCCTTTTTTCCCTCTGATTAGGTCCCAATATCTCTCTCTGTTTCTGCTCCTGTCCTTGTCGGATTCTTGTTTGTTTGTGTCATTCATGCCTGAACCAGACTGTCGTCATGTTTGCTGTAACCTTGTCCTGTCCTGTCGGAATCTGCCGGTCCATCTGAGCCTACCTATGTTTGGTAATTAAAGAAGCTCTGTTTAAGTTGATTCGCTTTTGGGTCCTCATTCACGCACCGTAACACATGGTCTACTAACAGCTTACTACACAACATACACTTAGTATTACTTTCTTAGCTACAGTATACATATCTCCCTGGAATATTACATAATTTATGCAGCAGCATACAATATATTTTTGGACTCACCTTGTTGTGCTGTGCTTACTTGAACAGGAAAGTGGCATGGCGGGTCCTTCGTGGGCAAATTCTGTCATCAAACTTTGTCATCAAAGTCTGGTATTCTCTGGATTTATGTTGCTTCAAGACAACTGAGAACTTGGAAAAACAAGGTCAAATCATGATGTTTGGGATCTTCAGGTTGGAGCTCTAGAAAGATTTAAAAAACAGGGAAAAATACACCTTATGGAACAGCGGGGACTGTGAAGAGACACACACAAAGGTACAGACACACTCACACACACTCTACACACACGTAGATTGTTGTATGGTGGTATTATATATTTTGTTTTGTAGATACGTAGTGGTATAATAATGTTATATGATGTACTGTTTTATCTTTTGTTTTATATATAATGTAAATACTTGAATGTGTTTGGACCCTAGGACGAGAAGGAAGTGATGTAGGAGGAGGAAGTGGTGTAGGAAGAGGAGGAAGAAATGGTGTAGGATTGGAAGGATGAAGTGATGTAGGAGGAGGAGGTGGAGGAGGAAGTGATGTAGGAGGAGGGGGAGGAAGTGATGTAGGAGGAGGTGGTGTAGGAGGAGGTGGTGTAGGAGGAGGAAGAGGAAGTTGTGTAAGAGGAGGAGGATGAAGTGGTTTAGGAGGAGGGGGAGGAAGTGGTGTAGGAGGAGGAGGAGGAAGTGGTGTAGGAGGAGGATGAAGTGGTGTAGTAGGAGGGGGAGGAAGTGGTGTAGGAGGAGAAGGAAGTGGTGTAGGAGGAGGGGGAGGAAGTCAGGAGGATAGCCTTATTTACGGTCTGCAGTCCAGAGTCTCCAGTGACGGTCTGCAGCCCAGAGCCCCCAGCGGCGGTTGGCAATCCAGAGCCTCCGGCGATGATCCACAGTCCGGTTCCTCCAGCAACGATTCACGGTCCGGAGTATCCGACGACGATCCACGGTAAGGTTCCACGGAAGCGGAGGGTTCAGAGTGTGGAGCGGGTGGGTTCTGTACTGTCACGCCCTGACCTTAGAGAGCCTTTTTATTTCTCTATTTGGTTAGGTCAGGGTGTGATTTGGGTGGGCATTCTAGTTTGTCTATTTCTTTGTTGGCCGGGTATGGTTCCCATCTGAGGCAGCTGTCTATCGTTGTCTCTGATTGGGGATCATACTTAGGCAGTCCTTTTTCCCACCTTCAGTTGTGGGATCTTGTTTTTGCATAGTTGCTGTCTAGCCCTGCAGAACTTTACGTTTCGTTTTGTATTTTGTTTTTGTTTTTGGTGTTCATTTTAAATAAAAGTAAGATGTTCGCCTACCACGCTGCACCTGGGTCTAATTCATCGAACAAACGTAACAAATGTAGTCATTCAGAACAGATTCACATGATCACCAAAGACAAAAAGGCACGATGTGCCACCTGAATGGAGCCAGCTACTGCTGTTACGGGACAAAACACAAGGCCTGTTGGAGTTTCTATGCTGATTGAGACAACAACTAAGAGTAAATACTAATCACCACTCTGTCCTCTAACCAGCTAATTCATATGGAGTAAATGAATCATTGATACCGAACTGATGATCATATTTACTCTTCACATTGAAATACATTTTACTAACCTTGTGTCTGCCTTACAATCTAGTGGCACAGAAGAATCTACAATGCCAGAAGGAGCGCTGAATAGGGTAGCGTCCCAAATGGCGCCCTATTCCCAATATAGTGCACTGTAAAAGTAGTGCACTGTTAATGGAATTGGGTGCCATTTGGGATGCAGTCATAGAATTATCACTACTGCTCACTACTGACAGAATAAGCTGCCAGTCAAACAGTGCACCTGCAGTTGTGCTGATTTGTCTGTAAGCTTCCGAATGCTGATTGATACTTGGCTGAAGCCTTATGATTGACACCACATGATTACCGTTCACACATGACTGCCTCTTCCTGCCAGACCACCTCTCCATGGTCCTTCATCATGTGACTACACGTGGATTCGCTAACAGTCAGGGATGGGCTGTCTGTCAGGGATGACCTGTCTGTCTGTCAGGGATGGGCTGTCTGTCTGTTTGGAATGGGCTGTCTATCTGTCTGTCAGGGATGGGCTGTCTGTCTGTCAGGGATGGGCTGTCTGTCTATCAGGGATGGTCTGTCTGTCTGTCTTTCTGTCTGTCTGGGATGGGCTGTCTATAAGTCAGGGATGTGCTGTCTGTCAGGGATGGGCTATCTGTCTGTCAGGGTTGGCCTGTCTGTCAGTCTGTCAGGGATGGGCTACATTAGGAACATGTCAGGGATGGGCTATCTGTCTGTCAGTCTGTCAGGGATGACCTGTCTGTCAGTCTGTCAGGGATGGCCTGTCTGTCTGTATTCACTGATAGACCTCTCAGATGGATTATTTACCCATGAAGATATACAGTTGGTTACCAGTTCGGATGCATTGAAGATGCATACCTTTCATTGTACCAGCAAGCTGCATTGAGAAAACATTCTCATTTAGGACAATGATCTTTGGAAGCCAGCATAGGGATGTAGGGTAGCTCGGTAATATGTTGTGGATCATTCCCAAGCACGAACACACCCCTGTATTAGATCATCATTAACAAGGAAACTCCTGGTTATGAAAGCACAACAAGTGTGTAGATGTGTAGGCCTATATATGTTCGTTTTAATTGTGTAGGCTTATGTTCACTTCATGGGTTGAGATTGTAGTGGAACTGCAATATAGATAATGGCACACACCCTAAGACCCAATGTTAATGGAGAATCCATAGGACCATGTTCCTAATGTAGCAGAACAAAAGAGACGGAGTGATAGACCCAATGAGCCACCACAAATGAAAATGGTGACACACACATTCCCCTTTCAATGAAAAAGGCTGCAGTGAACAACAAGAATAGCTACATACTATGTATTATGTGGGATTTTTTCTATTGAGATTTGCAGCACACTGTAGGTGTTACTTTAGTCAAGAATTCTTGCTGTTCTTCTTAATAGAACAAGTTCATGTCGGTTGTCAGTAAATCACTAAGTGTGAAAAAGTTTGTGAAGACAAAGTACATGGTTAAAAAAGTCAAGGTAATAATGTACTGATGTATTTCTGAGGGAAAACACTAAGAAAGCCAAGCCAATTACCTAAGTGTTCCACGGTTTCCATTTTGTGCCAGCTGCATCCCTTTGGCTGAGGTAAAAGAAACAGCAGCTAGGGCACACCGCTACGCTGCTGACCATGGAGTCAATTATCCTCCCTCTGTTAGCCCCAGTGTCCCTCCTCCTCACCCTCCTCCTCCCCAGTCCTCCTCTCCCTCCTCCTCCCTCCTCTTCCCCCTCTCCTCCCCACTCCTCCCCCTCCTCCTTTTTCTCTCGTCCTCCCCTCGTCCCCCTTCCTCCCCACTCCTCCGCCCCCCACCTCCTGCCCATGCTCCTGTTCAGTTCTCCTCCCCCTCTCCTCCCCACCTCTCCCCCTCCTCCTTCCTCTCTCGCCCCCGTCCTCCCCACTCCTCCACTCCCCCCTCCTGTCCATCCTCTTCCCCAGTCCTCCTCCCCCTCCTCCTCCCTCTCCTTCTCCCATCTGTGGAGCAGATAGAATTGGATCATAATTTGATCATAATTGGATCACTCAGAGGAATGATGATGACATGCCCTTGTCTGTAGAAAGGTCTTATGGAACCTCCGTATCACACACTGGTCTCCCTGAGGTTCACACACACACAACCATATGCAGGGTTCATTTCCTAGTCTAACCTTTGAAGAAGCTGGATGTAAGCAGTTACATGCATTAAATATAGATAGTCTCTCATAGCAAAGATTAACATTGACAATGGAACTGCATACCTAAAATAGCAAAATAAGGATGTTGGCTGAACATGTAGGCCTAAACTTAACATAGCAGGAGGAGTAGAAAGAACGGGCAATAGAGATGACCGACCCATGGAGCAGACTGATTGTATTCATACGCTGTAAAGTGAATGAGAGGTGAATCTTTGTAGGCTATGACTTCAGAGTTCAGGTCCTTCCCTGCCAACTCACCACCTTAACCTCACCTCACCTACCTCCTAAGCAGCAAGAGTTTAGGGTTGCCAAGCAACTGTCATCCATGAGCCCTGCTATGTTGCTGTTCCATACAGAAGTGTTCACAGCTGGGGTTCACTGGAGCCTGGATGGACTGGCTGGCTAGCTGGCTGCTGGGGCAAAACTGAGTCAGTGTGGTCCTTTGGCCCTGGACACATGTTAACAAAGATATTTATAACTAAAGTAACACTAGGTTTCCTCTTTCATCTGCGATAATATATATGTGGTGAAGAATAAGATGTTTACCTTGTAAGGGTCAGCTGGCTAGAGGCTAGCCGGGAAGTAAGCTGTCCCCAGGCGTGGGCGGACGTGGCTGGGACAGGAAGGAGAAGGCAGTTTAGCCAGGAGGTTACAATTTGGTTGCTAATGTTTCACTGTTTAACCTGAGGTATTGAAATGTATTGTTGATGAAGCCAAATCACATTAATGGTTGAAATAAATGCTTTTTATGGGTGCTGAACTACCAAGAAATCCATCTGCGTTTTTTTTTATTCTAAAAGACAAATCTCTTTTTTCAACATTAGCATTTCCCTGACTACAGTAAGCCTGGGAACTGCATTAGTGTAGATCCTCTAAATAACATGGTTATGTGGGCAATTACACAAAGTGTGGAGTGAGTCTTTTTAGAAGTAAAAGCTTGATAGTGTTTTAGTGAATTGGATTTGATCATTCAGTTATAACCCACTTCAGCCTCCATAGGGGCATTAACCCCAAACTGGCACCTCACTCAGGAAAGGGGACGGGGAGGAGAAATGGGGGAAGTGGGACAGGTGGTGGCCTCCTGGGCCATATACAGCGTTCCTCACTGAGTTCCCTGAATTCCTATCGGACCTTGTAGTCATAGCAGATAATATTCTAATCTTTGGTGACTTTAATATTCACATGGAAAAGTCCACAGACCCACTCCAAAAGGCTTTCGGAGCCATCATCGACTCAGTGGGTTTTGTCCAACATGTTCTGGACCCACTCACTGTCACAGTCATACGCTGGATCTAGTTTTGTCCCATGGAATAAATGTTGTGGATCTTAATGTTTTTCCTCATAATCCTGGACTATCGGACCACCATTTTATTACGTTTGCAATTGCAACAAATAATCTGCTCAGACCCCAACCAAGGAACATCAAAAGTCGTGCTATAAATTCACAGACAACACAAAGATTCCTTGATGTCCTTCCAGATTCCCTCTGTCTACCCAAGGACGCCAGAGGACAAAAATCAGTTAACCACCTAACTGAGGAACTCAATTTAACCTTGCGCAATACCCTAGATGCAGTTGCACCCCTAAAAATTAAAAACATTTCTCATAAGAAACTAGCTCCCTGGTACACAGAAAATACCCGAGCTCTGAAGCAAGCTTCCAGAAAATTGGAACGGAAATGGCGCCACACCAAACTGGAAGTCTTCCGACTAGCTTGGAAAGACAGTACTGTGCAGTACCGAAGAGCCCTTACTGCTGCTCTATCATCCTATTTTTCTAACTTAATTGAGGAAAATAAGAACAATCCAAAATTCCTTTTTGATACTGTCGCAAAGCTAACTAAAAAGCAGCATTCCCCAAGAGAGGATGACTTTCACTTTAGCAGTGATAAATTCATGAACTTCTTTGAGGAAAAGATCATGATTATTAGAAAGCAAATTACGGACTCCTCTTTAAATCTGCGTATTCCTTCAAAGCTCAGTTGTCCTGAGTCTGCACAACTCTGCCAGGACCTAGGATCAAGAGAGACACTCAAGTGTTTTAGTACTATATCTCTTGACACAATGATGAAAATAATCATGGCCTCTAAACCTTCAAGCTGCATACTGGACGCTATTCCAACTATTGCTATTCCTATGTTGAACATAATAAACGGCTCTCTATACACCGGATGTGTACTCAAACTCACTAAAAGTGGCAGTAATAAAACCTCTCTTGAAAAAGCCAAACCTTGACCCAGGAAATCTAAAAAACTATCGGCCTATATCGAATCTTCCATTCCTCTCAAAATTTTTAGAAAAGGCTGATGCGCAGCAACTCACTGCCTTCCTGAAGACAAACAATGTATACGAAATGCTTCAGTCTGGTTTTAGACCCCATCATAGCACTGAGACGGCACATGTGAAGGTGGTAAATGATATTTTAATGGCATCGGACCGAGGCTCTGCATCTGTCCTCGTGCACCTAGACCTTAGTGTTGCTTTTGATACCATCGATCACCACATTCTTTTGGAGAGATTGGAAACCCAAATTGGTCTACACGGACAAGTTCTGGCCTGGTTTAGGTCTTATCTGTCGGAAAGATATCAGTTTGTCTCTGTGAATGGTTTGTCCTCTGACAAATCAACTGTACATTTCGGTGTTCCTCAAGGTTCCGTTTTAGGACCACTATTGTTTTCACTATATATTTTACCTCTTGGGGATGTTATTCGAAAACATAATGTTAACTTTCACTGCTATGCGGATGACACACAGCTGTACATTTCAATGAAACATGGTGAAGCCCCAAAATTGCCCTTGCTAGAAGCATGTGTTTCAGACATAAGGAAGTGGATGGCTGCAAACGTTCTACTCGGACAAAACAAAGAGATCTTCTGTTGAATCTGACAATTAATCTTAATGGTTGTACAGTCGTCTCAAATAAAACTGTGAAGGACCTCGGCGTTACTCTGGACCCTGATCTCTCTTTTGAAGAACATATCAAGACCATTTCAAGGACAGCTTTTTTCCATCTACGTAACATTGCAAAAATCAGAAACTTTCTGTCCAAAAATGATGCAGAAAAATAATTCATGCTTTTGTCACTTCTAGGTTAGACTACTGCAATGCTCTACTTTCCGGCTACCCGGATAAAGCACTAAATAAACTTCAGTTAGTGCTAAATACGGCTGCTAGAATCCTGACTAGAACCAAAAAATTTGATCATATTACTCCAGTGCTAGCCTCTCTACACTGGCTTCCTGTCAAAGCAAGGGCTGATTTCAAGGTTTTACTGCTAACCTACAAAGCATTACATGGGCTTGCTCCTACCTATCTCTCTGATTTGGTCCTGCCGTACATACCTACACGTATGCTACGGTCACAAGACGCAGGTCTCCTAATTGTCCCTAGAATTTCTAAGCAGACAGCTGGAGGCAGGGCTTTCTCCTATAGAGCTCCATTTTTATGGAACGGTCAGCCTACCCATGTCAGAGACGCAAACTCGGTCTCAACCTTTAAGTCTTTACTGAAGACTCATCTCTTCAGTGGGTCATATGATTGAGTGTAGTCTGGCCCAGGAGTGGGAAGATGAACGGAAAGGCTCTGGAGCAACGAACCGCCCTTGCTGTCTCTGCCTGGCCGGTTCCCCTCTTTCCACTGGGATTCTCTGCCTCTAACCGTATTACAGGGGCTGAGCTTACTGGGGCTCTCTCATGCCGTCCCTGGAGGGGGTGCGTCACCTGAGTGGGTTGATTCACTGATGTGGTCATCCTGTCTGGGTTGCCCCCCCCCCCCCCCCCCCCCTTGGGTTGTGCCGTGGCGGAGGTCTTTGTGGGCTATACTCAGCCTTGTCTCAGGATGGTAAGTTGGTGGTTGAAGATATCCCTCTAGTGGTGTGGGGGCTGTGCTTTAGCAAAGTGGGTGGGGTTATATCCTTCCTGTTTGGCCCTATCCAGGGGTGCCCACGGATGGGGCCACAGTGTCTCCTGACCCCTCCTGTCTCAGCCTCCAGTATTTATGCTGCAGTAGTTTATGTGTCGGGGGGGCTAGGGTCAGTTTGTTATATCTGGAGTACTTCTCCTGTCCTATTCGGTGTCCTGTGTGAATCTAAGTGTGCGTTCTCTAATTCTCTCCTTCTCTCTTTCTTTCTCTCTCTCGGAGGACCTGAGCCCTAGGACCATGCCCCAGGACTACCTGACATGATGACTCCTTGCTGTCCCCAGTCCACCTGGCCTTGCTGCTGCTCCAGTTTCAACTGTTCTGTCTTATTATTATTCGACCATGCTGGTCATTTATGAACATTTGAACATCTTGGCCATGTTCTGTTATAATCTGGCCACCCCACATAGCCTGGCCACCCCACATAGCCTGGTTCCTCTCTAGGTTTCTTCCTAGGTTTTGGCCTTTCTAGGGAGTTTTTCCTAGCCACCGTGCTTCTACACCTGCATTGCTTGCTGTTTGGGGTTTTAGGCTGGGTTTCTGTACAGCACTTTGAGATATCAGCTGATGTACGAAGGGCTATATAAATACATTTGATTTGATTTGATTTTGGTGGGGGACTTGACAACAAGGGGTATGTTTAATGTAAAGATGGACGGTAAACATTCACTGCATTCATTTTCAACAGCTGACATTTATTGACATTTAGGGCCCCTCCAAGTCTCTCACAATGTAAACAACCTGGGAGACACATGACAAGTCAGATGGTTACAAAAGAAACTGAAACACAATAAAACATTTCTCTACTCTATATTTCAGGGTAATAACGTAAAATGTTCTTTCCATGTGAAAACAGTACGGCCTAAGAAGTAGTAGGCCTAGATCCTCTGTGAAGGGCATTTCTTAGTTTGTAATCACAAAACTGGTTCCAGTCTTCTGGTAAATATCAGTAGATGAGAACATGTGACTGTACATAATTCTAATGTTTACAAAGCTTGTAAAAAGGTTGTTCAAGGTCTACCTTTAGGCACCGATTTGTCTTTTAACTGTGTTTTGGTTGTATATGGTTACTCTACTCTGTTGCTACGGAACTGTGGTGTAGGCAAACCAAGCATCCAGATGTGCTGTGCAGTCCTGTGGTGTGTGTGCTCTTACCATAGGCCTCCCGACACAGAGTTGACAGGTTTATTTGTTTCTCCTGGCCCCTGGCTGTGGCCCTGGACTTGGGCTTTTTCAGTGTGAAACCAAAACCCTTAATTAATCCACTAAACAACCTTTCTACCATTAAAGCAATTACATTATTAGCAGCCATGAGGTCTGCAGCACTGAGAATAGGGATGGGTGACCTGCACCCCGACAGTGTTGTTGTTTCAGGCTCTGTGACTCCATGACACCCCATCTTCCAAGGTTTCCTTCGGAGAGAGAAGGGGCCTCTTGGGATTCTCTCTCTCTCTCTCTCTCTCTCTCTCTCCCTCTCTCTCTCTCTCTCTCTCTCTCTCTCTCTCTCTCTCTCTCTCTCCACAACACTCCATTGTGTAAAAAGCCAGTAGCAGCTTCCTTGTGGCACTCCACCCGTTCAATGCAAATAAAAAAATTGCAATGTAAATATACAACTATTTGGGTTGCTTATTTCTGCAATTTTCTAATTTAGTTTCTCATAACAGCAGCATTACACAACATTGAATGAGAACATCCACTTAGATTTGAACAGTCAGAGGGATACTTACACTAGCATGACGAATGTGTGTAAATGTTACATGGCTGTGGCAGTGTTCATATCACTCTCTTTCCCTTGTCTGTTTCTCTCTCCTTTCCTCCCTGGTGTTAACCCCACAGGAAGACCTCTACCATTAGTCGCAAAGGGATCGGAGCTGAGCGATCGCCGTGGGAGACTGATGCTACAGTGGTTCATTCCCCAGGTTGGTAACCACTTCATATAACCATGTGGGAATGTATCTACCCAGTCAGTGGAGTCATTTGTCTTTCCAACCAAATCTAAAATGTAGGGAGGTCAAAGTGGTCAGTCATAGGGATGGTTACTTGAACAGATCAACAGATCAGGAGCCACTGGTAAGGAGGTACTGTTCAACCTCAGTTAAAATGAACCACGCAAAGGTGCTGAGGAGTCCAGAGCGGGGAAACTAAAATGAGTAACACTTCAGACTGTGTGTGGCCTGTGAATTTAAATGTATTCTTTGCTCTTTATGTTTCTGTCCCTGAACATCTCCTGCAGTGCTTTGGGCTATGAATTGGCCCACCTGCATTTCTAGACCACTCTGAAATGATTTTCATCCAAACAGGCCGACGACCCTGCTATCCCTGAAACACTTGCTTTCAGCAGGCAGCCGCTCTCAAAAACTGGTAAGTGTACCATTGTGTTGACCTCCCTGCTGTGTTTTATAGGCCCCTAATGGAATATAATATTAGACTATTTGAAATCACAAAACAGGCAGAAATCTTCATCCACCTCCCGAGTGGTGCTGTGGTCTAGTGGCACAGTGCTAGCTGTGCCACTAGAGATTTTGGGTTTGAGTCCAGGAGCGGTGCACAATTGGCCCAGCATCGTCTGGGTTAGGGGAAGGTTTGTCCGGCAGGGATGTTCTTGTCCCATCACGCACTAGTGACTCCTGTGATAGGCCGGGTGCAGTGCATGGTCGCCAGGTATATGGTGTTTCCTCTGACACATTGGTGCGGCTGGCTCCCCGGTTAAGTGGGCATTGTGTCAAGAAGCGGTGCGGCTTGGTTGGGTTTTGTTTCGGAGGACACACGGCTCTCGACCTTCGCCTCTCCCGAGTCCGTAGGGGAGTTGCAGCGATGAGACAAGACTGTAACTACCAATTGGATACCATGAAAAAGAGGTTAAAACATATATATATATTATAATAAATACAAATAAATATTTATTCATCCAATGTCTCAGAATGAATTTATTTCACATGACAGACAAAAACATTTCTTCATATTTTACATGTCACAAATATCCTTCCCCCCTGATACCTGAATGTGTGAGTGAGTGTGACCTGTGGTCTCCTCCCTCCAATAATGGCACATCAGCATTGTCTGCCCCCCAACCCCTCTTTTACGCTGCTGCTACTCTCTGTTTATCATATATGCATAGTCACTTTAACCATATCTACATGTACATACTACCTCAATCAGCCTGACTAACCAGTATGTAGCCTCGCTACTTTTTTTGTCTCGCTACTGTATAAAGCCTCGCTACTGTTTTTCACTGTCTTTTAACTGTTGTTTTTATTTCTTTACTGTAACGGTTTTCTTCCTGGGAAGGAGAGGAGGACCAAAATGCAGCGTGGTTATTTATAAACATCTTTAATGAAAGATGAAAACGTGAACACTGTACAAAATAAGAAAACATGGAAAAACCAAAACAGTCCTAACTGGTGCAAAACAGAGACAGGAACAATCACCCACAAAATACCTAAAGAATATGGCTGCCTAAATATGGTTCCCAATCAGAGACAACGATAAACACCTGCCTCTGATTGAGAACCACTCCAGGCAACCATAGACTTACCTAGAACACTCAACTGAACACAACCCCATAGACTACAAAACCCCTAGACAAAACAAGACACATAAATCACCCATGTCACACCCTGGCCTAACCAACATAATAAAGAAAACACAGATACTAAGGCCAGGGCGTGACATTTACTTACCTTTTGTTCACCTAATACCTTTATTGGCCTTGCAGACAGACAAGGGCTGTGTCTGAAATGCCACCCCAGTCTCTCTATATTGAAACACAGTGCACTACAGGGAATAGGGTGGCATTTCAGACACACCGATGAGAGCTCCTCTGCAGTGCTCTCTAGCCTCAATCAGAGGGGCTTGATTTGATTAAGTCTTGAGCTCTGTGATTTTAAGTAGTGGATCCCATTGTAAATTGATGCTGAATGACATTACTCCTGTAAGGCAGTCAGTGGGGGTTTAAAGGGTGTTGAATGACAGTACTCCTGTAAGGCAGTCAGTGGGGGTTTAAAGGGTGTTGAATGACAGTACTCCTGTTAGGCAGTCAGTGGGGGTTTAAAGGGTGCTGAATGACCGTACTCCTGTAAGGCAGTCAGTGGGGGTTTAAAGGGTGTTGAATGACAGTACTCCTGTTAGGCAGTCAGTGGGGGTTTAAAGGGTGCTGAATGACAGTACTCCTGTAAGGCAGTCAGTGGGGGTTTAAAGGGTGCTGAATGACAGTACTCCTGTTAGGCAGTCAGTGGGGGTTTAAACGGTGTTGAATGACAGTACTCCTGTAAGGCAGTCAGTGGGGGTTTAAACGGTGTTGAATGACAGTACTCCTGTAAGGCAGTCAGTGGGGGTTTAAAGGGTGCTGAATGACAGTACTCCTGTTAGGCAGTCAGTGGGGGTTTAAAGGGTGCTGAATGACAGTACTCCTGTAAGGCAGTCAGTGGGGGTTTAAAGGGTGCGCCAAGGATAAGTGTACGCACCGCCTGGCAAGCTAATAACAGTCAGCCTGAATCCAACTCTCCTGAAAGGCTCATTTAACCCTCTATCTCCTCCCAGAATGGGAATTTCATTTGCTGGCTGTTTAATGTACTAGTGAAACCTTAATGAAATTTGAAAGCAGGCTGGGGAGGAGAAAGGAGCTGGGAGGGGCAGTGGGGTAACGACATTGGCAGAAATGGTTATTTCTAGCAAAACTCTGGATAAGAAGAGAATGAGCTGCTTCTTTTAATTCTGTCCCCAGCCACCAGGCCATAGAGGGACTCGTCTGGGACATCTTGGGCCCGATCAGAGCAGTCTCTGATGGGACTAACAAATGCCAGAAGCCCTTGGTTTTATCTCCCGGAGCAGGGGGACTTTGTTAGCCCCTCTATAATATAGTGAATGCAGGCATAGCTCTAATTTAATTTACTGGGCTGCCTCACCTGCTACCATTGTTACCCCATAGGTTCTGTCATTACTACTGGCCTAGATACTCAGCCCCAGCCTCAGCTCCTCTACAGAGCACAGTCTGATGATGAAGGCTGCTGTTTTTCTATTACATAGAAGGGAGAGAAGAGGATCAATGACAATAAGAGAGGGAGACAGAGGTAATGTAACTCTATAGTGCTGTTTGTAGACCAGCCTCTACTTTTCCATACAATATGTGTATATGAGTAGCTTTTTGTGAAAGTGTGCATGTATGTGTACATCTGTACGTACCTGCGTGTGTGTTTGTGGTATCTGAGTGCTTGTGTGTGTGCATCCGTGTATGTCTGTTGTGCAGAGTGCTTGACCTTCAGGGAGACAAGGTTACATTCCAGGGCACAGCTGGTGAGAGGAGAAGTTGACAAGATGCTCCCTGAATTAATGATACGAGCCAAGGTCAAGTATATAGCTGATTATGCACCTCATATTATCCTGGCAGAGAGGGAGGGAGGGAGGGAGGGAGGGAGGGAGGGAGGGAGGGAGGGAGGGAGGGAGGGAGGGAAGGAAGGAAGGAAGGAAAGAAGGAAGAAGGCAGGGAGGGAGGGAGGGAGGGCAAAACACACTGGAGACCTGATTATGATTATGCACCAATGCCCCAGGCTGCGTCCCAAATTACACCCTATTTCCTATATAGTGCACTACAGCACTATTGGGCCCTGGTCAAAAATTTGTGCACTAAGTATAAAATAGGATGTCATTTGGGACACAAGCCCCAGCCACATGACTCTCCTCCTTACAGCCTGGAGGAGCAGGAGAGACAGTGGATTGGTACTGGAAATGTTACGTAAGATGAAGATTAAAAAAAGGATGGAATGCATTTCCACTGGCTGCATGTCTTTGCATAGCTGCCTTCCCCCTGAACGGGTGTGAAGCCCAGCCGAGTGTGAGGAGATCGGTCTTGGAGACAGAGCAACATCCTGAAAACATGTAATAATCAGGATGGGGCCGCTGTTAATTTGAGATGTTAGTGCAGTGGAGTGGGTAATGACATGGGAACCTGCTTCCTCCTCTCGCTCCCTCTCCCTCTCCCTCTCCCTCTCCCTCTCCCTCTCTTTACCTGCTGCAGATTGGTATCTGTGGCTGGCTCAGCTCACCCCCTCTCCCTTCTCCTATCCTCTCGCTCTCTGGAGTCACTTCTCCATGACAGCTTCTCACCAGGAGAAAATTGAAGAAGGAGGGGAGAGATGAAAGGTGCATATTACCCTGTTCATGTAAGTGATTGGCCCTTAGAAAAGTGTCATGAACATCAGACAGAGACAGACCAACTGAGAGACCGGTGGACAGAAGCAATCATACTGGGATTTTAAAGGTTAGACTTTATTTTATTTAATATGTTTCAATCATGTGCAGCTGATTAATGGCCAGATACAGCTTTTCTATGAGTGGAAAGTGCCTTACAGCATTGACGTTTTGAGGAATATGACACAGGAAGTAAAAAAGGTTGGTTTTATAATAGTGAGTATGTGTTTCTAGACCACTGTTGTGGGAGGTTGGGGAGGAAAAAGAAAAATGTTATGTTTTTTTGCTGTTCCCATGGAGAGTTACTCTGTTAGACAGAACGAATGGATTCACACTCTCTTGACACCTCTAAATCAGGTTCCCACAGTGCCCCCTAGAGGCGATTCTAAAAACAGAAATAGTCTCCTGGTGGCAGGAAACTGTTAAAACACTTCAAAGATAGGTGAGATATTGGGTTCAGATAGCTTCACCATCTTTAACAACAAATTCCTGAATGCTTTCTCTCTGGTTCTAATATATGAGATAGATATTGGATATATTCACATATTATTAACAGATATTTGACATCTACATGTGGGAACTCCTTCAAGAATGTTGGAAAAGCATTCCAGGTGAAGCTGGTTGAGAGAATGCCAAGAGTGTGCAAAGCTGTCATCAAGGCAAAGGGTGGCTAATTTGAAGAATCTAAAATCTAAAATATATTTGTATTTTTTTAACACTTTTTTGGTTACTACATGATTCCATATGTGCTATTTCACAGTTTTGATGTCTTCATTATTATTCTAAAATGTCGAAAATAGTAAAAAAATAAAGAAAAACCCTTGAATGAGTAGGTGTGTCCGAACATTTGACTGGTACTGTATGTCTACATAACCACAATACATCCAGACATTAAGGTCCAGAGCGTTCAAGATTATTTCAAGGTCTTGAATTAATTTCTGTATTGCAGTCAGTAGCAGGAATACAAAGACGCTTACCTGTAATCCCACTATTATTGATATCATCATAGAAATTATGCCACAATTTCATAGAAAACAACTGACTTCCATGTCAAACGTTCCCTGTAAAGCTGTAATCAATCTGTGAATGTAGGTGCAAAGCCACATGGGCGACAAAATCAGACTGGGAATACTCACAGGCATATTTAATCAGGCCCAGAGATGTCTCACCACCTTGTGTTGTGTGCAGCTGTCCTCCTACGTGAGACAGGGCATCCTTCTCAGCATAGAGTAGATCTCTGCAAACAGACAGCATACAGGAAATATGACTTCCTGTTACATTCATTCTGTGAACATGTTGTATGCATGTTATGGTAGTCAGAATCCTTCAGCACTCAACTCAACATCCCTTCGCCATAACAAAGCCTCTCCTGGAAATGGTATAGTGTGTGTTTGGTGACAGGTTGGCGGACAAAAATATGTATATACTCTGCGCATTGTCAGCACAGTGGACAGAGCGCGCCGCGGTGTGTGTAGGGGACTATGGGAAGCCACAGGGTGGTTAGCTTGACGCCTTTGGGTTCCCATAAAAAGCGTGAAAAACGCTTCTCATCTCTCTTCTCTGTGGTAGGCTAAGTGAATAACATAATATGTCTCTGCCTGTAATATTTTATTGTGATTCATAAAGGTAGGGTTAAGTTTATCGTTGAAGCTACTTCATCAACTCTGCCTCATGCTTCACCACTATCGAGTTAGGTAGCTTCTTAGCTAGCTGTAAACAGCATTAGTGTTATTAGATCGAAACAGCTAATCTCTGCCACGATGGGTATCAGAAATTGGCTTCGCCAAAGTACCCAAACAAAGGAGGAGAAGGAGAGTGATGAGCAGCAGCAGCATCAAGGAGGCTCTGTGTGCCCTGGACCCAGAGAGCCATGACTTTCTAGATGTGAAAAATGTGAAACCACTGCTGGATCTAAGCAAAACAGATTTGGTGTAAACTGAGTTTAGTGTGCTCGCCAGATTTTGCAGACTGATATCTCCCACTCTGGCCCCCATGAGGACAAATGGACCCTGCTTGATATCCTGCAATGATTCTCTGGACCTCTCTCTGCTATCCCGACCGTGCACTGAAACATGGCCAGACTTTTGGAGACTTTTACATGCGATAATAAATGTTCCACTTTGACAAACGTGTTCAGTGAGCAGAAGAAGCATGCTACACCCGAGGAAAGCTCAACTAATCCAACTGGCATTTGAGGAGGATCTAACAAGACGATTTTGGGGAGAATGGAATGATCGATTACTCAGGAAGTTCCACAGAGAATCAAGGAGGCTGCAATTTGAAAATATAAGATTGAAACAATCTAGCTGTTTGTTTTAGTTTTTTATCAAAATCTTGCTTTAGTGTGTAGGGCGCTGTCCTTGGTGCTGATAGAGCACGGCAGCGATTTTGTGCAATTGAACCTGGTCAACTTCTTGATCAAAAGCATTTGAACTTTTATGTTTATTGTGGTATCGCATGATATAAGCATAATTCAATATAATTCCAAAGCAAAAACACAAATGACCCCCTGGGTATAGCTACATATCGGTATGTTTCATCATAGAAATTGATACATTAGATTATGGTTTTCTTGGTAACCTATTTTTGTTGTTGTTGCTGTAAATGGAATTGTACGTATTGGAAACGTGTTTATGGTAGGCTGGCATTGCTTATTTGATTACATGGGTCAAATTTGATTCACAGAAGTGCATTATGCCATATCACAACGTGTTTCTGAACTCTTGAGTGAGCAGCAGGATTTTCCATGGTTGAAGTGGGCCTGTATAGGCCTATTTATTTGGCAAGACAGCTGTTCATGGCTGCATCTCACCGTAGTAGGTTGTTGGCTAAGTTTTGGTTATTTGGATCTCCATTCGCCTTTTGTTTACTGCGTTTGTTTACTGTTAATGTAACAAGCCTAAATATACACTATATATAGAAAAGTATGTGGACACCCCTTCAAATTAGTGGATTCGGCTGTTTCAGCCAGACCTGTTGCTGACAGGTGTATAAACTTGAGCATACAGCCATGCGATCTCCATAGACAAACATTGGCAGTAGAATGGCCTTACTGAAGAGCTCAGTGACTTTTAACGTGGCACCGTCATAGGGGTGTCACCTTTCCAACAAGTCAGTTTATCAAATTTCTGCCCTGCTAGAGCTGCCCCGGGCAACTGTAAGTGTTGTTATTGTGAAGTGGAAACGTCTAGAAGCAACAACAGTTGAGCCGCGAAGTGATAGGCCACACAAGCTTCCAGAATGAGACCGCCAAGTTCTGAAGCCAAACTAAAAATTGTTTGTCCTCGATTACAACACTCACTACCGAGTACCAAACTGCCTCTGGAAGCAACGTCTACACAAGAACTGTTCGTCAGGAGCTTCATGAAATTGGTTTCTATGGACGAGCAGCTGCACACAAGCCTAAGATCACCATGCACAATGCCAAGCGTTGGCTGGAATGGTGTAAAGCTCACCGTCATTGGAGCAGTGGAAAAGCGTTCTGTGCAGTGATGAAACACGCTTCACCATCTGGCATTGTGACGGACGAATCTGGGTTTGGCGCATGCCAGGAGAACGCTACCTGCCCCAATGCATAGTACATTGGGGCAGGTAGGTGGAGGAGGAATAATGGTCTGGGGCTGTTTTTCTTGTTTTGGGTTAGGCTCCTTAGTTCCATTGAAGGGAAATCTTAACACTACAGCAGCGTACAATGACCTCAACCCCATAGAACACCTTTGGGATGAATTGGAATGTCGACTGCGAGCCAGGCCTAATTGCCCAACATCAGTGCCCGACCTCATTAATGCTCTTGTAGCTAAATGGAAACAAGTCCGAGCAGAAATATTCCAACATCTAGTGGAAATCCTTCCCAGAAGAGTGGAGGCTGTTACAGTCACAAAGTGGGGACCAACTACGTATTAATACCAATGAGCATTAGTCCACATACTTTTGGCAATGTGGTTTATCTATCTTGTAGCCTACAGTATATTCATTACCAAAACTGCCTTGCTGTATATAAATCCAATGCAAGAACCCAATAAAATGTTGCCCTCTCGTCGATTTCAACAGCCCCCTTAGTCACTTTATCCTGGCACTGGGTCTGGTGGTATGTAGTGTGTTGGTGTCTTTGGTGAGTTTGGCATGTGTGGCAGGAATTAAGTGTTGTTTAAAATGCTGGACTCCAGCAAACAAACCTAGATGATCTGTCTCCCAACAGAGTGTGATTATCTCACCATGCAGCCACACTGTCACACACTGATCTGTTTCACCTGTCCTTGTGATTGTCTCCACCCCCTCCAGGTGTCGCTTATTTCCCCTGGTGTAATTTATCCCTGTGTTTCCTATCTCTCTCTGCCATTTCCACTTGTATGTACAAGTCAACCAGGGAGGTTTTTCCCCCGTGCGCCTGCGTTTCTATTCTATTCTATTCTACTAGTCCTCCTGCTTTTGACCTTTGCCTGTTTCTGGACTCCATGCCTGACCTCGTGCCTGCCTGCCATTCTGTACCTCTGGAACTCTGAACTGGTTTTGACCTTTTGCCTGTCCACGACCATTCTCTTGCCTCCCCCTTTTGGATTGTTAATTAATAAACATCATGGACTCTAACCATCTGCCTCCTCTGTCTGCATCTGGGTCTCGCCTTGTGCCCTTATACACACATGCAGTGTGTTCACTGTTGACAGTCTAAACCACGTGACCAATGGACCACTACCAGACCCCAGAGCTCAGATCAAAACACCAACACAATGAATGTAGTTAAAGGCATTTTTCCCCTCTTTTGGGCATCACCTTTGGTGAAACGCACCCTTGTTCATCAGTGTCTGTAGTCAACTTTTGTTTTAGTTGATAAGCTTTGGCTCTGGGCTTTTTGGAGAGCATCAACATCACTTCTTCATTCACCATTAGGATGGCAGGTGGGCTAGTGGTTAGAGAATTGGGCCAGTTAAGATGAAAAATGTGTCTATGTACCTTTGAACAAGGCACTTAACCCTAATTTGTGCCATGGGCGTTGAAACAGTGAAACAACACATTCCACTGCACCTATCTGGTGTATGTTACAATAAAACATGTTTTTTTTTCATGTGAGAGACAAAGTGACTTTACCTCTATTTGGTCACCCCGTCATGCCATGTTCTGTCACAGGGCAGAGGGAGGAGAGCAGAGGAGAAACACTAATGAGGTGTCAGGAGAGATGACAGGCTGTCTTTAATGAAGCAGAGAGAGTAATGACCTCAACATACAGGCTGAACGTACAGCTAAAAGAGAGACCAGGGGCGAGGGAGAGAAAGAGGGGACAGGAGGAAGGGACAGGAGGGTAGAAGGGAGGGTGAGAGTTAGTAAGGAGGCTGATGGCTAGCGATATCAATTGGTAGCTAAAGACCTATACAAGGAGAGCCAGAGATACACCCTGGCCTTTCTCCACCTACTCTCTCCTCATGTTCTCTCTTTTTCCTCCACTTCCCTCCCCCTGTCGTTCTGCTCAATCCCACAGTCCCATCTAACTCATAGATTCACATCATCTGACTCCCATCCAGCCCAGCTCTAATAGCAGCATTTACAGATAAATAGCCTCAACCACAGCCATCTCATTTTGAATAACAATACAGGCAGATGCATGTGTCTGTAGTCCTTGTTTCGGCTTCCCAGTTGGGTAAATGGAGCTGGCGTAGGGCTAAGGGCGTTGGGGCGTTTGACTAAGACTGCAACAGCCATGTATTGTTCCTTCTGTCTGTCTGTGTGCCCATGCAGGCATAGGGCTGTGGCATGAGAGAAATGACCCTCTCTCACACAAGACTGTTTCCCTCTCCAGTGGATTGCTCCTTCTTAATCAAAAAGCTCATTACAGCACATGCAGGTTGCCTGTCTCTTATGACCTGCAAAAATGTGATATGGCTACCTCTGGAAGTCGATGCAATTATCGACAGGGTAGAGACAGGGAAAAGGGGAAAAGACCTGGGCTGGCTACCTCCATGCCTGGAACATCCATCACATTTTCCAACAGTTGGCTTATCTTACACATTTACCGTTGGATTTTTCATTCGGTTCCGTTTGATTTCTCATTACTTTCCAGTGCAACGCAATGAGAGCCACGGACAATAATGAAGATGTTTTGTTCTGGCCCAGATCTCACTCACTCTCTCGCCTCTCTCATGCTCTCTCTCTCTCTCTCTCTCTCTCTCTCTCTCTCTCTCTCTCTCTTTCTCTCTCTCTCTCTCTTTCTCTCTCTCTCTCTCTTTCTCTCTCTCTCTCTCTCTCTTTCCTAATACAAGTCTCTAAAGAAACTCATTTCACATTTTAGCCTCATTCTGCTGTGAAATGGTCCGTTGTAATGATCCAATATATAACCCCAAGACCCACATTTCTCTCATTAAGCCTGTTAACACCTGCTGTGGTATGGGTTTGTTTGGTTTGTGATCCAACAGCCCCCGAAGGCAGGAAAAATGCGCCTAATATACGCATTTGTCAGAGCACAACCCCCACAGACAGCAGGAAAAATTGTCCCAGGAGCGCTGAACAATGAGGTTTCAAGAAAATAACTTTCTAATTCCGGCATACGCCTTTGACATGACAGATAAATTAGTCACTGTCAGGGCGTGGAGCTGAGGAGCGTCACTTGGCTTGTGTATTTGTTGCGTGAGTACGCCAGCTGAATGCTATGTATGTTATTGTGACTTCTTGTGGCTTTGGAGATGCTTCCTTTTGCCTTCATTCTCCAAACCGGGGCTCTTTTAGGGATTCACACTGTGTACTTTTCTCTGGCATTAAGATCCTTTTTTTATCCACTGTTCTTTCCACCTAAATTAAATCTTTAAATAGCTGGAAAACATCACGTGAAGCACAATGGTCTCACTACATATTGCTGATGGAAGGTTTTACAATAGGCGGTATAAGACTCCTGTCTCCCATTCTCTATTCAGCCAAAAACAAAGAAAACATAGCAGAGGAACAAAACAAAATCCTTATGAACATGCGCCAAACTAGTTGAAAGGTGCAGTTGTTAGGGGGGGGGGGGGGGGGGGGGGTGTATTCACTGTGGTTTGTCTTGGCTCTGTTCAGATTAGGTGCAGTTGTTAGGGTGGGCGGGTGTATTCACTGTGGTTTGTCTGGGCTCTGTTCAGATTAGGTGCAGTTGTTAGGGCGGGTGGGTGTATTCACTGTGGTTTGTCTGTTCGGATTAGGTAACTGGTGCTGGACAGACATGCTAGGGCTGCTCCATTGTTCCTCTCTATGGCCTTGGCAAGCTAGAATCATCTGGAAGCTAATACAGTTTGTGACATCAGCAGAATGCACAAAGTGGGCCATGTCTGTTAAAGAACGAGCTAGCAGATTGTACTTTTTCAAACAAACCACCTCCAACTGGACATGGACATTTTAGAAGATATGTGTTAGGCCGAATGGAGAACAAGGATAGTATCGCCAAATTGGTTGAAAATTCTCTGTGCTAAGCCAAACTGCACCTATCCCTTAACGGCTAATGGAGCGTCACATTAGCCCGTTACAATCTGCTAGCTATTAAAGAATAAAGCAACTATCCAAGTATGTTTTCCCTTTCAAAACCCTTCTTTTAGCAGTTTCCAGGTGGATTTAATCACCAATTAGTATGTCTAACTTCATATAAACACAAATTTAATTTCTCCATTTGGCGCTCCGCAGTGTTAGTTCTATTCAATAAATAGGTAATCAGTTGTCAGGATGAAGCAAAACTGTGTAAACAAACATTTACAACTTAAACTATGCAGACACATGAAACGAGGAAAGATGTAGTCAGGGATTATAGAATGAATTTGTGGTAATGAACTGCAGTGTTAATTTTTTAACTCTTTTTTTTTTAGATTTGTCTAAATCATTTTAGTCAACTCAATGGCCTTTCATTTTAGTCACATTTTAGTCACATCACATTTGTATTGTCTCATTAACCTATAGTAAAAATAAAACACTGACTTCCATGTGTACATAGATGCATTGCCTTGTCCTACGCATAATATCTTACTCTCTTCCAACAGCAGAAATATGGCAAACATATATGCATATATGCCAGGTTCAGTTGAAAACGTTCTTGAACGTTGCAGATAGAAATACCATGAATAGAGCCAAAGTTATTCCTTATTCATGTCAGAGAGGCATGTTTATTCTACATAGCATATTTCTTTCGGAATGTTCCAAAACGTTGCTTCCTGCTGAACGGCCCCAGGTTGTTAGCTATAGCTAGATAATGAGGTAACATGACTAAACAAGGTGTAGCCTAAACAAGTGTTTAACATGTAGCCTAGTTTTAGAACAGCCCGAGATAGGCTTTATGAATGTGAAATGCTGCCTGCAAATGCACAATATAAATAAAACAAGGTAGCCCCGGTCATGTCTTTTGAACATTAACCTAAGGGCTCGAATCAATAGATTTTCTCTGAGGGAAAGAAGGAGACTTGGCTATGTTGGCTAAAATGTGTAGGCCTATATGAATTGCCATGGAAAAACCAGGCCAAGGGTAGCTACTGTAACTGGACTGTCCTTCCCACTGCTGAACAGAGCTCTGCTGCCATCTGCGCTGCTAATATTAATTGTGCTTATCACTGAAAAACTCTAACTCTTGTCCTCTTAGTAGTCAGATTTTAGTCACAGAAATAATTTAGTCTTGTCTCGTTTTAGTCAACTGAAATGAAAAATACTTTTCGTTTGAATTAAAAATACTTTTCATTTAGTTCTAGTTTTTCTGGGTCTATTTAGTAATGTATAGTCTCATCAATTGCCACAGAAAAAATAGGTGTTTGACAAGTATTTTAGTCACTATTTCTGTTGACAAAATTGACACTGATACTGACTACTCATACAGCAGCCCTCAGCATTCCCTTCACAGTTATGCAGTGGTACCAGTCCCAGCCTGTCAGACCACCACCATCAGAGCTGGGACTGGTAGGCAATAGCCATGTGTCTCTAAATGGGAGAACCAGTCATTATGGGATGGCAGGAGTAAGGGCAGGTAGCTAGGCAATCAAGTTCTCCTGATTAAGCCCAAACATTACAGTCTGAAAGGCCATCAAAGTGTGAGGCTGTAAACTGAGCTGACTGTAAGCAGGCAGGTGCATCTGACGTCTGAATAAACCTGGAATGCTTCAGGATGCTAAGACTCTTTCAGAACGGCTAGATGGGGGGAGTGGCGCGGCCCTTCCATATTCATATCCCTTTATTAATGTCAATACGGTTCTCACATCTGATGTCTCAGTTAGTGTGTATCTGACAGCTGGCATAATCACTTCGAGACGTAGTATGTAATTGAATTTATACCAATTTCCCAGAGGAACATTTCCCACATGAGCTCTGTATAATGTACAGCTTGGTGTAAGCTCCGTATGTACAGCTCTGTATAAGGGTGGCAGGGTTGCTGGTTCGAATCCCTGAGCTGACGAGGTGAAAAATATGTCAATGTGCCCTTGAGCAAAGAGCTTAACTTAATTTTTCTGGTATGTTGCTGTGGATAAGAGTGTCTGCTAAATCAGTGGTTTCTAAACTAAAAAATCTTAGCTAATCCAAACAGTACCATCTATTGAGAGGAAAATTGGCAAATACATTCAGATTTGTTTTGAAAAGCTCAGAGTAGCTCAAAAATAAAGTCTGGCTTTCAGTATTGAACCTCATTCATTTGGACCTACAATTAAATTAGCTGGACTAATCTAATGTGCTTTTTTTGCCAGCCAGTGAGAGTGCAGAATAAGGAGAGCCCAGCGGTGTTGGCCCATTGTTAGATCAAGCAGGTAAATAGATTTTCCCCATGGAAATATGTCCGGTGCTTAGCAGAGTCCCGTAAGCTGATTAAGAGGAAGCACTTAGCTGCATGAGGGTGGCATGAGCGTGGATGTGGGTGGCACATTGAGACGAGGGAAGATGGAGAAGTGGAGAAAGGGGGAGGAGGGGGGAGTCAGTGGCGCAGGGCCGGCCTCCTCGGGCGACAGCTACAACTCTACATTAGCCCCATGCTGGGAGCTGCAGTGGTGATACCAAAGATGTTATTAATGAAGAGAGGGAGGGAGGGGATGGAAGGAGATGATGGAAGGAGGGTGGCTGGAAAGTTTATCACTTCTCAGTGTAACTCTGAAACTGACTATTTAAAGGGCTCTGTTGGTGAGAGGCAGGAGCACATTCCTCCATCAGTGATAGAGTGGTATGGAAAAGGTATGGAAGAGGTATGGGGTGTGGACGTTCCCATGCACCACTGGCTCTAACTGCTGTATGAGGGATAGGTCCCTAGATTTACATATACTGATAGGATAGTGATAGTGTGGTTATGGGATACCTATGGAATACCAAAATAAAACTCTAGGCTACAAGATAAAGTAATCTTATGTAGTGTCTATTCACATGTGACTGGTGATGTGATTGACAAGACCCTGCTCCTTCGATTGACTTGTTTTAGGTGGTGGCTAACAGTACCTTATTAGGCTATTGATTTACTATATACAGTGCTTGACTTGGGCAGGAGTTCACCTGAACTGAATACCGGCACCTCAAATGTTCTACTGCTTGAGCTCCTGTTCCTCTTATAGAATATTAGTTCAAAAGTATCGTGGAGCTCCTTCAACTAAATATAAACAGTACCGGTCAAGTCAAGCACTGAGTATATGATTGGAAATACTTTCATTTGAAATGACTGCAAATACATGAAGGTTCTCCAAGCAGTGTTTGACAATTGATTGCTAAATGCCAGAATGTCAAATCCCATTTCAAGTGTTTAAAGAATCCTGTAGAAAATGTCAAAGTGGCAAATCTTCTGGCAACATTTTCACTAGCTGTCATTGTCAAGGGCAACAAGGAAGGCCCTGTCAGCCAGGTTAATAACAGACTAGAAGCAGATTAAGTTTTAAAGCACAGAGAGGAGGGGAAAAGACCCCACGACCCATACAATCTATCTCTCCTGACAACGGAGAGGAGAGAGGAGGGAGGGGAGAGGGGAGCATGCTCTTTCTATGGCACTGATCGATACTGATCTATAGAAAATGAGTAGTCAAATGCACTTACATGTTCTATCAAGAGGAAAACCTTACAGGCAGGTGTAAGAAAGGCATTTTCACAGGGCTGAGGAATTATATCAGGCATTTTATATGTATTGTGGCATTTTCTAGGCCTGTGTGCATTTTCTACTTTGAAAATACAGTTAATCACTTCCTGTTCTCAAATCAAAATCAAATCGAATTCTATTAGTCACATGCGCCGAATACAACTGGTGTAGGTATTCCTTACAGTGTAATGCTTACGTACGAGCCCCTATCCAACAACGCAGTTTGAAATTAAAAATGGATAAGAATAAGAGATAAAAGTAACAAGTATTTAAAAAGCATCATTAAAATAACAATAGCGGGACTATATACAGGGGGTCAATATGCGGGGGCACCAGTTAGTTGAGGTAGTATATACATGTCGGTAGAGTTATTAAAGTGACTATGCATAGATGACAACAGTGAGTAGCAGTGGTATAATGAGGGGGAGAGGGGGGGCAATGCAAATAATCTGGGTAGATATTTGGCTAGAGTCTTATGGCTTGGGGGTAGAAGCTGTTTAGAAGCCTCTTGGACCTAGACTTGGCGCTCCGGTACCGTTTGCCGTGCGGTAGCAGAGAGAACAGTCTAGGACTAGGGTGGCTGGAGTCTTTGACAATTTTTATGGCCTTCCTCTGACACTGCCTGGTATAGAGGTCCCGAATAGCAGGAAGCTTGGTCCCAGTGATGTATTGGGCTGTTCGCTTTCCCACTGAAACATATGGCAACATTTTGAGTGTCCTCAGGATCTATACATTTATCACTAATAAGCTTTCCTACCCAAACATATGGTAACCCTCGACCTTAATTTAGTATTGAGCACAACAGATCATAGATTTTCTTTCTCCAGATGATAATCTGTTTTAGCAAAATGGCACTGATAGACATGGTCGCCCTGTTCATGGCTTTTAATAAGCAACTTTGCAGTATTTCGTTTTTTGTGCGTTATTTCTCACATTGTTACCCACAAGAATTTCACTACACCAGCAATAACATCTGCTAAATATGTGTATGCGACCAATAACATTTGATTTGATTTCATGCCACGGCTCAGTGTGACTCTGAGATATGGAATCCATTATAGGAACATCGTCATTCCTCCTCAGACCTCACCTCACCTAGTTAAATCTCAACCCATTCAAGCGTTAACCCTAACATGGATTCCATAGTAGTATCTGCACCATATAAAGGTAGCTTCTAGAGAGAAGTAGCACTATGCAAGGAAAATATTGGTGTGTTTTTTCAATATCTAATCATGGCTTGGAGTTGTTAAATAACAGATATGTATTTGTTGGAAACCTATCACTAGGGAAAGGGGATACCTAGTCAGTTGTACAACTGAATGCATTCAACCAAAATGAGTCTTCCACATTTAGCCAAACCCTTCTAAAATCAGAAAGGTGTGAGGTGCTGCCTTAATCAGCACCCAGGAAGCAGTTGTTGTTTGGGCTTAAAGCAGATTTTTCCACCATGGAGAAACTTGGAGAAACAACTTTGTATTTTACTGGCCCAGGGCGCTTAACAGCTAGGCTACCTACCACCCCACTAGGTTGTTTCTGAGAGATAAACAATTACATTTTGTTGCAAAAAAAGGATTAATAAAAATAAAATGTATTTTAATTTGATTTATCAATAGAGTAATATGAGATCTGGGCTCTGGTTAAAAGTAATGCACTATATAGGGAATAGGGTGTCATTTCGGGCAAGGCCTGACTCTATATCAAACACTATTCGTCTTATGTAGCCCTGCCCACTTGACAAAGTTCCATTCGAACGTGATTGTGTTTGTGTTTCCATTTACCAACTTACATCAACGCTAGAGAATTACCTCAGAGCGGTGGCTAGCTAATCATTTAAAAACCTGCATCATTAACACGTCTTAACAAATAAACAAAACATAACATGGCTCATTTGGGCAGACACACAAATTGCTTCACCAGGAGGAGGGAAAATGATTGGTATTTTTGAAGGCCGATGTTCAGCCCAGCCAATCAAACAGCTCTTACCACTCTGCTTGGGCACTTTTCAACAACGGATCAGTAGAGACGGCTGGATGCTCTTGATGCGCTGGCCTTGGAAAGTCATGAAGCCTCAATGTTGTGGAAGGTCAGCTAATAAGCAAAGTCACTTGCTTTTCTATGTGTAACATTACCTAACGTAAGTGATGACAGCATACAAGCAGCCTACGTGTGTTGTGGTGACAGTTACTATAATCCATAGGCTAACGTTATGATAGAGTTCTCAGATGATATCTATGATCAATCTCCGCATTACTTGGTATTGTAATTGATGTTTATAACCTATTTTCTTTGTTATTTTTAGAGATAAAAGTGCACAGTACTGCCTTATCTAGACACAGAAAGATAAAACAGTCAGGCCTAATATAGCAGTTAGACCAAACGATTTGTTTGATGAAAGCTGAATTGAGAATGTCATGATGTATTGGTTATGTTAACATGTATTTGTGGATCAACAGAACTGCTGTATTAATGTGGGGAATCTGTAAGTATCCTGTCAAATCTCATGTTGGTGAAGCAAGGCAGGTTTATGGAGTCCAGGTGAGTAGGGTATAACATTTATTTAAATATGTCGGCATCACATGTATTTCTTTAGTGTTCTTAGTGTCTTTAGTGCTATTGTTTATCTGGGTGAATAAGGTTTGTAAAATATATCCTTGTGGTAATGCCTAAAATATGGTAGGTATAAGTGGTCTCATCTCATTGGGAACAATAGCAAAGCAAGTTTATGATGAAACTTTCATGTGTTTTGATTAAGGTGATGACATTGTCAACAGTCACACAATTATTAATAATGTGATTTTCTCAATGTCTTTTTTTGTAACAAACATTCTATCACAGGTGCAAAATGCACTGTCCAGTGGGCTAACTTGCATAGCCTGCACAGATGAGCAGTGAAAATGGAATGTATGGACTTGGAGGAACCTTGAGCCAAAGCGGTTAAACAGCATTGACTTCACACACCATAAGGCCAGTGACCAATATGTAGAAAATTGTCCATGTCTACCCCTGCCTCCCACTCCTGCATTCCACTCACAGGAGGAATTGAATAGGAGCCTGAGACACCCGAATCTGCCTGTGGGAGTCTGCTCTATAAGTGTGTTAATGCTGAACCGACAATAACATCACAGCCAGTAGCATCCCAGGTCAAATTGGACTGAAATTAATATTTATTTGTGTCTAATGAGTGGATGGCCTTCCCAGTGGCTGGAAGACTGTGGATATGCTGTGGACCACAGAGGCCCTGTTGTCAGTGTTGATGAGCCATGGCTACCAGCAAGCCCTGACAGAGTTGCTGAACTCCAAGGAGCTGTTGAAGATCAAGTGTCCTGTCATGGGGAAGGGCTGTGATTCTCTGGATGATGTCTTCAATGGTAAAGTGATGTGAAGGTGGTGGAGGGCACACCCCAACTGCAACCACATAGGCCACGTGGCTACTACATGCAGGTATGAACTTGTATGTTTTGCACAGGACTGAGAGAAAGTAAGCTGCTCATCTGGATTCCGTCCCAGCAAGTTGTCATCAAGGCATTCTACTCAACACACGCTGCCATTTATTGTTGAGGAGCATCAGGCATAAGTCGAGTTGTTATAGAATTAATTTACATTTTATTTAACGTAACTTGACAACTTTAATTCCTATTGGGAAATCGACCTTGTAAATGGCATTTGACTTGTCAGTTCATTCAGCATCTTCATGACTGATATCACCACGCAGGTTACACAAGGCAGCACAGAGAGGTTGATTGGCACTGTTTGTGAGATGATTCTAAACCGTTTGAGCCTTAGAATTACGTGTTCCACATGAACCCTCTCATTATCGATCCATCTTCTACATGTGGTGTCCTTCTCTGACAGCTGTGCACCTCTTTTTGTGAAGGTGGAATTGTTCATTTGACCTTCCTCTCGTGTAGCAGATCTCAGAGTGTGAAGCCCCGGTCAGCCATGACCACATCACCTGGACAGAGGTTCTCCAGGAACCTAGAATCCGATGTTATATATCTATCTCCATATGCTGAGGAGATGAACATCACTAGACCACAAGGTGCAATGGCCACCAGGTACTTGATAGTGTTCAAGGTGTAGTAATGGCTGAATGACTCTCCCCTTGAATCCAGATTCTTACACTTCTGTAAAGCAGTTTCTGAGCAGTCAATAATGCAAGTTGTTCCTGGGTAGTGGTCCTTAAAACATTGTCACATTGTAGCACGGAATGTACTCTCTCTCTCAGATTCTATTCTGTCAATCCAATAACTAATCACTTGACTGACAATACTCTGGGAAACACCAAACCTTTCTGCTAGGTACTGATGCAGCAAGTTGAGCTTCAGCTTCATCAGTGTCATCAGGAGTTGGTCTGTCAGGTCTAACTGAAAGCTGCCTTTGTAGAGGGGTAGGAGAAGTTCCCCCAGGGTAGAAAAGGCAGTAAGAGACAAGCCTGTATGCAGTCGACAGAGTGCTTCGTTCCTCAGCAGGGATTTGTAGAGGTGCTGCTGGGCACTGTGTCCCTGCCTCACAGGTAGTGGGTTTTACATGATCATCTGAGCTGTAGTTGTGATCCCTTAGAGATGGGTCTTCCCATTGTGTTTGGGCATCCTTTCCTTCTATCTGTGTTGGCCAATCCCCATTTTCAATTTGGTGAACACTTGAGCCTGTCATCTGTTAAGAAATCAATATGGCTTGTCAATGGACAAAACCGTATAATAAACAACCATACTGCATGAACACTCCCAATAATATTTAATAATCATACTAATTAAGCATAAAAAAATGGGCATTTTTTATTGACTTGTAGAGGAAATAAATTGTGCTATTAATAAGACTGTGCTTAGACACAAGAGCAAGAGGGAGACACACAATGACAGCAGGCAAACTGCTCTAGCGATTGGCTTACCTGTCACTGATGACTGCCTGACCAACGCCCGATGCTTCTTCACGAGTGAAGCATCGTAGCCAAGCCATTTTTCTGGTTATGGATCCTCCACTGTAGGCTTCTTGTCAAAGAAGTGACAGGAGCACACAAAGGGACGTTTTGGTGGTTTCTTTAGGTTTAACGCTTTGAGCCAGAGCCGCAAAGACTGTGTCTTTAGTAGGTGGATGCAGGTCGTATGGGGCTCCACAGGTACTTTCAGATCGACGTCGTAGAGGTTGGTGTTCAAAACATTGTTGTAAAAACTGTCTCCTCTTCATCCAAATATTGTGACAGCCTCGTACTGAACATATAATGCTTGTCATGTTGATCGATTTTAAGATTTTATGCAGTTCTGTCGGTGTAAAGCTGTCAAGCTTTCAACTGAAAGTACCACTTTTGCATGTGCTAGCATCAAGCAAATGTTGCCGGAAATAGAAACACAATTGCAACAAACTCGCTGCGACCACTGTGACTTTCCAGAATAAGGTAGCATGAGGTTAGATTTATGATGTTTAATTTATATGTTAAATGTACAGGACATGAACATTTCACTCCAGCTAACCAATGGATATAAAGCATTATGCAACTAAACCTGTTGTAATGCACATCTAACATCTATGAACAACACATCTGAGGGCAGGAATATTGTATAGTACACACGTAAAAGTACCCATAAGCATTCATTTCTGATGAAAAAAAGGTGAAAATTGTTTTGGAAGTAATCTCTTCAAATTAGGGCCATGGTCAGAGGGCATTGGAAAATATAGCATACCATGAATCTTTTATTTCTAAGTTGCATACCATCAAAGAGCAATGACTAGAGCTCAGCCAAGTGAGAAGGAAGGGCATGGTGGGTTTTGTTTTTCATTTGGGGGGGGGGTCCTCTTTTCAGCTCTGTTAAGGAATTCATGCCCTGTGAGCAATTGTACATCTGTATTCAAATGTGAAGAGACAGCATAGTGATGCTCCCCTACTAGGACGGTTACAAAAAAAACACCGATAGAGGAAGAGCAATGCAGCAACAATTTGTCACCAAATAACTTCCTATGTTTCCCAACATGCCTCTTTAAAGCCAGCATAATGAACACGTTTTCTTCCTCTCCCTGTATCTCTGTTGCATCTCCTCTTCGTCGCCAGGTGAGCTGTCATGAGTGTAGACAGACAGTGAGGCATTTGACGCTAATGACAAACCATAGGAGATGGACAGGGACACACTTGCTTCATTGAATTTCCCATCAACGGGACAGACAATTAAGATGATGAATTTTGTTGGGCGGACAATTAGAGAAAAAAGACAGTGGCCATCAGACAGTCATCTCCTTCAGTCTCAACCATGATGTGGAGACGGCGGAGGGGTGTACCAGACAGTACAGGGGTGTAGCTGGATGTAACTGGCATGTTTTGTCATGGAGGAGACAGTACAGGGGTGTAGCTGGCATGATTTGTCATGGAGGAGACAGTACAGGGGTGTAGCTGGATGCAGCAAGCATGTCTTGTCATGGAGGAGACAGTACAGGGGTGTAGCTGGATGGAGCTGGCATGTTTTGTCATGCAGGAGCCAGTGCAGAGGTGGAGCTGGATGTAGCTGGCATGTTTTGTCATGGAGGAGACAGTACAGGGGTGTAGCTGGATGGAGCTGGCATGTTTTGTCATGGAGGAGACAGTACAGGGGTGGAGCTGGACGTAGCTGGCATGTCTTGTCATGGAGGAGACAGTACAGGGGTGTAGCTGGATGTAGCTGGCATGTTTTGTCATGCAGGAGCCAGTGCAGAGGTGGAGCTGTATGTAGCTGGCATGTTTTGTCATGGAGGAGCCAGTACAGGGGTGTAGCTGGCATGATTTGTCATGGAGGAGACAGTACAGGGGTGTAGCTGGATGGAGCTGGCATGTCTTGTCATGGAGGAGACAGTACAGGGGTGTAGCTGGATGGAGCTGGCATGTTTTGTCATGCAGGAGCCAGTGCAGAGGTGGAGCTGTATGTAGCTGGCATGTTTTGTCATGGAGGAGACAGTACAGGGGTGGAGCTGGACGTAGCTGGCATGTTTTGTCATGGAGGAGACAGTACAGGGGTGGAGCTGGACGTAGCTGGCATGTTTTGTCATGGAGGAGCTGGTGAAGGGTTGGAGCTGGAGGTAGCTGGCATGTTTTGTCATGGAGGAGACGGTGCAGAGGTGGAGCTGGATGTAGCTGGCATGTTTTGTCATGGAGGAGACAGTACAGGGGTGGAGCTGGATGTAGCTGGCATGTCTTGTCATGAAGGAGACAGTACAGGGGTGTAGCTGGATGGAGCTGGCATGTTTTGTCATGCAGGAGCCAGTGCAGAGGTGGAGATGGATGTAGCTGGCATGTTTTGTCATGGAGGAGACAGTACAGGGGTGGAGCTGGATGTAGCTGGCATGTCTTGTCATGAAGGAGACAGTACATGGGTGTAGCTGGATGGAGCTGGCATGTTTTGTCATGGAGGAGCCGGTGCAGGGGTGGAGCTGGATGTAGCTGGCATGTTTTGTCATGGAGGAGACAGTACAGGGGTGGAGCTGGATGTAGCTGGCATGTTTTGTCATGGAGGAGCTGGTGAAGGGTTGGAGCTGGAGGTAGCTGGCATGTTTTGTCATGGAGGAGACAGTACAGGGGTGGAGCTGGATGAAGCTGGCATGTTTTGTCATAGAGGAGCCAGTACAGGAGTGTAGCTGCCATGTCTTGTCATGGAGGAGACAGTACAGGGGTATAGCTGGATGTAGCTGGCATGTTTTGTAATGGAGGAGCCAGTACAGGGGTGCAGCTGGATGGAGCTGGCATGTTTTGTCATGCAGGAGCCAGTGCAGAGGTGGAGCTGTATGTAGCTGGCATGTTTTGTCATGGAGGAGACAGTACAGGGGTGGAGCTGTATGTAACTGGCATGTTTCGTCATGGAGGAGACAGTACAGGGGTGGAGCTGGATGTATCTGGCATGTTTTATCATGGAGGAGCCAGTACAGGGGTGTAGCTGGCATGATTTGTCATGGAGGAGACAGTACAGGGGTGCAGCTGGATGGAGCTGGCATGTTTTGTCATGCAGGAGCCAGTGCAGAGGTGGAGCTGTATGGAGCTGGCATGTTTTGTCATGGAGGAGACAGTACAGGGGTGGAGCTGGACGTAGCTGCCATGTCTTGTCATGGAGGCGACAGTACAGGGGTGTAGCTGGATGTATCTGGCATGTTTTATCATGGAGGAGCCAGTACAGGGGTGTAGCTGGCATGATTTGTCATGGAGGAGACAGTACAGGGGTGTAGCTGGATGTAGCTGGCATGTCTTGTCATGGAGGAGACAGTACAGGGGTGTAGCTGGATGGAGCTGGCATGTTTTGTCATGCAGGAGCCAGTGCAGAGGTGGAGCTGTATGTAGCTGGCATGTTTTGTCATGGAGGAGACAGTACAGGGGTGGAGCTGTATGTAACTGGCATGTTTCGTCATGGAGGAGACAGTACAGGGGTGGAGCTGGATGTAGCTGGCGTGTTTTGTCATGGAGGAGCTGGTGAAGGGTTGGAGCTGGAGGTAGCTGGCATGTTTTGTCATGGAGGAGACAGTGCAGAGGTGGAGCTGGATGGAGCTGGCATGTTTTGTCATGCAGGAGCCAGTGCAGAGGTGGAGCTGTATGTAGCTGGCATGTTTTGTCATGGAGGAGACAGTACAGGGGTGGAGCTGTATGTAGCTGGCATGTTTCGTCATGGAGGAGACAGTACAGGGGTGGAGCTGGACGTAGCTGGCATGTCTTGTCATGGAGGAGACAGTACAGGGGTGTAGCTGGATGGAGCTGGCATGTTTTGTCATGCAGGAGCCAGTGCAGAGGTGGAGCTGTATGTAGCTGGCATGTTTTGTCATGGAGGAGCCAGTACAGGGGTGTAGCTGGCATGATTTGTCATGGAGGAGACAGTACAGGGGTGTAGCTGGATGTAGCTGGCATGTCTTGTCATGGAGGAGACAGTGCAGGGGTGCAGCTGGATGGAGCTGGCATGTTTTGTCATGCAGGAGTCAGTGCAGAGGTGGAGCTGTATGGAGCTGGCATGTCTTGTCATGGAGGAGACAGTACAGGGGTGGAGCTGGACGTAGCTGGCATGTTTTGTCGTGGAGGAGCCGGTGCAGGGGTGGAGCTGGATGTAGCTGGCATGTTTTGTCATGGAGGAGCTGGTGAAGGGTTGGAGCTGGAGGTAGCTGGCATGTTTTGTCATGGAGGAGCCAGTACAGGGGTGTAGCTGCCATGTCTTGTCATGGAGGCGACAGTACAGGGGTGTAGCTGGATGTAGCTGGCATGTTTTGTCATGGAGGAGCCAGTACAGGGGTGTAGCTGGCATGATTTGTCATGGAGGAGACAGTACAGGGGTGTAGCTGGATGGAGCTGGCATGTTTTGTCATGCAGGAGCCAGTGCAGAGGTGTAGCTGTATGTAGCTGGCATGTTTTGTCATGGAGGAGACAGTACAGGGGTGGAGCTGTATGTTGCTGGCATGTTTTGTCATGTAGGAGACAGTACAGGGGTGGAGCTGGACGTAGCTGGCATGTTTTGTCATGGAGGAGCCGGTGCAGGGGTGGAGCTGGATGTAGCTGGCATGTTTTTTCATGGAGGAGCTGGTGAAGGGTTGGAGCTGGAGGTAGCTGGCATGTTTTGTCATGGAGGAGCCAGTACAGGGATGTAGCTGCCATGTCTTGTCATGGAGGAGACAGTACAGGGGTGTAGCTGGATGTAGCTCGCATGTTTTGTCATGGAGGAGCCAGTACAGGGGTGTAGCTGCCATGTCTTCTCATGGAGGAGACAGTACAGGGGTGTAGCTGGATGTAGCTGGCATGTTTTGTCATGGAGGAGACAGTATAGGGGTTTAGCTGGCATGTTTTGTCATGGAGGAGACAGTACCCGGGTGTAGCTGGATGTAGCTGTCATGTCTTGTCATGGAGGAGACAGTACAGGGGTGGAGCTTGATGTAGCTGTCATGTCTTGTCAAGGAGGAGACAGTACAGGGGCGGAGCTGGACGTAGCTGGCATGTTTTGTCATGGAGGAGCCGGTGCAGGGGTGGAGCTGGATGTAGCTGGCGTGTTTTGTCATGGAGGAGACAGTACAGAGGTGGAGCTGGATGTAGCTGGCATGTTTTGTCATGGAGGAGCCAGTACAGGGGTGCAGCTGGATGTAGCTCGCATGTTTTGTCATGGAGGAGCCAGTACAGGGGTGTAGCTGCCATGTCTTCTCATGGAGGAGACAGTACAGGGGTGTAGCTGGATGTAGCTTGCATGTTTTGTCATGGAGGAGCCAGTACAGGGGTGTAGCTGCCATGTCTTCTCATGGAGGAGACAGTACAGGGGTGTAGCTGGATGTAGCTGGCATGTTTTGTCATGGAGGAGAAAGTATAGGGGTTTAGCTGTCATGTTTTGTCATGGAGGAGACAGTACAGGGGCGGAGCTGGACGTAGCTGGCATGTTTTGTCATGGAGGAGCCGGTGCAGGGGTGGAGCTGGATGTAGCTGGCATGTTTTGTCATGGAGGAGACAGTACAGGGGTGGAGCTGGATGTAGCTGGCATGTTTTGTCATGGAGGAGCCAGTACAGGGGTGCAGCTGGATGTAGCTCGCATGTCTTGTCATGGAGGAGACAGTACAGGGGTGGAGCTGGATGTAGCTGGCATGTTTTGTCATGGAGGAGCCAGTAAGGGGGGGAGCTGGATGTAGCTCGCTTGTTTTGTCATGGAGGAGACAGTACAGGGGTGTAGCTGGATGTAGCTGGCATGTTTTGTCATGGAGGAGACAGTACAGGGGTGGAGCTGGATGTCGCTGGCATGTTTTGTCATGGAGGAGACAGTATAGGGGTTTAGCTGGCATATTTTGTCATGGAGGAGACAGGACAGGGGTGTAGCTGGATGTAGCTGTCATGTCTTGTCATGGAGGAGACAGTACAGGGGTGGAGCTTGATGTAGCTGTCATGTCTTGTCAAGGAGGAGACAGTACAGGGGCGGAGCTGGATTTTAGCTGGCATGTTTTGTCATGGAGGAGACAGTACAGGGGTGAAGCTGGCATGTCTTGTCATGGAGGAGACAGTACAGGGGTGTACCAGACAGTACAGGGGTGGAGCTGGATGTAACTGGCATGTATTGTCATGGAGGAGCCAGTACAGGGGTGTAGCTGGCATGTCTTGTCATGGAGGAGACAGTACATGGGTGTACCAGACAGTACAGGGGTGGAGCTGGATGTAACTGGTATGTCTTGTCATGGAGGAGACAGTACAGGGGTGTAGCTGGCATGTCTTGTCATGGAGGAGACAGTACATGGGTGTACCAGACAGTACAGGGGTGTAGCTGGATGTAGCTGCCATGTCTTGTCATGGAGGAGACAGTACAGGGGTGTAGCTGGATGTAGCTGGCATGTTTTGTCATGGAGGAGACAGTACAAGGGTGTAGCTGGCATGTTTTGTCATGGAGGAGCCAGTACAGGGGTGTAGCTGGATGTAGATGGCTTGTTTTGTCATGGAGGAGCCAGTACAGGGGTGTAGCTGGATGTAGCTGCCATGTCTTGTCATGGAGGAGCCAGTACAGGGGTGTAGCTGGATGTAGCTGGCATGTCTTGTCATGGAGGAGCCAGTACAGGGGTGTAGCTGGATGGAGCTGGCATGTTTTGTCATGGAGGAGCCAGTACAGGGGTGTAGCTGGCATGTTTTGTCACGGAGGAGCCAGTGCAGGGGTGTAGCTGGCATGTTTTGTTATGGAGGAGCCAGTACAGGGGTGTAGCTGGCATGTTTTGTCATGGAGGAGCCAGTGCAGAGGTTTAGCTGGCATGTTTTGTTATGGAGGAGCCAGTACAGGGGTGTAGCTGGCATGTTTTGTCATGGAGGAGCCAGTGCAGAGGTGTAGCTGGCATGTTTTGTTATGGAGGAGACAGTACAGGGGTGTAGCTGGATGTAGCTGGCATGTTTTGTCATGCAGGAGCCAGTACAGGGGTTTAGCTGGATGGAGCTGGCATGTTTTGTCATGGAGGAGCCAGTACATGGGTGTAGCTGGCATGTTTTGTCATGGAGGAGCCAGTGCAGAGGTGTAGCTGGCATGTTTTGTTATGGAGGAGACAGTACAGGGTTGTAGCTGGATGTAGCTGGCATGTTTTGTCATGGAGGAGCCAGTGCAGAGTTGTAGCTGGCAGGTTTTGTTATGGAGGAGACAGTACAGGGGTGTAGCTGGATGTAGCTGGCATGTTTTGTCATGGAGGAGACAGTACAGGGGTGTAGCTGGCATGTTTTGTTATGGAGGAGACAGTACAGGGGTGCAGTTGGATGTAGCTGGCATGTCTTGTCATGGAGGAGCCAGTGCAGGGGTGTAGCTGGCATGTTTTGTTATGGAGGAGACAGTACAGGGGTGCAGTTGGATGTAGCTGGCATGTTATGTCATGGATCTCGATATCTCTCTCTGCATCCTCTCTTTTTTGAACTGGAGGAGCAACATGTTGCACCTACACCTTTAGAAATGAGGTAAAACTGATTTAAGTTTCCCTCATTAAAGAGCACTGTGCTAAGAGCACTGCCTCTGTTTGCTTATGATGGAATACTGCTCATTGAGTGCAGATTTAGTGCCAGCATCTGTCTGTGGTGGTATATGTAGACAGCTACGAAAAATACAGATGAAAACTCTCTAGGTAGATAGTGTGGTCTACAGCTTATCATGAAGGACCCTTTTGATTCCAGGTAGAACCATTTTGGGATCCATTTAAAACCCTTCAAGGGTTCTACCAAGAACCAAAAAGGGTTCTACCTGGAACCATATAGGGTTATCCTATGGGGACAGCGGAACTCTGGACCACCTTTACTCCATACACAGAGAAGCGTACAAAGATCTCCCTCTCCCTCCATTTGGCAAAACTGACCATAATTCTATTCTCCTGATTCCTGCTTACAAGCTAGAATGAAAGCAGGAAGCACTAGTGACTTGGTCTATAAAAAAGTGGCCAGATGAAGCAAAACTACAGGACTGTTTTACTAGCACAGACTGGAATATGTTCTGGGATTCTTCCGATGGCATTGAGGAGTACACCACATCAGTCACGGCTTCATCAATAAGTGCATCGATGACGTCGTCCCCACAGTGACTGTACGTACATACCCCAACCAGAAGCCAGAGCTGCTGCTTTCAAGGAGCGGGACTCTAACCCGGAAGCTTATAAGAAATCCCGCTATGCCCTCCGACGAACCATCAAACAGGCAAAGCATCAATACAGGACTAAGATCGAATTGTACTACACCGGCTCCGATGCTCGTCGGATGTGGCAGGGCATGCAAACTATTAAAGACTACAAAGGGAAGCACAGCCGAGAGCTGTCCAGTGACACAAGCTTACCAGATGAGCTATATAACTTATATGCTCGCTTTGAGGCAAGTAACACTGAAACATGCATGAGAATATCAGCTGTACCGGACGACTGTGTGATCATGCTCTCCGCAGCCGAAACAGGTCAACATTCACAAGGCCGCAGGGCCAGATGGATTACCAGGACGTGTACTCCGAGCATGCGCTGACCAACTGGCAAGTGTCTTCACTGACTCTCTCTGTCTGAGTCTGTAATAGTAGCATGTTTCAAGCAGATCACCATAGCCCTGTGCCCAAAAACACTAAGCTAACCTGCCTAAATGACTACCAACCCGAAGCAATCACGTCTGTAGCCGTGAAATGCTTTGAAAGGCTGGTCATGGCTCACATCAACACCATTATCCAAGAAATCCTAGACCCACTCCAATTTGCATAGTGCACAAACAGATCCACAGATGATGCAATCTCTATTGCTCTCCACCCTGCCCTTTCACACCTGGACAAAGGGAACACCTATGTGAGAATGCTATTCATTAACATCATAGTGCCCTCAAAGCTCATCACTAAGCTAAGGACCCTGGGACTAAACACTTCCCTCTGAAACTGGATCCTGGACTTCCTGACGGGGCGCCCCCATGTGATAAGGGTAGGTAACAACGCATCCGCCACGCTGATCCTCAACACGGGTGCCCCTCAGGGGTGCGTGCTCAGTCCCCTCCTGTTCTCCCTGTTCACTCATGACTGCACGTTCAGGCAAGACTCCAAGACCATCATTAAGTTTGCCGATGACACATCAATGGTTGTCCTGATCACCGACAATGATGAGACGGTCTATAGGGAGGAGGTCAGAGACCTGACCATGTGGTGCAAGGACAACAACATCGCCCTCAACGTGATCAAGACAAAGGAGATGATTGTGGACTACAGGAAAAGGAGGACCGAGCACACCTCCATTCTCATCAACGGGGCTGTAGTGGAGCAGGTTGAGAGCTTCAAGTTCTTGGTGTCCACATCACCAACAAACTAACATGGTCCAAGCACACCAAGACAGTCGTGAAGAGGGCACGACAAAACCTATTCCCCCTCAGGAGACTGAAAAGATTTGGCAATGGTCCTCAGATCCTCAAAATGTTTTATAGCTGCACCATCGAGAGCATCCTGACGGGTTGCATCACTGCCTGGTAGGGTAATTGCTCGGCCTCTGACCGCAAGGCACTACAGAGGGTAGTGTGTACAGCCCAGCACATCACCGGGGCCAAGCTTCCTGCCATCCTCTATACCAGGCAGTGTCAGAAAAAGGCCCTAAAAATTGTCAAAGATTCCAGCCACCCTAGTCATAGACTGTTCTCTCTGCTTCCACATGGCAAGAGGTACCGGAGCGCCAAGGCTAGGTCCAAGAGGCTTCTAAACAGCTTCTACCCCCCAAGCTACTGTATAAGACTCCTGAACAGCTAATCAAATGGCTACCCAGTCTGTTTGCACCCCCCCCCCCCCCCCTATTATCTCTGCATAGTCACTTTAATAACTCTACCTACACGCACATATTACCTAAATTACCTTACAGAGTCAGTAAGTCCCACCACACACTGACTCTGTACCGGTACCCCCTGTATATAGCCCTGCTATTGGTTATTTACTGCTGCTCTTGAATTATTTGTTTTTCTTATCTCTTACTCCTTTTTTTTAGGTATTTTCTTCAAACGGATCCATTGTTGGTTAAGGGCTTGTATGTAAGCATTTCACTGTACGGTCCTACACTTGTATTTGGCGCATGTGACAAATAAAATGTGATTTGATTTTGAAAGGGTTATTCTATGGGGACAACCCAATTTGCTCAATATATCATCTTGTGGTGCAGCACATAGTAGGATCATGCATCTTAACAGATTCAACACAAAAAGAATAGCCTCATGAAATTAAAAGTGGAATGTAGCCTGAAAATAGATTTTATTTGAATGAAATCCTCAAAGAACAGGGTCTATTCAGTTTAATAAATGTATATGGAATATTAAGCATCCTTCATACTGGTACATTACTGTGTGTGCTATGTATGGCTATGTGCTATGTATGGCTATGTGCTATGTATGGCTATGTGCTATGTATGGCTATGTGCTATGTATGCCTATGTGCTATGTATGGCTATGTATGGCCTTATGGACAACACTATAACCTTCAATGCAACTAAGAGTCACTGGGCCATAATCACTGGGCATCACATGCACTATTCAAAGGCCTACGTTAGATACAATTTCAAGTTGTCACCTTTTCTCCCCTTCTTTCCCTGACTTTCCCTGCCTCTCTGTTAGACACAAACAATCCATTTACCACTGCTTCTCCTGCCAAGGGGACAGCAGTGGGAGAGGGGACAACAGAGAGCCACAAAACAGAGAGAGAGAAGACCAGTGCAGTGACACAAACAATCAATTTACCACTGCTTATCCTGCCAAGGGGACAGCAGTGGGAGAGGGGACAACAGAGAGCCACACAACAGAGAGAGAGAAGACCAGTGCAGTGACACAAACACAAAGAGCGAGCCAGGAAGTAGCCTGGGTTTAATGGTGCGCCCCTGAAAAGGACAACCATAACAGAAAGTTAAGTGACTCCTTCTCCTATCCTATAGTAGCTCCCTAGGCCACAGGCAGGCAGGTCAGACTGGCAGACAAGCACAGAGAGAGAGAGAGCAGTGAAAGAGTCTGGGTCTTGTGTTGTGTGTTGTTCAGAGGACAACTTCTGGCCTCAGGGCCTTGGCTTTTACCCCATCAGGTGAAGTGACGTGATGAAGATCAGGACAAACACTCTGAAATAACAGAGCGAGGGAGGAAGAGACAGAGAGAGGGAGTAGAAAAGAGCATTCAAGAGCCAGTCAGTGTGAGTAAGGGGGCTGTGATGGCTTCTGTCTGATAGAGAGGCCTGAGGGGAGTGTCTGAAGAGGTATTGTGGTCTCTACAGACCTGCTTTCAGACACATGTAGGCTATATATGACAGGACCTCAAATGATGTATGACAAAACCTCAAATGACCCACAAAGTGACATGGCCATGTTCGACATACCAGCCCAAGAGTTTTCTTTAGCTGGCCCTGTGTGGTAGAAATATATCTAGCAAATCACTGAATAGGGTCTCTACGGTATAGTGGATTCTGATATCAAACATCATTTTTATTGTTCATTTTTGAGTGATTGTGTGTGTGTGTGTGTGTGTGTGTGTGTGTGTGTGTGTGTGTGTGTGTGTGTGTGTGTGTGTGTGTGTAGACTGTCTACATGTTTTGTTTTTGTGGAAAATTCTAATTGTCCTGACTTACTCTAACTACTGACCTCTCCTCTCTGTGCACTCTGTGTGTGTTGATGAGTGACTGGGTGTGACAGACATGCTGAGAGGAGTGTGTCATTAGGTGTCTGGGACTGGGAGGAGAGGGAGAGGAAGGCATGTGACTGGGAACCTGATGGATACACTGCCACCCTGATCTACAGTTTTTAAATACATTTGAGTCATTCTGCAGACACTCTTATCCATAGCAACTTTCAGTTTGTGCATTCGTGTTAAGATATCTAGGTGGGACAAGCACATATCTCAGTTATAGTCCATTTTCCCTTAATGAATCAGCAAAGTCAGTGGTAGTAAGAGCTACTGTTAGTTCACAGCAGGCTCCTACTCTCTCTCTCTCTCTCTTGCTATCCCACTCTCCCTTTCCCCCGCTATCCCACCCTCCCTCCGGCTCTCCTCTCCACTCTGATTAACGAATGTCGTCAGGTACCATCCGTTGCCACTCAGGCCAATTTAGACATTAGACGTTTCCACATGGCTTTGTGCTCTTAAACAAACAGGGCCTCTGGGTTGTTCTCAAGTTTCTATCTCCTCCCTCCCTCCCTCCCTCCCTCTCTCTCTCTCTCTCTCTCTCTCTCTCTCTCTCTCTCTCTCTCTCTCTCTCTCTCTCTCTCTCTCTCTCTCTCTCTCTCTGCGTAATGAGTTTACTCCCTGGTCCAATCAGCATCCTGGTTGTTGGCCCTTTGGGAGGTGTCATGTTGTCTCAGAGGACAGAGACAGTAACTATAGTGCTACAGAGTATTAGGAGGTGACAGACTGGCCCTGCTAGCATCCCAGTGGTAGAACCCTGTGGTGGAACCCTGTGGTTGAACCCAGCAGCACTACAAATGGAACAATCAGCTCAGTTATCTGCCTGGTGGCCAGGAAACTCAACCTCCCTGAAGAGGCTCTGTTCCAATATCCTCACTAGCATACAACTTGGAATGAAACAATGTATTGGGCATGCATTCCAAGTGGTATGCTACTGTGGATAGTGGAACATAGCCTCATCAGTATGTGGTATCCCTCTCCTCTCTCTGGGAGAGATCTTGGAATGAGTCTCATTTGAAGTGAAATCTTAACTGTTTTTTGTAGTGCTACATTCAGCAGGCAAATTCATTATTGGCTGGTGTGATTAGTTGATCTCAGCCATCCCCATCAGGGACCCAGCAGTTAATGAACTGTGAACCTCTTTGACCCGAGTTGGGTAACATACATGGCTAAAATTGAATACATTATGCTACCATTGAAGAGGTTAAATCGGTAACACTTTACTTGACACCCAGTGCCATAACACGTTATGACATGATCATAACCATGTCATAATATGTCATAACAGCTGACATAACTTGTCATAACCTGTCAAAGTATGGTGATAAACTGTCATTACCAGAATATTTACACCTGTTGTGACATATGTTGCATTATTTTATGGCTGTTTATGACACCTCCATAAGAGTGTCAAAACCCAAATGTATTATTATTTTTGATTTAGTTTGAAAGTTTGTTTCTTAAGTCCTTTGTTGTTGTTGTAGTAGCAATGAATTCTGTTAAAAGTCATGAGCTGTGTTCAAATGCTCATACTAACTGCACTAACTGTACTATTTCTGATGTGAATTGAGTATATAGTATTCTTATTGGTCATAGTATGTATATAGTTATAATGCCAAAAGTTCCCGGATGTCAGACTAAATTCGCTAAAATACAAAGTATACACGCAGAGGACACTATTTCCGTACTTTTAGGGCCCATAATGCAATTCTTCAGAAAATGTGCGTGGCTTCACAACGTTTTCAGATTTGAAGAAAATTGTGTTAAATTTGACACTGCAGATGGAATTTACGAACATACCCGAAATCGTAAAATGTTTAGCTAGTCATTTGTTATGCTAACAAGCTAACAAGCATCAACTTCCTGCAGACAGGCGAAGCTCAACTGAAACGATACCATTTGTTTACAGTATACTAAAATGAACTAATAGTATATACTCATTAGGTATGTAGTATACAGTAAGTTAGTATAGGTATTCGAACATAGCCATGGTATTTTCATCATATTTTAAATAACTTGCAGAAAATACAGTTTATGACACTGTCAAGAAGCGTTATGACCATCATAATCATATAAGCCAGAGAGGCCTGTCACGTACATGCCCTTATGTCAGTCATCAGTCAAAAAGAGGGTGTCTTGTCCTGCTTCTGAAATCTGCTCCTGCACTCATCCCAGTCATCAGCAGCAGAGCAAATCAAATCTAGTTCTGACAGTGCAGTAATATCTAACAGGTAATCTAACAATCCCCAACAACTACCTAATACACACAAATCTAAAGGAGTGAATGAGAATATGTACATGTAAGTATATGAATGAGCGATGGCCGAGCGGCATAGGCAAGGTGCAGTCGATGGTATAAAATACAGTATATGCATATGATATGAGTAATGTAAGATATGTCAACATTCTAAATAAAATACCCCATATACATGTGATATGAGTAATGTAAGATATGTCAACATTCTAAATAAAATACCCCATATACATATGATATGAGTAATGTAAGATATGTCAACATTATTAATGTGGCATTATTTGGAGTGGCTTTGTTTAAAGTGACTCAATAAATCCAATAAAGTGACCAGTGATCCAAGTCAAATGCTCTACCACCTACCATCCTGGGGTAGGGGCATGTCTGACGTTGTGAGCAATTTCAATGATCATTTAATATGGGAAGTTTCAGAAAATGTTATAGAACATAAACATACTGTTGACAAGTAGGATAAAGTGTAATTAAATGTTTTGCTTTGTGTGGTAGGTTTTGTGGGTTTTGACACTCTTATGTGGGTGTCATAACCAGCCATAAAATAACTGCCATGGTAGGTTTTGTGGGTTTTGACACTCTTATGTGGGTGTCATAACCAGCCATAAAATAACTGCCATGGTAGGTTTTGTGGGTTTTAACACTTTTATGTGGGTGTCACATGTCATAACCAGCCATAAAATAATGCATTATATGTCACAACAGGTCTAAATGTCTGTGTCATGACAGTGTTATGACAATATTATGACAGGTTATGGCAAGTTATGGCAGCTGTTATGATATATTATGACGTGGTTATGACCGTTAAGTCAAAGTGTTACCGTTAAATCAAATGGGTATTGTTCACTGACCATATCTTCTGAGATGTATTATTCACTGACCATATCTTCTGAGATGTATTATTCACTGACAATATCTTCTGAGATGTATTGTTCACTGACCATATCTTCTGAGATGTATTGTTCACTGACCATATCTTCTGAGATGTATTATTCACTGACAATATCTTCTGAGATGTATTATTCACTGACCATATCTTCTGAGATGTATTGTTCACTGACCATATCTTCTGAGATGTATTATTCACTGACCATATCTTCTGAGATGTATTGTTCACTGACCATATCTTCTGAGATGTATTATTCACTGACCATATCTTCTGAGATGTATTATTCACTGACCATATCTTCTGAGATGTATTGTTCACTGACCATATCTTCTGAGATGTATTATTCACTGACCATATCTTCTGAGATGTATTATTCACTGACCATATCTTCTGAGATGTATTGTTCACTGACCATATCTTCTGAGATGTATTGTTCACTGACCATATCTTCTGAGATGTATTGTTCACTGACCATATCTACTGAGATGTATTATTCACTGACCATATCTTCTGAGATGTATTGTTCACTGACCATATCTTCTGAGATGTATTATTCACTGACCATATCTTCTGAGATGTATTGTTCACTGACAATATCTTCTGAGATGTATTGTTCACTGACCATATCTTCTGAGATGTATTGTTCACTGACCATATCTTCTGAGATGTATTATTCACTGACAATATCTTCTGAGATGTATTGTTCACTGACCATATCTTCTGAGATGTATTATTCACTGACAATATCTTCTGAGATGTATTATTCACTGACAATATCTTCTGAGATGTATTGTTCACTGACCATATCTTCTGAGATGTATTGTTCACTGACCATATCTTCTGAGATGTATTATTCACTGACCATATCTTCTGAGATGTATTATTCACTGACCATATCTTCTGAGATGTATTATTCACTGACAATATCTTCTGAGATGTATTGTTCACTGACAATATCTTCTGAGATGTGTGGTTCACTGACAATATCTTCTGAGATGTATTGTTCACTGACAATATCTTCTGAGATGTATTGTTCACTGACAATATCTTCTGAGATGTATTGTTCACTGACAATATCTTCTGAGATGTATTGTTCACTGACAATATCTTCTGAGATGTATTGTTCACTGACAATATCTTCTGAGATGTATTGTTCACTGACAATATCTTCTGAGATGTATTGTTCACTGACCATATCTTCTGAGATGTATTGTTCACTGACCATATCTTCTGAGATGTATTGTTCACTGACAATATCTTCTGAGATGTATTGTTCACTGACAATATCTTCTGAGATGTATTGTTCACTGACAATATCTTCTGAGATGTATTGTTCAATATCTTCTGAGATGTATTTTTCAATGGCATTGGCTCCTGTATTTGTGTTCTAATTGCAGAAAGATAACAGCTGTAATGCTATAGCTGTCTCTATCTCCAGCTCTATGGAAGAAGATACTAATGACATTAGCCATGGGTGTCAGTCAGTCATACCAGCCGTAGAGGAGAGAGGGAGAGGTGGGGTCTTAATGTGCAGAGATTTGTTCTATGTGTCTGGGCTTGTGTTCTTTATGTCAGGGACAGGGCCGTGTGCTTGTGGTCCCCTTGCCTCTCTGCCCTGTGGTGTGCATAGCTGTCGCTTCTTGTTAGCGTGCCAGTCAATCACAGGCTGGGGGCTGTCGCTCATCAATGTGCTTTGTATGACTGCCAACGCAGGGATGTGAAGAGATCCGACTGTATGCATTAAATAAGACAAATACTGATCTGTATTGTATGCCCCCCAAAAATATGTAGTTTACTTTTTCCTAATAATACATTTGCTAGAAAGAGATGTTGTTTTAAAGAGTTGTTTTTTGGCACCCCAAACCCCAGCACAAGCACAATAGACTCATAACATCAACGATCCACCACCATATCTTACAGTTGGTATGGGGTTATTTTCTGCCAATGCACCCTTCTTCCAACACAAAACCCACCACTGGTGTACGTGGCCAAAGAGCTCTATTTTCATGTCATCCAATAAATGTAAACTCTTGGAGTTTGCTCAACGTCATTGAAACAAGTACTATGGTCAGAGGACATGAAAATAGAGCTCTTAGGCCATGTACACCAGTGATGGGGTTCGCGTCAAAAGAATGATGCATATGCAGAAAATAACCACATTTTGCAATGACAATCTCATTCTCTGGACTTGAACCCCATTGAAAAACTGTGGTTTGAATTGAAGAGGGCAGAGGGGAAATGATTACTTGGTAAACAATTATACAACGATAAAATAATAATCTTTTCCAATTTCTTTGAGGATACAACATAGCTCAGTATTTCTATTATTTATTTTATACAGTCTTTTTTTGCTCATCTTTATCAAGGGTGCTAGTAATTTGGAACCTGACTGTATGTATGTTGACATGTGCAATAAACAGTCAGTCATTTAGAAATAAAACATACACGTCTCTAAGTCAAAAACAGCTCCCATGCATGTTTCTCTGTTGAAGAGCTGTCTCTGTAGAAGTAAAGGAAGTGTTTCAAATACATGTTTTGCAGCGTATCACGTTTTTAGGAAATGCAATTATTATTAATGTTTTTTCCCTTTTCTCAGGCTTGTTAGTGGTGTGCAATTAAACATTTTGTTGATTGGGTTTGTAGTGTAGACTACTGTAAAAAAAAAAAAAGATTTTAAAAACTACAGCACACAGAATAGAGAAAGTAAAAGTTTTAGATTGAAAGTTCAATCTCAATAGGATTTTTGTTGCTGTGCCTTTTCTGTTTCTAATAATTTTATTTTGTTGAACCCAGTCTCATTTTCCTCCATTCTCTCCCCTGCCGCCACCAGCCTTTTGGAACTTTGTCAAGTCCCTTGACCTGTAACAGAATGAAAAGGCAAAAAGCAGCTATTGCAGCAGCACTCTAGAAAGGCTAGGGGAAATGATTGAAGAGGGGGAGAGGGAGAGGGGCATGGCATTGCAGTGTCTGGGGGAGGAAAGGAGAACGGGAGGGTTGGAGGGCGGGAATGTTTTCTATGTCACTGCAGTCCAATATTGTCACAGGAAAATGTCATTGTGCCCGTGGGAGGTGCAGCAGCGCTGCAAGGGCAGACTCCTCTGTCTGAGCACATTTAGCTGGATGCTCTGTGGCAGACCCTTAGGACAACCAAGAGGCAAGACTAGCAAGGCTTTTCACTCTGCTAACTCAGCTATTGTAACCCCACTTTTCTGACCCCACAGCTCAGTCATAGGAAAGTGTTTTTATAGGTCAACCCCTATTGACTTAACTGTACCTCAAAACTGCTTCATGGAGTGTGTTCTCACCTGCACTCCTGCAGGGTTATTTAAGTTTGTATTTTACATTTAGTGAACATTAATTTGTCAATGAGATGTCAAGATGTACTCAAATCAAATGTATTTATATAGCCCTTCTTACATCAGCTGATATATCAAAGTGCTGTACAGAAACCCAGCCTAAAACTCCAAACAGCAAGCAATGCAGGTGTAGAAGCACGGTGGCTAAGAAAAACTCCCTAGAAAGGCCAGAACCTAGGAAGAAACATAGAGAGGAAGCAGGCTATGTGGGGTGGCCAGTCCTCTTCTGGCTGTGCCAGGTGGAGATTATAACAGAACATGGCCAAGATGTTCAAATGCTCATAAATGACCAGCATGGTCAAATAATAATAATCACAGTGGTTGTCGAGGGTGCAGCAAGTCAGCACCTCAGGAGTAAATGTCAGTCGGCTTTTCATAGCCGATCATTCAGATTATCTCTACCGCTCCTGCTGTCTCTAGAGAGTACAAAACAGCAGGTCTGGGACAGGTAGCACGTCCGGTGAACAGGTCAAGGTTCCATAGCCGCAGGCAGAACAGTTGAAACTGGAGCAGCAGCACGGCCAGGTGGACTGGGGAAAGTAAGGAGTCATCAGGCCAGGCAGTCCTGAGGTATGGTCCTAGGGCTCAGGTCCTCCGAAAAAGAGAAAGAGAGAATTAGAGAGAGCACACAAATTCAAACAGGACACCGGATAAGGCAAAGACAGTAAGGGCGGTTTGTTGCTCCAGAGCCTTTCCGTTCACCTTCACACTCCTGGGCAAGACTACACTCATTCATATGACCCACTGAAGAGAACAGTCTTCAGTAAAGACTTAAAGGTTGAGACCGAGTCTGCGTCTCTCACATGAGTAGGCAGACCATTCCATAAAAATGGAGCTCTATAGGAGAAAGCCCTGCCTCCAGCTGTTTGCTTAGAAATTCTAGGGACAGTTGGGAGGCCTGCATCTTGTGACCGCAGCGTAAGTGTAGGTATGTACGGCAGGACCAAATCGGAAAGATAGGTAGGAGCAAGCCCATGTAATGCTTTGTAGGTTAGCAGTAAATCCTTGAAATCAGTCCTTGCCTTAACAGGAAGCCAGTGTAGGGAGGCTAGCACTGGAGTAATATGATCACATTTGTTGGTTCTAGTCAGGATTCTAGCAGCCGTATTTAGCACTAACTGAAGTTTATTTAGTGCTTTATCCGGGTAGCAACAGAGTAGAGCATTGCAGTAGTCTAACCTAGAAGTGACAAAAGCATGGATTAATTTTTCTGCATCATTTTTGCAATGTTCTGCAGATGGAAAAAAATCTGTCCTTGAAACAGTCTTGATATGTTCATCAAAGGAGAGATCAGGGTCCAGAGTAACGCCGAGGTCCTTCACAGTTTTATTTGAGACGACTGTACAACCATCAAGATTAATTGTCAGATTCAACAGAATATCTCTTTGTTGCTTGGGACCTAGAACACGCATCTTTGTTTTGTCCGAGTTTAAAAGTAGAACGTTTGCAGACATCCACTTCCTTATGTCTGAAACACAGGCTTCCAGGGAGGACAATTTTGGGGCTTCACCATGTTTCATTGAAATGTACAGCTGTGTGTCATCCGCATAGCAGTGAAAGTTAACATTATGTTTTCGAATGACATCCCCAAGAGGTAAAATATTTATTAAAAACAATGGTGGTCCTAAATTGGAACATTGAGGAACACCGAAATGTACAGTTGATTTGTCGGAGGACAAACCATTCACAAAGACAAACTGATATCTTTCCGACAGATAAGATCTAAACCAGGCCAGGCCACTTGTCCGTGTAGACCAATTTGGGTTTCCAATCTCTCCAAAAGAATGTGGTCATTGATGGTATCAAAAGTAACACTAAGGTTTAGGTACTGTAGATATGCAACATTAAAAACACTTAATTAAAACCTTCCTAAAAATGTAAATGAGTATTTCAAGGCCCACTCCATTTGGAGTAGAGAAAAACTAGCGTGCATCAATCCATCAAGTACTAAAATAGCTTCCAAAGTACATGAACTATAATGTTTAGTCAGTCATTTATGGTAAGTGCCTCACTCTCCAGTACTGTACACCATCTAGCCTGCCAGACTGCTCTGATGAAATGCAAATCTATGTCTGTGGAAATACTTGGCTGAATCAATGTTGTTTGCACTTAATTTCAACCAAAGATTCTATGTGATGACATTGAATCAACGTGGAAAACTGATTGGATTTGAAAAAAGTAATCAATGTAAGGAAATGTTGTATTTTTACCACCCAACTTATAACCTAAATCCAATGACATGGTGAAATGTTTGGTTGATTTCACATTGAATTTACATTAGTTGACAACTCAACCAAATGTAAATCAAAACTAGACATTGAACTGGGAATGGACCACACTGTAGGTGTGAGGGTGGGATTATCTTAGTTCTACCTTAGTAGGCACGGTGTTCACCCTGAATCTTACCTTATATTAACCCATAAGAGTTACAATGCAATTTCATTTGAATAGAAATGATTGAAATGTATTAGTAGGAACATTTTCACAGAGAGAAAGAGAAAATGTATTATTTCATGCAATTCTTTTAATGACTTCAAAAGATAAACAATCAACATGATTTCCATTATTTTGACAATAATAGGTTACACTTTGAAACACAGTAATGCATCCAGCTAGTTTTACCCAAAGGGACACCAAACCCATGCCACATAAGTCATTTCATCCTTGTAATACCTTAAGAAATTGACATTGGTGTTTGTGGTGCTCCTGGAATGATACTGTCATGTTTGTAAATTAACACCATGAATACAAATATGTGCGTAATCATCTAAACAAGTTCATTTTGGAGTCGCTGCAAGGCAGCTGAGTCAGCAGGGGCTAACCGCCCCTGACCGCTGCTAAGGGTTACCAGAACTCATTAAAGAGAGGGAATACATGCTTGCAATGGGCCAAGAACTCTTCTTTGCTCCTCCAAAACAACATAGATGGAAGACAAAGGGTCTGGGTTAGGGGGAAATTAGTGGGTTATCAGGCTTGGGCAGAGCTCTCGTTCACTTGATCTGCAGGACACGACATGGTCTGTATCGACATTGCTGAGGCCCAAGATTAAATGGCTTATTGACTGTTACAGGGCTATCAAAAGACTGGACTCACCTTCATATGTCACTGTCACACACCCACTCTACAGTAGAGACAGATGCAGGGAAGAATGTGGCATTTATGTTTTTGTAAGCTGACACTTGAGGGGTAATGTTTAAAAGGTTGGTGAGCTCACACAAGAGAGCATAAAGGTACAAGTGCCCAAGGCTGTTACTTGAAATTCTGCCTTTTGAATGTTACATTCTACTTTTTTATTGAAAATAGTTTGACAGTTTAGATTTTTTATGAAATCAGGAGCCCCATGCAAAATTCAGCAGCATTCATAACACAAGAGCAATGGAAGAAGCAGTATTACATCTGAGAAATAGAAGTGTATTACCTGTTCATGTGAAATGGCATTTCTCTCTCTGCCACCTCTCCTGCACTGAAACATTCATAAAGGCCAGTTAGTGATGGAGTCCCCTCAGAGACGATGCAAAAGCAGAGCTGAATAAAATTGAGGCTTGTCTCGACAACAATTGTTCCCCTCCTCGAAATCACTGACATTAGTTCCTGGAGTTGAAGTTTCTCAACACACTTTATTGGAGGGCAGGTGTGTTTAATAATTCATTAGGACTCTGGGGCATTCATGGACAACAAGATTTCATTTTTCACATACAGTTTATCTGGTTTTTGCAGCTGGGGGGCTTCTTGAAGGTGTATTCAGGAACTTGTCAATACGCTTCACCTGTATTGTCTGTGACATTAAATTAAATAGGTTATTGACTGGTCTGTGAGTTGGCAATGAGAATGGAGGCTCATGCTGCCTCTTCTGACCTTACCTGCTGTGGGTCAGTGCTCTATAAATCACAGCATAATAGAACCTGATCTCTGGCTTCTCAGCGCGTCCCCTCGCACACCTCCTTTATTTGTTTTTAATTTGTATCGATGGTAATCCCATGGCTCCGCACAAAAATATAGGACCACTAACACAGTGAAAATGCCACTGCCACTTTCTCGGTCTCGCTGTCTTTTGGGATTTTATTTTTTTCAACATCACATTAGTGATCAAGTGTGGTCGTAAGCCAGTTAGCAGACAAGAATGATGACAGCCATGGGAATGGGATCCCATTTCCACCTCAGTCAGGGGACATCTCTCCTGTATTGGCACTTAAATCCCTCAGGAGATTTCAGTATGTCCATCATTCTTAATTGGAAGATGTTTGGAACCACCAATACTCTTCCTAGAACTGGCTGCCCGGCCAAACTGAGCAATCAGGGGAGAAGGGCCTTGGTCGGGAGGTTCTAGATTTCCTCTGTGGAGATGGGAGAACCTTCCAGAAGGACAACCAGCTCTGCAACACTCCACCAATCAGGCCTGTATGGTAGAGAGGCCAGACGGAAGCCACTACTCAGTAAAAGTCACATGACAGCCCGCTTGGAGTTTCAGACCACGAGAAACAATACTCTGGTCTGATGAAACCAAAATGTAACTCTTTGGCCTGAATGCCAAGCATAATATCTGGAGGAAACCTGGCACCATCCCTACGGTGAAGCATGGTGGTGGCAGTATCATGCTGTGGGAATGTTTTTCACTGGCAGGGACAGGGAGACTAGTCAGGATAGAGGGAAAGATGAATGGAGCAAAGTACAGAAATATCCTTGATGAAAATCTGCTCCAAAGCTCTCAGGACCTCAGACTGGGGTGAAGTCTCTGGCAACCGAACCGATAGAACGAATCGCCAGCCGGCTTGGGTAGCATCCACACACTTGTGTCGGGACTATATCTTGTGGAAGAATGAAATAGTATTAATAAATTAATCAAAATAAAGTTTTTAAGGAAAATATGTGAATCATTATTTGAATATGTTGGTAACCCATTGCATAAAAGTGATAATGCCCTCAAAGCCGGTGTTTGGAGGATAAATTGGCATGGTTTGCCGGTCGTCTCGGGACTAACAACACTCATGCCAATATATCCTCCAAACACCGACTTCGGATCCATTATCACTTAAGTATACCATTCTGATGTCCTTCAGTGTAGCATTCTGTTCTTAATTGTATCATTCTGGTCTTCAGTGTAGCATTCTGATGTCCTTCACTGCAGCATTCTGTTCTCAGTGCAGCATTCTGTTCTTCAGTGTAGCATTCTGATGTCCTTCAGGGTAGCATTCTGATGTTCTTCTGGGTAGCATTCTGATGTCCTTCAGTGTAGCATTCTGTTCAGTGTAGCATTCTGTTCTTCAGTGTAGGATGCTGATGTCCTTCAGTGTAGCATTCTGATGTCCTTCAGTGTAGCACTCTGTTCTTCAGTGTAGCATTCTGTTCTTCAGTGTAGCATTCTGATGTTCTTCAGTGTAGCATTCTGATGTCCTTCAGTGTAAAATTCTGTTCTTCAGTGTAGCATTCTGTTCTTCAGTGTAGCATTCTGATGTTCTTCAGTGTAGCATTCTGATGTCCTTCAGTGTAAAATTCTGTTCTTCAGTGTAGCATTCTGTTCTTTAGTGTAGCATTCTGTTCTTTATTGTAGCATTATGATGTCCTTCAGTGTAGCATTCTGTTCTTCAGTGTAGCGTTCTGTTCTTCAATGTAGCATTCTGTTCTTCAGTGTAGCATTCTGATGTTCTTCAGTGTAGCACTCTATTCTTCAGTGTAGCATTCTGTTCTTCAGTGTAGCATTCTGATGTTCTTCAGTGTAGCATTCTGATGTCCTTCAGTGTAAAATTCTGTTCTTCAGTGTAGCATTCTGTTCTTCAGTGTAGCATTCTGATGTTCTTCAGTGTAGCATTCTGATGTCCTTCAGTGTAAAATTCTGTTCTTCAGTGTAGCATTCTGTTCTTTAGTGTAGCATTCTGTTCTTTATTGTAGCATTATGATGTCCTTCAGTGTAGCATTCTGTTCTTCAGTGTAGCGTTCTGTTCTTCAATGTAGCATTCTGTTCTTCAGTGTAGCATTCTGATGTTCTTCAGTGTAGCATTCTGTCAGAGGGATGACAGACACTGTGATGCAGTGTACACTATGGAGTGAACAATCTGAAACTGTCACCTGTTCTTTGTTGATATATTTTCATTATGATCTATCAATCAATCAAATGTATTTATAAAGCCCTTTTTACATAGCACAAACTGCTATACAGAAACCCAGCCTAAAACCCCAAACAGCAAGCAATGCAGATGTAGAAGCACAGTGGCTAAGAAAAATCCCTAGAAAGGCAGGAACCTAGGAAGGAACCTAGAAAGGAACCAGGCTCTGTGGGGTGGCCAGTCCTCTTATGGTTGTGCTGGGTGGAGATTATAATAGTACATGGCCAAGATGTTCAAACGTTCATAGATGACCAGCAGGGTCAAATAATAATAATCATAGTGGTTGTAGAGGATGCAACAGGTCAGCACCTCAGGAGTAAATGTCAGTTGGCTTTTCATAGCCGATCATTCAGAGTTAGAGACAGCAGGCGCGGTAGAGAGAGAAAGAGTCAAAAACAGCAGGTCCGGGACAAGGTAGCACCTTGTGACCAGGTCAGGGTCCCATAGCCGCAGGCAGAACAGTTGAAACTGGAGCAGCAGCACAACCGGGTGGACTGGGCACAGCAAGGAGTCATCAGGCCAGGTAGTCCTGAGGCATGGTCCTAGGGCTCAGGTCCCGAGAGAGAGAGAATTAGAGGGAGCATACTTAAATTCACACTAGACACTGGATAAGACAGGAGAAATAATCCAAATATAATAGACTGACCCTAGCCCCCCGAGACAAACTAATGCAGCATAAATACTGGAGGCTGAGACAGGAGGGGTCGGGAGACACTGTGGACCTGTCCGACGATACCCCCAGACAGGGCCAACAAGGCAGGATATAACCTGACCCATTTTGCCAAAGAACAGCCCCCACACCACAAGAAGGACATATTCAATCACCAACTTACTACCCTGAGACAAGGCCGAGTATAACCCACGAAAATCTCCCCCATGGCACAAACCCAAGGGGGGCGTCAAACCTGGACAGGAAGATCACGTCAGTGACTCAACCCACTCAAGTGATGGGACGGCATGGAAGAGCACCAGTAAGCCAATTACTCAGCCCCTGTAATAGGGTTAGAGGCAGAGAATCACGGTGGAGAGAGGGGAACCGGCCAGGTAGAGACTGCAAGGGTGTTTCATCGCTCCAGTGCCTTTCCGCTCACCTTTACACCCCTGGGCCAGATAACACTCAATCTTAGGACCAACTGAAGAGATGAGTCTTCAATAAAGACTTAAAGGTTGAGACTGAGTCTACGTCTCTCACATGGATAAGCCCTGCCTCCAGCTGTTTGCTTAGAAATTCTAGGGACAATAAGGAGGCCTGCATCTTGTGACCGTAGCGTGCGTGTAGGTACAGTTGAAGTCGTAAGTTAACATACACCTTAGCCAAATATATTTAACTCAGTTTTTCACAATTCCTGACATTCAATCCTAGTAAGAATTCCCTGTTTTAGGTCAGTTAGGATCACCACTTTATTTTAAGAATGTGAAATGTCAGAATAATAGTAGAGAGAATGATTTATTTCAACTTGTATTTCTTTCATCACATTCCCAGTGGGTCAGAAGTTTACATACACTCAATTAGTATTTGGTAGCATTGCCTTTACATGGTTTAACTTGGGTCAAACATGTTGGGTTGCCTTTCACAAGCTTCCCACAATAACTTGGGTGAATTTTGTAGGCCTCCTTGCTCGCACACATGTTTTCAGTTCAGTGCCCACTCATTTTCTGTAGGATTGAGGTCAGGGCTTTCTGATGGCCACTCCAATACCTTGATTTCGTTGTCCTTAAGCCATTTTCACACACCTTAGGAAGTATGCTTGTGGTTTTATCCATTTGGAAGACTCATTTGCGACCAAGCTTTAACTTCCTGACTGATGTCTTGAGATGTTGCTTCAATATATCCACATATTGTCCTTCCTCATGATGCCATTTATTTTGTGAAGTGTACCAGTCCCTCTTGCAGCAAAGCACCCCCACAACATGATGCTGCCACCCATGTGCTTCATGGTTGGGATGGTGTTCCTCGGCTTGCAAGCCTCCAACTTTTCCTCCCAAACATAACGATGGTCAATATGGTCAAACAGTTCTATTTTTGTTTCATCAGACCAGATGATATTTCTCCACAATGAACAATCTTTGTCCCCATGTGCAGTTGCAAATTGTAGTCTGGCTTATTTATGGTGGGTTTGGAGCAAGGGCCTTCTTCCTTGCTGAGCAGCCTTTCAGGTGATGTAAATATAGGACTCGTTTTACTGTGGATATAGATACTTTTGTACCCGTTTCCTCCAGAATCTTCACAAGGTCCTTTGCTGTTGTTCTGGGATTGATTTGCACTTTTCGCACCAAAGTACGTTCATCTCTAGGAGACAGAACGTGTCTCCTTCCTGAGCGGTATGATGGCTGTGTGGTCCCATGGTGTTTATACTTGCATACTATTGTTTGTACAGATGAACGTGGTACCTTCAGGCATTTGGAAATTGCTCCCAAGGATGAACCAGACTTGTGCAGGACTACAATTTTTTTCTGAGGACTTGGCTGATTTCTTTAGATTTTCCCATGATGTCAAGGAAAGAGGCACTGAGTTTGAAGGTAGGCTTTGGAATACATCCACAGGTACACCTCCAATTGACTCAAATTATGTCAATTAGCCTATCAGAAGCTTCTAAAGCCATGACATAATTTTCTGGAATGTTCCAAGCTATTTAAAGGCACAGTCAGCTTAGTGTATGTAAACTTTTGACCCACTGGATTTGTGATACAGTGAACGATAAGCGAAATTATCTGTCTGTAAACAATTGTTGGAAAGGTTACTTGTGTCATGCACAAAGTAGTTGTCCTAACCGACTTGCCCAAACTATGGTTTGTTAACAAGACATTTGTGGAGTGGTTGAAAAACAAGTTTTAATGAATCCAACCAAAGTGTATGAAAACTTCTGACTTTAACTGTATGTAAGGCAGGACCAATTCGGAGAGATAGGTAGGAGCAAGCCAATATAATGCTTTGTAGGTTAGCAGTAAAACCTTAAAATCAGCCCTAGCCTTAACAGGAAGCCATTGTAGAGAGACTAGCCCTGGAGTAATATGATCAAATTAGTTGGTTCTAGTCAAGATTCTAGCAGCCGTGTTTAGCACTAACTGAAGTTTATTTAGTGCTTTATCTAGGTAGCCGGAAATTAGAGCATTTCAGTAGACTAATCTTGAAGTGACAAAAGCATGGATTAACTTTTCTGCATCTTTTTTTGGACAGAAAGATTAAGATTTATAAAATGCTACGAAGATGGAAGCTGTCCTTGAAACAGTCTTGATATATTCATCAAAAGAGAGATCAGGGTCCAGAGTAACGCCAAGGTCCTTCACAGTTTAATTTGAGATGACTGTACAATCATCAAGATTAATCGTCAGATCCAACAGATCTCTTTGTTTCTTGGGACCTAGAACACGCATCTGTTTTTTCGAGTTTAAAAGTAAAACATTTGCCGCCATCCACTTCCTTATGTCTGAAACACAGGCTTCCAGGGAGGGACATTTTGGGGCTTTACCATGTTTCATTAAAATGTATAGCTGGTTTCATTCGGAAACATAATGTACATCATGTTTCTGAATGACATCACCAAGAGGTAAAATATATAGTGAAAACAATAATGGTCCTAAAATGGAACCTTCAGGAACACCGAAACATACAATTGATTTGTCAGAGGACAAACAGAAAAACTGATATCTTTCCAACAGATACGCTCTAAACCAGGCCAGAACTTGGGTTCAATTTGGGTTTCCAATCTCTCCAAACGTATGTGGTGATCAATGGTGTCAAAAGCAGCACTAAGGTTTCGGAGCACGAGGACAGATGAAGAGCCTCGATCTGAAGTTATGAAACAGTCATTTACCACCTTCACGAGTGCAGTCTCAGTGCTATGATGGGGTCTAAAACCAGACTGAAGCGTTTTGTATACATTGTTTGTCTTCAGGAAGGCAGTGAGTTCCAGGGCAACAGCTTTTTCAAAAAAAATTGAAAGAAATGGAAGCTTCGATTTAGGCAGATAGTTTTTTATATTTTCTGGGTCAAGGTTTTGACTTTTTCAAGAGAGGCTTTATTACTGCCACTTTTAGTGAGTTTGGTACACATCCGTTGGATTGAGAGACGTTTATTATGTTCAACATAGGAGGGCCAAACACAGGAAGCAGATATTTCAGTAGTTTAGTTGGAATAGGGTCCAGTATGCAGCTTGAAGGTTTAGAGGCCATTACAATTTTCATGAATGTGTCGAGAGATATAGAATTTAAGAAACTTGAGTGTCTCCCTTGATCCTAGGTTCTGGCAGTGTTGTGCAGACTCAGGACAACTGAGTTTAGGAGAAATATGCAGATTTAAAGAGGAGTCCATCATTTGCTTTCTAATGATCATGATATTTTCGTCAAAGAAGTTCATGAATTTATCACTGCTGAATTGAAAGCCATCCTCTCTTGGTGAATGCTGCTTTTTAGTTAGCTTTGCAACAGTATTAAAAATACATTTTGGATTGTTCTTATTCTCCTTAAGTTGGGAAAATAGGATGATCGAGCAGCAGTGAGGGCTCTTCGAAACGGCAAGATACTATCTTCCCAAGCTATTCGGAAGACTTCCAGTATGGTGTAGCGCCATTTCGGTTCCAATTTTCTGGAAGCTTGCTTCAGGACTTGGATATTTTCTGTATACCAGGAAGCTAGTTTCTTATGAAAAACAAACGTTTTTTGCTTTTAGGGTGCGAATGCATCTAGATTATTATGCAAGGTAAAATTGAGTTCCTCAGTTCGGTGGTTATCCGATTTTTGTACTCTGACGTCCTTGGGTAGGTGTAACGAGTCTGGAAAGGCATCTAGGACTCTTTGGGTTGTTGTTTATAGCACAGCTTTTGATGATCCTTGGTTGGGGTCTGAGCAGATTATTTGATGCAATTGCAAATGTAATAAAATGGTGGTCCGCTAGTCCAGGTGTCACGACTTCCGCCGAAGTCGGTCCCTCTCCTTGTTCGGGCTGTGTTCGGCACCGAACTTCTAGCCATCATTGATCCATTTTTCATTTTCCATTGGTTTTGTCTTGTCTTCCTTCACACCTGGTTCCAATCCCATTACATGTTGTGTATTTAATCCTCTGTTTCCCCTCATGTTTTGTCAGAGATTGTTTTATTGTATGTTTGTGCAAGTCACGTGTTGGTGTGCGACGGATTTTGTACTCGCATGTTATTTTTTTTATATTTTGTTTTTTAAATTTGTATGAGCACTTATTAAACGACTTTGTTTATACCAAGTTTGTTTTCCTGCGCCTGACTTCCCTGCCACCGACATGCACCCATTACACCAGGATTTTGAGGAAAAACATTAAGATCCAGAATATTTATTCCTCGAGAAAAAACTAGGTCCAGAGTATGACTGAAGCAGTGAGTAGGTCCGGAGACATGTTGGAAAAACCCCACTGAGACGATGATGGTTCCGAAGGCCTTTTGGAGTGGGTTTGTGGACTTTTCCATGTGAATATTAAAGTCACCAAAAATATGAATATTATCTGTCATGACTACAAAGTCTGGGAGGCCTGTAAATGGTAGCTGTAAAAAGTGATTGAGTAGGCTGCATAGATTTCATGACTAGAAGCTCAAAAGACGAAAATTCATTGTTTTTTTTGTAATTTGCTATCATAAATGTTAGCAACACCTCCGGCCTTTGCGGGATGCGCGGGGGATATGGTCACTAGTGTAACCAGGAGGAGAGGCCTCATTTAACACAGTAAATTCATCAGGCTTAAACCATGTTTCAGTCAGGCCCATCACATCAAGATTATGATCAGTGATTAGTTCATTGACTATAACTGCCTTTGAAGTGAGGGATCTAACATTAAGTAGCCCAATTTTGAGACCTGAGATATCACAATCTCTTTCAATAATGACAGGAATGGAGGAGGTCTTTCTTCCAGTGAGATTGCTAGAGCGAACACCTCCATGTTTAGTTCTGCCCAACCTAGATCGAGGCACAAACACAGTCTCAATGGGGATAGCTGAGCTGACTACACTGTCTGTGTTAGTGGCAGACTCCACTAAGCTGGCAGGCTGGCTAACAGCCTGCTCCCTGGCCTGCACCCTATCTCATTGTGGAGCTAGAGGAGTTAGAGCCCTGTCTATGTTCATAGATAAGATGAGAGCACCCCTCCAGCTAGGATGGAGTCCGTCACTCCTCATCAGGCCAGGCTTGGTCCTGTTTGTGGGTTAGTCCCAGAAAGAGGGCCAATTATCTACAAATTCTATCTTTTGGGAGGGGCAGGAAACAGTTTTCAACCTGCGATTGAGTTGTGAGACTGCTGTAGAGCTCATCACTCCCCCTAACTGGTAGGGGACCAGAGACAATTACTCGATGCCGACACATCTTTACACGCTGAAGCAATGTTGCTCTTGGTGACCTCTGACTGTTTCATACTAACATTGTTGGTGCCAACGTGGATAACATTATCCCTATACTCTCTACACTCGCCAGTTTTAGCCTTAGCCAGCACCATCTTCAGATTAGCCTTAACGTCGGCAGCCCTGCCCCCTGGTAAACAGTGTATGATTGCTGGATGATTCATTTTAAGTCTAACACTGCAGGTAATGGAGTCGTCAATGTCTAGGGTTTTCAATTTGTCAGAGCTATTGTTGGGAGGCTTCGGCGTCTCAGACCCTGTAACGGGTGGAGGAGAGACCAGAGAAGGCTCGGTCTCTGATTTCGCCTCGTTGCTTTATGGGGAAAACCGGTTGAAAGTTTTCATGTTAATGTTACTACTTACCTTCGGCTGGAGGAGTTCCTGTAGAACTATGTCCAGATAAAGCATCTGGGATGAAAAAGTTGAATGAAAAAATTAGAGCGAGGGAAAAAATAAAAAGTAAAAAGTAAAAACCGCAAAGTTGGCAAGAGGCAACGTCAGGTTAACAACAAACCGCAACAAGCCCACAAGTTGTGACCGGAAATGACATAGAAGGATTTGTGTCCCAGTCTCTATTAAGGCTCTATTAAATCCGTAATGCAGAAATTCAGGCTTACATTTAAATTTAAAGGCGGAGACTGCGTTTGCGATAAACGCTGCATATGTTGACTAAATCGGAAATTACCTTCAAATTTCTATCACGCAACCTATAATCCTTCAGTGATCCAGATTGAGTCGTGCCAGTAAAAACAACAACAGCTGTATTTTTTATTTTTCTATCAACAGCTGTAAGGTTTCTCTTGCACAATGATTCTGATAGTTGTTTTACCTGCTTTAGTTTCACGCACTGACTAAGTTGCTTTGGATAGGATTAAATACCATCATATGGAAATTGCATTGATTTCCCCACAGGGTAGTTTTAACTGATTGTCTTTATGGTGACTACTAGTTATATTAGTGCTGCAATTCAGTGATTCATATGTACTGTATTAAATAAGATGGAATGCAATCTGTATGTACAGTGCCTTGCGAAAGTATTCGGCCCCTTGAACTTTGCGACCTTTTGCCACATTTCAGGCTTCAAACATAAAGATATAAAACTGTATTTTTTTTGTGAAGAATCAACAACAAGTGGGACACAATCATGAAGTGGAACGACATTTATTGGATATTTCAAACTGTCTTAACAAACAAAAAACTGAAAAATTGGGCGTGCAAAATTATTCAGCCCCTTTACTTTCAGTGCAGCAAACTCTCTCCAGAAGTTCAGTGAGGATCTCTGAATGATCCAATGTTGACCTAAATGACTAATGATGATAAATACAATCCACCTGTGTGTAATCAAGTCTCTGTATAAATGCACCTGCACTGTGATAGTCTCAGAGGTCCGTTAAAAGCGCAGAGAGCATCATGAAGAACGAGGAACACACCAGGCAGGTCCGAGATACTGTTGTGACGAAGTTTAAAGCCGGATTTGGATACAAAAAGATTTCCCAAGCTTTAAACATCCCAAGGAGCACTGTGCAAGCGATAATATTGAAATGGAAGGAGTATCAGACCACTGCAAATCTACCAAGACCTGGCCGTCCCTCTAAACTTTCAGCTCATACAAGGAGAAGACTGATCAGAGATGCAGCCAAGAGGCCCATGATCACTCTGGATGAACTGCAGAGATCTACAGCTGAGGTGGGAGACTCTGTCCATAGGACAACAATCAGTCGTATATTGCACAAATCTGGCCTTTATGGAAGAGTGGCAAGAAGAAAGCCATTTCTTAAAGATATCCATAAAAAGTGTAGTTTAAAGTTTGTCACAAGCCACCTGGGAGACACACCAAACATGTGGAAGAAGGTGCTCTGGTCAGATGAAACCAAAATTGAACTTTTTGGCAACAATGCAAAATGTTATGTTTGGCGTAAAAGCAACACAGCTGAACACACCATCCCCACTGTCAAACATGGTGGTGGCAGCATCATGGTTTGGGCCTGCTTTTCTTCAGCAGGGACAGGGAAGATGGTTAAAATTGATGGGAAGATGGATGGAGCCAAATACAGGACCATTCTGGAAGAAAACCTGATGGAGTCTGCAAAAGATCTGAGACTGGGACGGAGATTTGTCTTCCAACAAGACAATGATCCAAAACATAAAGCAAAATCTACAATGGAATGGTTCAAAAATAAACATATCCAGGTGTTAGAATGGCCAAGTCAAAGTCCAGACCTGAATCCAATCGAGAATCTGTGGAAAGAACTGAAAACTGCTGTTCACAAATGCTCTCCATCCAACCTCCCAACCTCACTGAGCTCGAGCTGTTTTGCAAGGAGGAATGGGAAAACATTTCAGTCTCTCGATGTGCAAAACTGATAGAGACATACCCCAAGCGACTTACAGCTGTAATCGCAGCAAAAGGTGGCGCTACAAAGTATTAACTTAAGGGGGCTGAATCATTTTGCACGCCCAATTTTTCAGTTCTTGATTTGTTAAAAAAGTTTGAAATATCCAATACATGTCGTTCCACTTCATGATTGTGCCCCACTTGTTGTTGATTCTTCACAAAAAAATACAGTTTTATATCTTTATGTTTGAAGCCTGAAATGTGGCAAAAGGTTGCAAAGTTCAAGGGGGCCGAATACTTTCGCAAGGCACTGTATGTGTTTGCATCGTGACAGTAGCCTCATTTATACCTGGTGTCACGACTGCCGCCGAAGTCGGTCCCTCTCCTTGTTCGGGCGGTGTTCGGCGGTCGACGTCACCGGTCTTCTAGCCATCACCGCTCCACTTTTCATTTTCCATTTGCTTTGTCTTGGTTTTCCGCACACCTGGTTCACATCTGACTAAATGTATATTACCCTCTGTTCCCCCCCATGTCTGTGTGTGGAACTGTTTGTTTGTTACGTGTGGTTCGCATCAGACTGTTTTGCGCCGGTTATGTGTTTGACCCGTGTGTTTTGTTTATTGTACCGTTTTTGTACTTTGGGCATTATCACTGTTTTCCATGGGCATGAATAAAGTGTGCCTGTTATCACCCATCTCTGCTCTCCTGCACCTGACTTACCTTCAACCAGTTGCACACATTGTGACACCTGGCCCTAACATGCATCCTTTATCCTGATCTTTTCCATATTCTGATTGTGCCCACATTTTCAGACATGCGTCTACATAATATCATATGATATTAAAATAAGTATCTTGTTCGTTCACTGTGTCCTCATAGTGACCAAATACCTAGTCAGTTTCACAACTAAATGCATTCATCCGAAATGTGTCTTCCTCATTTAACCCAACCCCTCTGAATCAGAGAGGTGCGCAGGGCTGCCTCACTCGGTGTCCACGTCGTCAGCGCCTGGGGAGCAGTTGTTGTTGGGGTTTAACTGCCTTGCTCAAGGGCAGAACGGCCGATTTTCCCACCTTTCCGGGTCAGGGATGCTCTTGATGGGATTCCCAGAAATAATTCACACCCCTTGGGCACTGTCTCTTATGAGCCCATCCTCATGCCTTACAGTACATAAAGATGATGAGAAATGCTCTTGGTCCAGCGAAGTGTAGTAGCATACAGATGTAGGACCTTAATTTGATCACTCTATTGCAGGAGAACTTTCCTGCAATGCATGTAATTATAAACCTGATGTGTTCGAGGTCTAAAAAGGCTTCTGAAGTTTGTAATTTCCACTTTCAAAAATGTCCATTATTTACAATACACATTCACATTTCTTGTTGCTGTAGGATTATTATTATTAATATTATTTTCCTGTTGAAGCAAACTGGCTCATATTAAGATCCTACATCTCTATCGATAGAGTCCTACCTAACAGATTACTTTGATTGTCATGTCATTTGTGAAGTAATGTGAGTGTCGACTTGGGTTCCTGTGAGTCCAGGGTTTGTGCCACAGACATTCACACCGCATGGTTCTGCATGTTTTCGTTCTCCACACATGTAGATACTCGCTGTTACTAAGGGTTAATGTTTAAGCATTAAAATAAAGAGCGCAGAAATGTCCATTTCCTCCATTCCCCTTACCCAGAAGCGAGCCAGCTCGAACCTATCAAGCTGTTCCTGAGGCAATTCACTCCACATAACCAAAGCAGAATGGAAGCTGGGGGAGAGAAACACAATTACAGAGAGAGACACCATTTCCCCATTCTGCTGTAAATCGGGCTCCGCTGGCCCTGCTGCTGTTGCTGTTTGATTGATGCATGGCCACCTGCCACGCCGTGAGGCGCTAGCTGACGCTGGAACGTGTCGCCGGACAGATATTATTTGGTTAATGTTGTGTAGATGTTGGAGCGATAACGATTAAAAATATCACTTTGCCAGTCTAGAGAAAGAGATGGAGGAGAAGTGGGAGGAGGAGATGCTAGGAGGGTCTGAAGAGGGGAGGTGGGGCAGGAGTGGGTGGTGTTTACATGCGTGCGTGCGTGCGTGCGTGTGTGTGTGTGTACATGCGTGTGTGGGTCACTGTAAGATCTTAGTATAAATCAGAATCGGTACCTGATGGTGTAGCGGTGTGCCTCATTGCCCACAGAGAGAAAACAAGTGTACGGTATGTCAGAGTACGGTATGTCAGAATATGTCAGGGCATACAATGTTACACAGTTACATGCACACAATAATGTGACAGTCAGGTTAATTTAATAGTTTGTTTAAAGCGTTTACATGCTTTGCATGAATAATGATTTCAATCAAAATAAATATTCTACCACAGTGACCATGTTATTTTTGCAAAGACTATTTGATTCTGAGTTCGGACATAACATTTGTAAGTGAAAACTATTTCTAAGTTGCATACTTTCAGTTTTTTCTGAACTCACTTCACTATGCGCATTAGAGGCAGGAACCTATGCTGCCTATGCTGGCACATGTGCAGATCAAATACACTTCTGAAATGCTGATTTACGTGTTTACATAATCCTAATAACTTGAAAGATTGCTCAGAAAACCAGGTGTTTTAATCGTCTTATACTTGCTTCGATTAGGACTTTACGCCAATTAAAATAAGCAGATGTCCCTAAGCAGAATAAGGTGCTTACATGACTATCACCAGTCTCCTCAGTAGCTAAGTTGGCACGTTTTTGGTTATTTATAACATATTACTGCAGTATTACAACAATAATAACGTAGTACACAGCCTAGTACTGTAAATAATGTATTTTCATGAATGTGATATGAAAGATGTGTGATACAAAATGGTGAACATGGCGATATGAGATACAAACGTAGAAATTGGAAAGGCTTCAATTTCAAACTCTGATACAACCTATTAGATGGCCATAAATTACAATTTCACTGTAAGTGGATGTAGCATGCGAATTGGAATAAATTGATCCTGATGGAAATGATGGGTAATTGTATAAGTCGCAGCTGCTATTTCAACACCGTTTAGAAGTCCTATAACCTGCTGCCAGGTATAGAATGTACAATTCTAAACTGCTCCAGTCCCATCTGCAGATTTGTTCTTCTCTGCAGGTAACTGTTGATGGGTCACGTGAAGAGTTACTGTGGTCAGTGTACTGACAGATGAAGAAAAAACAATCCCTGATGTACTGTAGGCATTTTTGCTGAAACCCATTGGTTTCAATAACATATAGATTTTTCAAGCAAACTTCCACTCTGCTTCAAATTAAGCAGCTGCTGGATATCTCTTCATCTGAAATTCAGCTCCACTCTTCATGCACCTTGGCTTAAATGGGAGGTAGCAACAGTATTCTGTAAGTATTCTGACACACGGTAAGGAGTAGAGTTCAGATGACATCAGAGAAAGTTCTCACTTTTCTTTCTTGAACTTTTTTCCTTCCTCCTCCATCTTTGTCACCTCTTGAACAAACAATGGCTTTGTGCTGAGAAAAGCCAATGGATTTCCTAACCCCCGTAATGTCCCCTCTTCCCGCGGCCGTTTCCTTTATTTGCTTTTAATTTGTATCGATCTTTCACCCGCACCTCAATTTTGCCGATGTCAAAGGGGTGAAGGCAGCATTACAATATACAATGTTCTCTCCTCTCTTATCGAAGGGGAAATGAAAAGCAAATGGCACCTTTGTCCAGGACGTGTGTCCGCCCAGGCGGAAGGGGCTTTGAAACTCGGGACAAAATTGAAAAGGTTGCGGGTTCACATCCCTGGACAATGCAAGCCCTCCCTCTAACCCCAGCCTTCTGCTTCCACTCCTGCAGCTTCAGGAGATTAAAAACATCAGAGAGATAAGAGGAGAAATCGGCCAGACGTTTTCGGTCTGTAGTGGCCCTCCGATCGAAAGGCAGAAGTGCTCACATTGGCCAAAACACAGACCGATGCACTGCAGGAGAGAGGATGAATCATTCAGAACTGACCTTGGCTTGATCTTCTTTGGCCCAAAGACAGGTTTGATTTGTATCCAGCTCTGAAAGGGAAATGCTAGGTATAGACTGGAATAAATCAATAACAAAACAACACAGAATCAAAGAGGAGACGAGAGCAAAGGACATGTGATGTAAGACAATAACAATCAGATTGCTTTTCTCATTGGAGTACAAAGTGCAAAGAAGATCAATCTGAAGTATCAAACTTTCGCTATAATAAAAGCACAACGTTTACTGGAGTGAGGATATTGTTACAATGATTCAAAAAGCTTACATGCATAACAATCCAGTATGAATCAATTCACACACCGACATGAGCATGACTCCTGTAAGTCTCTGGTTGCTGCAAAGCCAGTCTCTTGGCAGTCTCTCCAGTCCTTGCCTTTCGTGAACCTGGAGATGTCATGGAAATGCATTCAGGCTTTCTGTTGAATAGGTGAGGCTCTGTGGAGATGGTGAGAGAACACAGAGCAGTAAAGGCCACCCGGCAGTACACCAGCAGATTGACATTGTTCCCACTAGAGAGACACACTAAACATTGTCATATTAGGACCGACACAAAATGACACAGAGGCTGTCCTGATATGGACACGGTACAGAGACTTAGACACTCTTTGTGTCACTTCTCCTCTAGACTAAGAGGTATTGAGGAAGCTGGCTCACTGTACTGAGCACAGAGTGCTGAGACAAAGCCCTAAAATATATATTTGGTTAGAATGGTTATAATGGTTTATGCTGTTCTTTTTTGTCCACCAAAATATAATTATTGTGCCCAAAAACCCCATCTGTTTACAGTTTCACTGTTGATTTCATTCAGATGAATAGATTTTGTATATTTTTTCTTGAACCTGCTGTATGTGATTTAAGCCAATGCTATGCTCGTCTGTAGCCAAACCTCTGCTAGTCTGTAGTCTCGTGCCATGCCATTACCATATTTCCAGCAAGCCAGAGATGAAGCCCCACCACCACAGATCTCATCACTCCTCAGACCAGACCCATACCTCAAACTGTGCTGGGATACAAAATACCCACACATCTCACATCTCACAAGCAACCGATCAATTTCAACCAGGGTTCAGAGAGGGAGCGGTAGGGGTTGAAGAAGAGAGAGGAGGGATAGAGAGATTGAGACAGACTGCGCAACAAAATATGTCTGTATTTTGATTTGCCTTAAAAGATCATTTTTAAAGTTCAGCTCCTGGTGAGATCTGTCTGGTATATCCTTCTGTCCCTTTAACCATCGGTCGGGGGCTGTATGCTCTCCCGTCTCTTCTCTCCCCTCCTGTGCTCTCTCTCTGGCCGACCTGATGTTTGAATTAACTGATCTAAATGACAGGGACCACATCGCCCACAGGGTCCTGCTCTCTCCCAGCGTTTCAAAGGCCCAGCGACCCACCAACCCAGGTGCTGTTGGCTGTCAGGGAGGAGACTAAAGCGAGATACAGGGAAACGTGTAGCAGGGAGATAACATGTATGGGACCGAGCCGTCAGCCTCCGCGCTGCAGCGTGCCGCGGTCCCTCTTTGACAGGCTTATTAACGGGAAGCCGCGGTGAAAAGGAGGCCTATCGGCGTTGGGATCAGGGGAGAAGAAACCTTTCTTATCACCAGGACACCAGGGATTAGAGTCTGGCCTCCTCTGATAAATGAATTATTCACTATTAACGGTCACGTTTAAAGGCTGTCAGACACACAGACAGAGCCACCCTAAACCAAACCACAGCAGTGGACATCCCCAGATAGACAGAGTGAAAGAGAACGAGGGATCGGTTCAGTATCTTTGTCTTACTGCAACTGTTAGTTTCTTTTTTTGTGAACAATTATTTATACGCTTTTCCTTGTGTCAATAACAAAATACAATACCTAGTCATGTGTACTGTTCAATAGGGGGGTTGGTTATTTTATTACATCAGTCTGGTTAGTCTGTTTCTCTCCTTTGTTTTGATTTTCCTCTCTGATGAAAGATATAGAAGAGAGAGACAGAAGAGAAAGGCTGTCATGTCACATCAGATTCCACCATTGAGCTTGGAAACCTACTGGCAATGTCACATCACATGACAGAATCATTCAGACGTAATGGGAAAATATATTTTGGATTGTAGTAAACAATATCATCAGGAGGCACAAACAAATGCTTTTTGGTCCACTGGAGTCCTAATCAAGATGTACCATTCATCGTCTCTGTGTTTTCAATTACAAATAAAGTGTGAAAAGACTGGAGGCTCTCCTGAGAACAGTGGAATTACAGGCCGTGCCAAGACAGCCTTCTGGTTAATTCATACAAATGGCCATTTGAATTATTTAAAGGGACGACTTTCATTTGGGCAATTAATTGTGAGATATTGACTAGAGGCTTAAGACCAAAGACAACTCTCTCTCCAGATTTAAACATAGAGAATCAAACAACTCAGGTTTTAGACTGTAAAGAGGGTATTAGCTTTAGGCTAGTCCTTTAAAATGTTAGCTTTGTTTGATGTTTTTAAGTGGATTTTTTCAAAGGTATAATCAATCATCTTCTTATAGCTCATTGCAACTATACAACCAATCATACTCAGTGTGTTCTTCAAATAGCTTCTTTATTGAATGTCTTACATTTCACAATATGTACCGTATTTCAGAATAATATAAAGTAGAAAAATAAAATAATACCGTCTGTATCATAACCTATAAAATAACTGACAATCCCAAACAGTTGTGCCACTTTCCCTTGTCTATAAAGAAATAACAGTGTCTTCCATTGTGAAAGAACATTAAAACAAACAGGTCTTGTGGTTCACATGAATGGATACATCAACGTTAGAGTGTCACATGTAAAGCACATCCCCAAAAAGATCAAAGCCACGAAGCATAGTCACATGTGCATATCCTCGTTTTCATCCCCCCTCTCTAGAAAAAGGCAGTTCTTTGAACAACAATGTAAGTTGAGACAAGGGGGTCCTAAATACACAGACATGCCCCAACAGTGTCACACACCTGCCCTTTAATACCCTTGAGGGGGCTGTTTAAAGCCTGTCAACCCAGCTCACCTCTAGTCTAACAGACGGACTGAGACAGAGCTGCAGCAGCAGGAGACCTGGGTTAAAATACTGTACAAAATCGTTGAAAAACTTTTAGCATTTGCTTTAGTTTGCATGAAGTGCAAGATAGGTGGAGTTTTTGGTCTATTTCAGGTTTATTCTACTGGTTCCAATAAGCCAGGCAAGCTCAATCAAGCACAGATAAACTATTTGAAATTATTTGGAGTTCTATTTTAACACAGGTCTGAGCGGCAGCAGGCTATACATGCTGTGTGATTGGCTGTCGGGGGCTCCGCTAGCCTCCTCTGTACTAATAGTTGTGAATGCTGTGAATTTTAATGTCCCCTCATATTTTATTAATCCCCAAACCCATGGGATATCAGCTTGGTGATTTATGAAAAGAAAACATCAATGCTGTGGTACTAATGAGGAGCAGGGTGAAGGGATGGCGGAATGGAGGAAGGGAGGGTAGGGCAGTGGTGGGAGTCTGAGGGAGGGGAGGGGAGTTGTGGTGGGGGTGAGGGATGTGAACCCCTCCAGATATGGGAGAAAAAAAACAATATTTGACTGTGTTCTGCTGGGGCCCCATCTGTTAAATGAGTGTGCCTCAGGGGTTGGAACAGTACAGAACAGAGATCTGTGTCTGTCTCTCTGGTGTTGTGGTGCCTTGTCTTCGCTAAACTGTCTCTTTGGTGTTGTGGTGCCTTGTCTTCGCTAAACTGTCTCTCTGGTGTTGTGGTGCCTTGTCTTCGCTAAACTGTCTATCTGGTGTTGTGGTGCCTTGTCTTCGTTAAACTGTCTCTCTGATGTTGTGGTGCCTTGTCTTCGCTAAACTGTCTCTCTGGTGTTGTGGTGACCTGTCTTCGCTAAACTGTCTCTCTGGTGTTGTGGTGCCTTGTCTTCGCTAAACTGTCTCTCTGGTGTTGTGGTGCCTTGTCTTCGCTAAACTGTCTCTCTGGTGTTGTGGTGCCTTGTCTTCGCTACACTGTCTCTCTGGTGTTGTGGTGCCTTGTCTTCGCTAAACTGTCTCTCTGGTGTTGTGGTGCCTTGTCTTCGCTAAACTGTCTCTCTAGTGTTGTGGTGCCTTGTCTTCGCTAAACTGTCTCTCTGGTGTCGTGGTACATTGTCTTCGCTAAACTGTCTCTCTGGTGTTGTGGTACCTTGTCTTCGCGAAACGTGAGCACCTCTCGCTGCTCCTCTGGATGTTGTTGTTATGTTCTGAAGTTGTTGTAATGTTTCAGGGCTGAAACAGGAAGTCTTTGTTGTTGCTCAGATCCTGTCACATATTGCGAAGTGTAAAAGTGACACAACAGCAACTGCATAAGAACCACTGTGACGTGTGGTTCAATAAAACACATGCATATGGAGCAGACTTCCACAAGGTCGAGACAAGAAAAAATAAAAACTACACACAATACCTTATCAGAAGACCTCTTGTGTCACTGTGCAACAAAGTCACAGCAACATCTGAAGACTTTTTCTACAACTGGGTGAATAGTGCTGGCGCTGTCAAAGCATCCTTCATGGCAAGCCTCTAATGCTTCTTTGGACAATAACACTTAGCATTTACTAAATTAGTGAGAGCAGGTGGGTGTGTGTGTGTATGCGACAAATGCTTTTGTGTGTGTGCGTGCCCCCGCACGTTTCTGTCTGTGTGTGTATGTATGTGTGTGTTATTGTTGCCAGGCTGAGGCACTGATGTGATTATGTTATGTGAACAGATGGACAACAGGCCTAATGACCTCCACTACCATTTACCACCATTAATTCACCATAATTTAAGTTCTCTGTGTGGGAATTCACATGGAGTTCATTCTACATATGGGACACAGGACCTCTTATAGGATGATGGATCCAAGAACAACAATTCTGGAACACTGGGTGAAAATCGAAGACTACATTGCTGTGTAAAGAATGTAATTATGTCCAATCATCTGGAACACATCTGATCTGAATGCTCCCCTGTCCTCTGCTCTGGGGATCGTTTGGGTGAAACGTCCAGTGTTGGTTGTCGTAATAGGCCTATTAGGAAATCTATCTAATGGGATTATTTCCTTGTAAATATCATCAACAGTCTCTCTCTACAAACCAATTTAAGAGCTATATACATTTGAAGTCAGAAGTTTACATGCATTATTTATTTCAGCTTTTATTTCTTTCATCACATTCCCTGTGGGTCAGAAGTTTACATACACGCAACTAGTATTTGGTAGCATTGCCTTTAAATTGTTTAACGTGGGTCAAAAATTTCGGGTAGCCTTCCACAAGCTTCCCACAAAAAGATGAGGGAATTTTGGCCCATTCCTCCTGACAGAGCTGGTGTAACTGAGTCAGCAAGGAAGAAGCCACTGCTCCAAAACCGCGATCTTTGTCCCCATGTGCAGTTGCAAACCGTAGACTGGCTTTTTTATGGCGGTTTTGGAGCAGCCTTTCAGGTGATGTCAATATAGGACTCATTTTACTGTGGATATAGATACTTTTGTACCTGTTTCTTCCAGCATATTCACAAGGACCTTTGCTGTTGTTCTGGGATTGATTTGCACTTTTCGCACCAAAGTACGTTCATCTCTAGGAGACAGAACGCGTCTCTTTCCTGAGCGTATGACGACTGCGTCGTCCCATGGTGTTTATACTTGCGTACTATTGTTTGTACAGATGAACGTGGTACCTTCAGGCATTTGGAAATTGCTCCCAAGGATGAACCAGACTTGTGGAGGTACACCATTTTTTTCTGAGGTCTTGGCAGATTTCTTTTGATTTCCCCATGATGTCAAGCAGAGAGGCACTGAGTTTGAAGGTAGGCCTTGAAATACATCCACGGGTACATCCCCAATTGACTCAAATTATGTCAATTAGCCTATCAGAATCTTCTAAAGCCATGACATCATTTTCTGGAATTTTCCAAGCTGTTTCAAGGCACAGTCAACTTAGTGTATGTAAACTTCTCACCCACTGAAATTGTGATACAGTGAATTATACGTGAAATAATCTGTCTGTAAACAATTGTTTGAAAAATTACTTGCATCATGCACAAAGTGGATGTCCTAACCGACTTGCCAAAACTATGGTTTGTTAAAAATACATTTGTGGAGTGTTTGAAAAATGAGTTTTAATGACTCCAACCTAAGTGTTTGTAAACTTCTGACCTCAACTGTATGGTAGAGAAATTGACATTCAATTCTCTGGCAACAGTTCTGGTGGACATTCCTGTAGTCAGTATGCCATTTGCGCGCTCCTTCAAAACTTGAAACATCTGTTGCATTGTGTTGTGTGACAAAACTGCACATTTTAGAATGGACTTTTATTGTCCCCAGCAGAAGGTGCACCTGTGTAATGTTCATGATGTTTAATCAGCTTCTTGATATGCCACACCTGTCAGGTGGATGGATTATCCTGGCAAAGGAAAAATGCTCACTAACAGGTATGTAAACAAATTTGTGCACAACGTTTGAGAGAAATACATTTCGGGGATCTTTTATTTCAACACTTTACAACCACTGGCCACCAGCTCCATCTGATTTACCCCCACCAAAAGCCCCACCACCTCCACCTGACCTACCTCCATTGTTCCACCCACTCCCCTCCCTCTCTACCTGACCCTAACCCTCCCCAACGGAGTTATTCACCATCTGAATAACTTTAATGAGCTATGGAATCCATTAGTGTCACGGCTGTGACCCGGCCAGATGTAAGCCTGGGCATTAGTAGCTCTATTACGTCTAACAAGTGCTGAACTGTCAAAGGAAAGGCCACGGACACCTCAGGGCAGCAGGCAGCAACAAAATCAGGATCTGAGCGGATAGGAGTCATGAAGAGATGACTCGGCATGCCTCACCATGTTTCTGTAATTCTTCTAAAGGTCACAGCAGTAAGGACTTTCTCCTTCTCGTTGTTCTTTAAAGCCTCTGACAGAGACACGTCTACGTTGGATGATAATATGCTCACCTGCCCCTGTCCCCCTGTCACTCAGATGCAGAGTGGCTAGCTAGTTGGATGTTTTGTATTTGTTGTAATATTGTTCCATGGTGCTCAGTGAATTTGCATTTTCTAGTTTTTTTCCGTAATGGGTGGTCAGGATGGTCAGCTCAGATAGGTCGACCTAGTGAAGCAGTCTATTGCTTCCCCTACTTTTTACCAGGGCGGACAGCTGACTTAATGTTCAATATATGTCTCTGAATGGAACCTCAAGTTTGACCTGAATTTAGTTTTGAAACGTGTCCCATAAAATAGATGACCATTAGTGACACTTCTGTAGGGGAATGCTCAATGAACATAGGCCATTAAACGGTGGTCTACAGCTGCTTTTTCATTGATTAATAATTATTGGAAAAGACATGTAGCCTTTGTCATCCGATCAATCTTTGTGACAACTTTAAGAAAATCACCCATTGTCCCTTTATCAATATTGTCTGTGTCCCAAATTGCACCCTATCCCCTACATAGTGCACTATGAAGGAAATAGGGTGCAATTTGGGATGCTAGTGCAGAGAGAGACATCAGGTAGAGTTAAGAGAATGTACTCTGGGGGAGAGGAGAGAGGGCATGCTGTTTTCCCGCTATGATATATTCATGTGGAGGATTCATTTTGAGCCCAGGAATAGGTCAAATGGGCTAAACTTCATAGTGAATAATTTAAGATTCCATTAACATTTAAATTTGACATTAATTTGACACAGTCGGGCCTCAAGATGTGACAAGGTGTAGGGAGGTAGGGAATGAAAAGCTGTGCTATGATAATTGTCCAGATGGCTTTTTTTCTGTTATTGTACTCATCAAGAGTAGAGAAGAAGAGAAGTGTTCTTGGTCTGCAAATTACAGTATGGAGGTTCACCTCCAGGCAAATGCATTGTGATAGCTACAGTAATTAATTATCAAAAGCAGAATTTTCTATCTTTTCTTCTATTTCTCTTTGTCCTCTGAAACCCTCTGTGGAGCTGGCCGAGGAATAACCTTTTAGAATGTGACAGGAGGATTGACACTAAGCTGAACAAAGCTATTCACCTTGTGTGTGTGTGGGTGTGCGTGTGTGTGCGTGTATGCATGTGTGGGCGTGTGTGCATGCCTTTACACATGTGTGTGTACGTGTGTGCATGTGGTGGTGCGTTTTCACATGGGTATGGGTATGTGTGTGTGTGTTGGTGTGTTTACACGTGTGGGTACGTGAGTGTGTGTGTATGTGTGTTAAGAGATCACAGATCAATAGGCTCGGGTCCATCTCCTCCTGACCATCGGGACCTTAGAGATAAGGAGCACAGGTCATGTGACCTGACAAACACCTGACAAACAAGACAAACACTAGGACAGAACCTTTTTTTTTTGAGACAGGCCTGCAACTTGCATTCAGGTCATTTAAATGTACTGTTTGAATTTACTGGACTGCATAATGTATCTTTTATACTTACAAATGAAATGACCAAGCTATTTTACTTGGCTAGGAAGAAAAAGGAAAATGTCTTACATATCACGTGGTAGCATTTTGAGGAATAAAGATAAATTGGAATAATCTCAGAGCCAGAAGTACAAGTATAAATTTGACAAAGGCTTCTTAGGTTGAGGAAAACCATTTTACTCATTGTTGGACCTTCACAGTGGAATAAAATAGGATGCAACTCTGCAAAATATCACAGAGCCTGGCAAGAGGAGTCTTATTGTGATGCCCTCTGAAGGTGCAATACCAGATGGAATTTTGCTTCTTTAGCACTGTTGGAAGACACAGGCACAGGTGGCAGGTTGTACCTTAGATGTGGCGTCCTGCTGTGTGGTTTACCACTGGTGAAAGAAAAGGGGAGACAGTGTTGAGAAACAAACAGGAATATGTAACTACTCATGATAACTAGAACACACTGTGTTCCTGAAATGACTGTATGAATAAATAAAGAGGATAGTATTGTTGTGACTACACGTAAGGATCCAGTGGCTCAGATCAGCTTGGCAATGGTTGACAAATAACCAGGCACTTTTTCACCCACAGAAGAGGGGAGGGGCTCTTTTTGAGACCTCCACACAACGGTTGTAATTATAAGCAGGAGAGAACTTTCTCTCTCTGGCTCTCTAGTCTGGGTAATGGAATGTCTTTGTCTAGAGAGAGACTTTTGCAGCGCAAAAACATCTGAATGTGGGAAAAGGTCATTGGGCACCTAAAGAATAATCATGCCATATTGTCTTTTATTTTGTGACTTCATTAGTAAGGTTATAAAGGAAATTGTGTAAATTGAAAAGTATTTACACTACAGGTATGAAGTCTCCATCCAATTCGTGGTGTAGACAATATGAAAATGTTGTTAAGATATGAATGTGATTTTAGTTTTCTAATAAGATAATTGTTCTTGAGAATACCTTGCACAGTAAGTAGCCAAGCCCTGAGTGAGCTCAGAAATCATGTCAGCATAATAGAACACAGCTTTTTACCAGAGTGTATAAAGGATGAGTTAAGAATGAAAATATCAGACCAGAAAAGCGTGGAGCATTAGCTACATGTGGGAAATGATTGAAACGTTTAACCAACAGGAGGTGAAGGAATAAACTGACCTTCCTTGAGACCAGAAAGACATGAAACCATGGTCCGCAAGTTGAAATGGTTAGAAACTGAAACTCTCAACACGAGGTGAAGAAAATTAACTTACCAGACCAGGACACTGCCAGTCTGCAGCTGCGCGTGTAAAGTAAGTTTGGGACTTTGACCATCTACCTTAGGAAGAAAGGAGAACATCCTATATTCAGTAGTACAGCTAAGTAGCTGCTCTGAGGAAACAGCCCATTGGAGACCGGACAACTAAGAAGAAGAACATTGTGACCTCTGGTGGACATTCAGGGAGTGTACAAGTGGCCCACAGCAAAGGCCAACAAAAACCCCTTTCAAGGAGGTTTGGTTTCAACAGCGATAGATGATGAATGACGGGCATTCAAACACGTAAATAAATTAATTTCTTACTTCCAACGGACGGTGGTTCGTGTGCAAAATAAATGGTTACCGTGAGCATAGTTTCCAAATGTACAATAAGTGTCTCTTTCGCTTTGTCTCTCTCTCTCTCTCCCCTCTAACGTTATGTTGTAACAAGCCGTCATATCTTGTCAGTCCGCTAGGGACTTTTGTCTCAAGTATGTGTGTATGTGTATTTTGTGTTATTATTGAGTTAGTTAGTAAATAAATGATTAAACCAATTTGTGTAGCACTGAATAATCAGCAAGGCTGGGGTTCTTGTTTTCAGCTGTTTCAGCTGTGCTATTATAATTGCAAAAGGGTTTCTAATGATCAATTAGCCTTTTAAAATGATAAACTTGGATTAGCTAACACAACGTGCCATTGGAACACAGGAGTGATGGTTGCTGATATTGGGCCTCTGTACGCATATGTCAATATTCCATAAGAAATCTGCCGTTTCCAGCTACAATAATCATTTACAACATTAACAATGTCTACACTGTATTTCTGATCAATTTTATGTTATTTTAATGGATAAAAAATGTGCTTTTCCTTCAAAAACAAGGACATTTCTTAAGTGACCCCAAACTTTTGAACGGTAGTGTACATACATTTTACATATGCATTTTACATATACATTTTACATATACATTTTACATACACTTTTTGCATACTTGGTACTTCTATGTAAAGCAGTCACATAACAATAATACATTACCAAACATAAGCTCTTTAATCCCAACCCTCAGCCACTCTCAGCCCATCCCACCTATCACCATAGACCACCCTCATTTGGTTTCCATGTGCCATGTATTTTTCAATTGTGCTGTGACGTTTAACATACATTTTTTTTTACCTTTCTAATCGTATAGTATCCACAGATTGTGAGCTAAAGGTGAAAACCTTTCCTACAAGTATCATTGTATTATTTATTGACTGACTATGGCTTTTCCGTACACTGATATTCATAGTGTATGTGGATGTATGTTGTGATTTTTTTAACCATTCCTGAACCTGTGACTAGAAACAAGCTACATAGGGGCAATGCCATAATAAATAATCTACAGAGCTGAAATTGTTAAATGCCCCATATATATAGCATTCTGTTGGTGGCAAAGAATTGTGTATAATAATTTCAATTGAATTTAAATTGTTGAGTCAAGTGAAACCAGGTTACTGCTACTGGATCTCACACAAAGAGAAATGTCCATGAACGATTGACTCATTTGCAATCTCAGCTTCTAGCTACATCATTCCTTATATTGTCATTAAACACTCAAGCCACTTTCTGCTCTCAGCAGCAGCATATGCTAATGAAACAATCTAAGGCAGAATCACTTCATAAATACCACTATACTAACAGCCATCCGTACTTCTTCCTTTACATGCTAATTACTTTGCTAGCCTGAGATTTCTGCCGTCTATTCCTCTGACAAATCTTAATAAGTACATACAAACACTCTGAAGTCATTTAAAAGACCACCTACTCCGATCATTCATTGCCAGCTTAGTGGGGGAAAGGAAACTTCTACTTAAAGATGCACTTTTCTGTGGGTGCTAGTGAAAAGGAAATATATAGCTGTGAGTCTTTCTCGGTAAGTCTCTAAGAGCTTTCTACAACTGGCTTGTGCAACATTTGCCCATAATTTTTTTCAAAATTCTTCAAGTTCTGTCAAATTGGTTGTTGATCATTGCTAGACAACCATTTCCAGGTCTTGCCATAGATTTTCAAGTAGATTTAAGTCAAAACTGTAACAGCCACTCAGGAACATTCACTGTCTTCTTGTTAAGCAACTACAGTGTAGATTTGGCCTTGTGTTTTAGGTTATTTTCCTGCATAAATGTGAATTAGTCTCTGTGTCTGGTGAAAAGCATACCATTAATTATATTATTTATCCTACAAAACTCCCCAGTCCTTAACTATTACAAGCATACCCATAACATGATGCAGCCACCACTATGCTATATGAAGAGTGGTCCTCAGTAATGTGTTGTATTGGAATTGCCCCAAACACATAACACAGTTAATTGCTTTGCCACATTTTTTGCAGCATTACTTTAGTGCCTTGTCGCAATTAGGATGCATGTTTTGGAATATTTTTTTTCTATACAGGCTTCCTTCTGTTCACTCTTGTCAATTGGTTTAGTAATGTGGAGTAACTACAATGTTGTTGATCCATCCTCAGTTTTCTCCTGTCACGGCCATTAAGCGCTGTAACTGTTTTAAAGTCACCATTGGCCTCATGGTGAAATCCCTGAGCAGTTTCCTTCCTCTCTTGCAATTGAGTTAGAAGGATGCCTGTATCTTTGTAGTGACTGTGTGTATTTATTTACCATCAAAAGTGTAATTAATAACTTCATCATGCTCAAAGGGATATTCAATGTTTGCTTCTTTTTTTTACCCGGCTACCAATAGGTGCCCTTCTTTGTGAGGCATTGAAAAACATCTCTGGTCCTCTGTGTTTAAAATGAACTCCTTGACTGAGGGACCTTACAGATGTGTGGGGTACAAGAGATGAGGTAGTCATTCAAAAATAATGTTAAACACGCTTATTGCACACAGAGTGAGTCCATGTAACTTATTCAGATTCAGATTGTTCAATAGTCACATGTAAATTTTTTTGTGTTTTTTTTTTTGCAGGTGTGATTGCAGGGTACAGTGAAAATCTTTGGCTTTGAGCTCCAACATGCAGAACTAGTGAAATAAAATGATGACAGTGGTGATAAAACAATAGAAATAGAAATAGCACTATATACTGTCCATCATGGCAACTGTGGCAATGATGCATAAATACATGTCCAACAGGGTGGAGGCCGAGTAAAGACTGTTAAGGGGGAGGGGTGGCATGACCATAGGGAGAGCAGAAGCATGACCGTTTAGTGAAATAAAAACAATAAATATTTTAATAAAACATACATTTAAAAAGTAATAATATACATATTAACAACTGCAACAGGTAGGTCCATAGGTGGAGTAGCAGGGGGAAGGGGGGAGTAGGTAGCAGACTAGAGGTGGTTATTCACAACAGTCAGCTGGTATGCACATGCTCTGAGGGCACGGCTAGAGATGCCGTCTGGTCCGGGAGCCTTGCGAGGATTAACACGTTTGAATGACTTCCATACGTCCTCAATGGAGACTGTAAGTATGTAGCCTAAGTTATCATCAGGGCTCTCCTCGGCAGCTCAGGGTTATTGTGCTCGAATCTTGACAAAAAGGTGGTTAGCTTGTCTGGTAGGGTGGCGTTGGTAACCGTGATGTGGCTGGCTTTTGTTTTGTGATCCGTGACAGTTAGAAGCCCCTGCCACACATGCTTTGTGTGCATACTTGTGTTTCGCCATCTTGATCGATCTGCATATGTCATATTTGTACTGTTTAACCAAACTACTGTCCATCTTACCCTATTTATAACCAAACCATTGTCCCCTGGTTACCTTGCCCTATTTATAACCAAACTACTGTCCCCCGTTCACCTTGCCCTGTTTATAACCAAACTACTGTCCACGGTCATCTTTCCCTGTTAACCTGTTGCGACGAGCAATCCCGTATCCGGGAGCGTAATTATAGCCTTAAGCTCATTACCATAACGCAACGTTAACTATTCATGAAAATCGCAAATGAAATGAAATAAATATATTGGCTCACAAGCTTAGCCTTTTGTTAACAACAATGTCATCTCAGATTTTCAAAAAATGCTTTTCAACCATAGCTACACAAGCATTTGTGTAAGAGTATTGATAGCTAGCATAGCATTAAGCCTAGCATTCAGCAGGCAACATTTTCACAAAAACAAGAAAAGCATTCAAATAAAATAATTTACCTTTGAAGAACTTCGGATGTTTTCAATGAGGAGACTCTCAGTTAGATAGCAAATGTTCAGTTTTTCCAAAAATATTATTTGTGTAAGAGAAATCGCTCCGTTTTGTTCATCACCTTTGGCTAAGAATAGAACCCGTATCCGGGAGCGTAATTATAGCCTCAAGCTCATTACCATAACGCAACGTTAACTATTCATGAAAATCGCAAATGAAATATAATAAATATATTGCCTCACAAGCATAGCCTTTTGTTAACAACACTGTCATCTCAGATTTTCAAAAAATGCTTTTCAACCATAGCTACACAAGCATTTGTGTAAGAGTATTGATAGCTAGCATAGCATTAAGCCTAGCATTCAGCAGGCAACATTTTCAAAAAAACAAGAAAAGCATTCAAATAAAATCATTTACCTTTGAAGAACTTCGGATGTTTTCAATGAGGAGACTCTCAGTTAGATAGCAAATGTTCAGTTTTTCCCAAAATATTATTTGTGTAGGAGAAATCGCTCCGTTTTGTTCATCACGTTTTGCTAAGAAAAAACCCCGAAAATTCAGTCATTACAACGCAAACTTTTTTCCAAATTAACTCCATAATATCGACAGAAACATGGCAAACGTTGTTTAGAATCAATCCTCAAGGTGCTTTTCACATATCTATTCGATGATAAATCACTCGTGGCAGTTTTGTTTCTCCTCTGTTCAAAATGGAAAAATGCACGCACCTGGAGATTACGCAATAGTTTCGACGGAGGACACCGAGCGGACACCTGGTAAATGTAGTCTCTTATGGTCAATTTTCCAATGATATGCCTACAAATACGTCACAATGCTGCAAACACCTTGGGGAAACGACAGAAAGTGTAGGCTCATTCCTTGCGCATTCACAGCCATATAAGGAGACATTGGAACACAGCGCATTCGAAATCTGGCTCACTTCCTGTATGAAATGTCATCTTGGTTTCGCCTGTAGCATTAGTTCTGTGGCACTCACAGACAATATCTTTGCAGTTTTGGAAACGTCAGAGTGTTTTCTTTCCAAAGTTGTCAATTACATGCATAGTCGAGCATCTTTCGTGACAAAATATCTTGTTTAAAACGGGAACGTTTTTCATCCAAAAATGAAATACTGCCCCCAGAGGTTCAAGAGGTTAATAACCAAACTACTGTCCCCGGTCACCTTGCCCTGTTAATAACCAAACTATTGTCCCCGGTCACCTTGCCCTGTTTATAACCAAACTATTGTCCATGGTCACCTTGCCCTGTTTATAACCAAACTATTGTCCCTGGTCACCTTGCCCTGTTTATAACCAAACTATTGTCCCCAGTCACCTTGCCCTGTTAATAACCAAACTATTGTCCCCAGTCACCTTGCCCTGTTTATAACCAAACTACTGTCCCTGGTCACTTTGCCCTGTTTATAACCAAACTACTGTCACCGGTCACCTTGCCGTGTTTATAATCAGCATCTCTCTCTTTCAATGTTTCTACAAGGCTGCTATCAAACCACAGTTTTTGATACTGGTACCTTTTGAGAGACTCTGTATCATGTCATCTATGTCTTTTTTGATGAATCCGTTGACTGAGTTGCCGTATTCATGAACGAGGCGATCCGGAACATATTCCAGTCCACGTGATCAAAACAGTCTTTGTCGGACCAACGCTGTACAGGCCTGACCATCGGAACTTGCCTGTTGAGTGTTTGTTTGTAGGCGGGAGAAGCAATATTGAGTCATGGTCAGATGGAGAGTGCCTTATACCTGTGTCGAAAAGGTGTGTAGCAGTGGTCAAGAGTAGAATTTCCACGAGATAGACAGTCAATGTGTTGGTAATAATTTGGGAGCATGGTTCTCAAATTACTTTTGCTAAAGTCTCCCGCAACAATGAACGGAATGCGGGAATGCGGTCTCCAGTTTGTTCAGGGTCCAATGAAGATCTTTGAGAGCCTTTTTGTCGGTTATAAAGCAGAGCGGAGCCCACCACCCTTGCTCTTGCCAGAGAGAGCCCACTTCCTATCCGCTCGAAGAAAACTGTAAAACCCTCTGGCTGTATATAATTCGATTAGATGTCGAAGGAAAGCCAAGTCTCGGAAAAACAGAGTATGTTGCAGGATCTGATGTCCCTCTGGAAGGAGATCCTCGCTCTGAGTTCATCAAGTTTGTTCATTAATGATTGAACATTGGTGAGTAGTATTCTCAGTAATGGAGGATGGGTCGCCCGGCATCTTAATCTCACTAAGACCCCGCCACGTCTGCCTCTCCGTCTTCGCTTCCTACTCTCCGGTCGGACACACAAGCAGCTTGACGCCTCGCCGAAGAAACTAGTCCATTGTTCTGCCGATTCAGGGAATTAAGGGAGGTTGTGTGGACGGTGAGTACCCAGCGATTCGTATGCCAAAAGTTCTACCCGGGTGTGTGGTAATGCATAAAACAAACTGATTAAGAACATTAGAGAAAAATACTAGAAAAAAACACACAAAAAAGTACAAACCTGCAATGTTTTATCGGAGCTCGACTTGTTAATAAGCAAATGTTTAATCTGGAACTTATTTAGGCTTCACATAACAAAGGGGTTGAATACTTATTGACTCAAGAAATTTCAGCTTTTCATTTTGAATTCATGCGCAAACATTTCTAAAAATATAATTCCACTTTGACTTTATGGGGTATTGTATGTAGGCCAGTGACCCAAATAATGTCTAAATGTAATCCATTTTTAATTCAGGCTGTAACACAACATTTGGAAAAAGCCAAAGGGTGTGAATACTTTCTAAAAGCACTGTGCATTATACAAAACAAAGGTAAGATTCACACCACTTATAGAAGTGGTATGTTTAGTGCCATAGACTAAGAGGACCCAGTGGATTAGTGTGTGTGTGTGTGTGTGTGTGTGTGTGTGTGTGTGTGTGTGTACGTGCGTGTGTGCGTGCGTGTGTGCGTGTGTGTGTATGTGTGTGTGCGTGCGTGTGTGTGTGTGTGTGAGCTCCTCTCTCTCCCCCAGGATCTGAGAGGCCAGACAATCCTCATTATGCAGACTCACATACTGTTTGATGTGGGCTTGTGGGCTAAACAGCATGGCAGAAATACCTTTACCTCTTATAACTAGTCCCCAGTGGGACTCAACCGCTGTCATTTACCATCAGCTCCATTCTTTGTAATCCCATATAGCTCTGACCGCAGCCTGCCACCAGCACACCCCTGGGACCCCGCACTCCACCCAACGCTCCCCTGGGACCCTGTGCTCCACCCAACGCTCCCCTGGGACCCCACCCAACGCTCCCCTGGGACCCTGTGCTCCACCCAACGCTCCCCTGGGACCCTGTGCTCCACCCAACACTCCCCTGGGACCCTGTGCTCCACCCAGCGTTCCCCAGGGACCCCGCACACACACACACACCACAGACAGTAGGTGCCATTTAGCGACCACCAGTAAGTGGTGCAAGCCCAGAGGGAGATTTTCAGTCTGATCACAGTAGCATACAGCTGCTCTATTGAAATCATACGTCTTTGTTTGTGTTACAGTAGAGCCCAGACAGTGTTATTTCAGTTGTGGGTCATGACAGAATACATGCACAGTGTTCACAGCTTCAGTCACCGGCACACAAACATAGACCTACAGTAAGCTTAGCACCATGGCCATCGGTCACCAAGGATTTCTAAGGAACAGCATTTGTTTAGTCATCCTTTTATAAAAGATATGATTTGGTTCTTACAACAGTTGTCTGCTTCATATCCTTCTCTCTGGTTGCATGGTCCTGTATTTATGGCTCTGTGACAGCTTTCAGATTGTCCTCTAACTTTGTTTACTATCTTTATGGCCCCCAGAATAACTGTTACAACAGAACACATTACAGAGTCGGATTACAGAGAAGCTACACAGCATCTGGAAGTGAACAATTTCAAGCAATGACCTCTGATGCTCTTTAGTGCGGTAAAACGTATCGACTTTTGTACTTTTAATCCATCAAAGTTTATAAAAAAGAAAAGAAACCGAGTCGCAGCAGTTATGCTGTAGTGGCTTCATCATAACCAGGGTCTGAAATGGAGCTGACAAAATACAAGAAATTACAGCTCTGGTCGCAAAGATCCATCCAAATGGATCCTCTGCTCCTCGCTCCACACTATAATGTACTCGCCATAATTCAACATGAAAAGATGGGGAGTACTCTGACACACAACTATGAATATATTATGAGGTGAAGACGGGGTAAAGGCTTTGTCTCCTTTCATTTTTATGAGGCTACGACACATACTACATTCTTAGAAAAAAAGAGGCGCAATCTAGAACCTAAAAGGGTTCTTTGGCTGTCCCCATAGGAGAACCATTTGAAGAACCCTTTTTGGTTCCAGGTAGAACCCTTTCCACAGAGGACTCTACATGGAACCCAAAAGGGTTCTAACTGGAACCAAAAAGGGTTCTCCTATAGGGACAGCCGAAGAACCCTTTTGGAACCCTGCAGTCAGCTAGCAGATGAAAGTCGTGTTATGTATTCTTGTCCAGAAATGTTGTCTGGGGTTATGGTTCTCTGGGTAAATAATAGATAGATATATAACTCCCAGTGGGGGGTGGATGCTATTGTGGGACCTGGAACACATCAAATAACTTAGGAGAAAGATAAGACTAGAAACCGATTGTAAATCTCAATAGGTCTTAGTAAGAGAAGCACTGCGTTCTAAATTAGGTTTGTCAATCCCTATATTACAATAACTTAGTCACAGAAAGCCTGGCTGTTGTGATGTAAATAACATAAATGAGATCAATGGTTTGACACGTCTTGTAGTTTAGCTCCTCTCAGCAGGACATCACTCAACATCTTTTGCTCAAACTTCAGGTTTCCAACATTTACTATATAGTAGGAGCACAAATCACATACTTGCATGAGGACAAATGACAAAGCCAATATTGAAATATGAAATATAAACAATGGAAATGGTAAAAATAAAAATGTGTGTGCCTGTGTGTGTGTGTGTGTGTGCAGTGCACACATACACATGTCTGTCTGTCAGAGCAACCTGGGTTGCAGACCCAGTCTCACATATTATTTGAAATGTCCATTAACCTGCTGGTGGCAGGATGTGTAATCAGCACCTTGGCAGTGTGAGGAAACAGGCCATTACCCAATACCTACACCATGTCCAGAGCAGATCAGTGTGTGTGTGTGTGTGTCTGTGTGTGTGTGTGTGTGCGCGTGTGCATGTGCATGTGCGTGTGTGCATGTGCGTGTGTGTGTGTGTGTGTGTGTGTGTGTGTGTGTGTGTGTGTGTGTGTGAGTGTGTGCGTGCCCTGGGTTCTCTCATCATTACAGCAGGAGACAGCCACCAGGATCAGGAAAGGAAACATCGCACCAACACCCTTACCACAGCTCCCATCCTACCTTCCAGTGTGTGGATTGGCTTGGGGCTTGGTGGATGGATGATGATATCTGTTTTTCATTTTGTGCAAGGTTGAACCCCAATATCACACTCAATCAACGGTATTTAAACTTAACCCTCCTTAAGAATTAATAATTTTGCATTTAAAGTGAAATAATACAATAATGTGAAGCCTTAGAAATTATCAGTGGATGGATGAATCGACTTAAAGTGATGTCATTTGTCACTGTATGTATGGGGCCTCTGGGTGTCAGTCCTTGATGGATGAAAAGCTGGACCAGGTCTGTGGAGATCCTGAGTGAGAGAACAAAGAAGGGGAGTGAGGGATGGAGGGATGGATGGAGAGAGTGGGCTTTGTTAATGATGAGGTCATATGTACTTGATGGAGATCAGCTGTGATTAAGCTATGATGAGGGATGTCAGACTGAGCAGCTAGCTTAATGAGTAATGCTCTGAGACGGGATTGGAGGAGACAACGGTGTCACAATGAGCTGGATATTATGCCTCAAGATAAGTTGCATCCAAAAATGGCACCCTAGTCCCTACGTAGTACACTTATTTTGACCAGGGCACATAGGGAGTGCAGTATATGGGTTATAGGGTACCTATTGGGGGACATACTGTAAATAGATTCTGCTACAATGAGTAGCTTCATAAGCACAATCATTTGTGTGGCTACGCACTTTGACATGCATTATTCCAGTGTCATAAGGATAGAGAGTTCAGAGTGCAGCTAATATTTGACATCCTGCCAAGGCATCAACAAATAATTAACTATTGGGCTCTCTGACTTATTAGGCTCTCTGTCATAAATCCTCATCTGGTTTATGCTCTGCCCCTCAGGGGAAAATGGAAGCAGGTTTAAATGTGAGACCATTGCATCCATGATAGGAGTATTTTGGTTGAAATAATTCACATGCTCCCTGTACCCATAGAGCAGTGAACTCAAAAGACCCTGACGGTATATGGGGAAAAGTTTCAGTCACATCTGGAGTAAGTTTTCAAGGCCAGTGGATGGATTGATTTATGGATGCATGGTTTCGATTAGGCTAAGAGAATGTGCATGTCGTGTCTCATCCGGCTAGCGACAGAGGGACTAAACAAGATTCACATCCAGCTATGTTCAATCTAAGAACAGAGAGAGAGTAAAATAAAAATCTGTTGAGAGCAAGCCCATCAGGAAGACCCTGGATATAATCTCATTCCAACTCTATTACCAGGAAACTTTCAGGAAACAGAATGGCTCAATATTGCACACCACACATTCTCTCTCTCTCTCTCTCTCTCTCTCTCTCTCTCTCTCTCTCTCTCTCTCTCTCTCTCTCTCTCTCTCTCTCTCTATACGTAAAGAGGAGAACGGGGATGACGATGGGGGAACTGGGCTTTAGATAGAAGGGGAAGCCTATAATTGTTTATGGTTGTAATATATATTGTATACAGCTCCCAGGAAAAGAGAATTACATCCTAAATTACAAAGATGTCTCTGTGAGTTGTCAGCAGCAGCAGCAGCAGTGGGAGTTATATGGACCAGGGGGCTGGGAGGCTGGGGGGCTCTGGAGTGATGATTGGGCTGCTGTAGTGAGGGGGACACTGGGGAGCCACACATTCCACTATGGGGGCTGAACACAGACATCTGACCTATGCAGAGTCAGCAGTTATAATGCATAGTGTTCCTTATACAGTACATTACACAGCCCCTGCTTTAGCAATGGCCCAGATTAGACAAAAGTCTGTGTGCTAAACTAAGCACAAAGCTCATAAAGCTGCACACAAACACATGCCCTAGAAATGCTACAGCGAAGCTAAGATACTACTCCTTTAACAGAACCTTAAAATGAAAATATGATGCGTTATGCTTCTCTGGTTAAAGTATTGTTCACCCACATTTCAAATGCACCTCTTTTTGAGGATGCTTTATAAAGCATGGCTACTAGCTGTTCCCTGATGGAGGAGAAGGCTTCCTTCGCCTTTCAATTGAGAAAGAGAGAATCTCTCAGAGCATTGTAATGACAGGAGCCACTTGGCAGGAATAATCAGCTAATTCAGAAGCAAACAAGAACATGAGGGGAAGCATCACTCATGTGGCCTTTAGCATCTGGCTAACAAGAGTAAAATCAAGCCTAGGGTAATAGCTTCTCTTCTCTTTAGTAATTACCACAGTAAAATAGAAAGCATCCTCATCACTCTTGACTGTGTTGGGATTAAGATGCCCTGAGCAGACGAGAGAACAAACACGAGAAAGAGCAGCTCCATTCAGTCCCTGGACAATGCTATTGATTGGGATGCCATCACTTGTGTTGTTATTGTATTGTTACACATTTAAGGCAAATGTGAGTGGAAATAAGTCAGATATCTGTCAATGGATAACCTCTTTGCCGAATCACCAAGTCAAGGCTTAAAGGTGATTTTAGGTTCACAGAGGACCTCAAAGAGGTCTGAGTGTGAGAAAATATAGGAAGTAAAGTTTGTTTCTCTACTGCCGTGTCTCTGTGTGACTGGGTCTTTGAATAGCATTGTCCTGTCCTGGTACGCCACTGTGAGGGTCCCCGTCTTCACATCTGAGGACGGCAGGACATTTCTCAGTGAGCCAGCCCCATTTGTAAAATGACACGCTCCTAACTGTCCCTGCTCTAGCCAGGAAAGGAGAAATGCAGCCTGTTTCTCTCTGTGTGTGTGTGTGTGTGTGTGTGTGTGTGTGTGTGTGTGTGTGTGTGTGTGTGTGTGTGTGTGTGTGTGTGTGTGTGTGTGTGTGTATGGTGTGTGTATGTGTAGCCTCTCAGCTACAGCTAGGGGAATGTGTGTGTTTCTGGAGAGAGAACACTTCCTTTGTATTTTCCTCGTCTCTTCGTAAAGGTTACAGGAGATTTTATGGGCTAGGTATGTCCACTCTGGGGTATAAAGAGAAAGTTCACCACTTATTTCAGTCAATATAATAACATCCTTCATTCAAACCATGTATACTGCAAACCTATATCCTCAAAATAATAATAATTAATTTGATTTAAAGTTCCTTTCAAAAAACCCAAGGACACTATTCTCTATGGCTGTGTCTAGACAGTTCATGCAGATACAGTATTCTGATATATGATTTCTGATCATGGAATTCTGAGTGTGTCATGCCTCTACACTTACATTGAAATGTGTCTACTGTGTCCACAGTGTGTCCGGTTTCCCTTTTTCCGTGCTATATTCAAATGCCAGTATGCATTCTACGGTGGAATATGAAAAATTTGATAATAACACAAGAACAACTGATGGCAGTAGCAAACTACTGTAGCTAGCCAGCTAACCTCTGTAATTAGCCAGCAATCTAGCAAGCAACGCTAATGGTAATCCAAATGGGTTTGCATTACTCTTTTTTCAAAATATTAGCTAGCTGGCTAGCATTTATGAGTCCGGAAAACACGTTCCTCAGACGCTAGGAGGTCTGAGGTCCCAAAACACAAGTTTTCTGGAGACTTGTGGGAGGAGAGATGATGACATTGCTCACTGTATGCACTTTTGGTAGCCTGTTGGCATTCAGACTGAGGAGAAGTCTGCACACCACCTCCTGAAGTGGTCAGCCAGATCTGAACACAATCAGACCACAAAGCGACTTTTGTGCATCTAGACCCGTCTTTTCAATGTGATCTTCGTATTCTAATAGCATAAGTCGCATGTAAGTGTCAAGTGTAGACACAACCTATTGTCTGTTCTATCAGTTATGCACTCTTAAAAAAAAAAGGTGCAATCTAGAACCTAATAAGGGTTTTCTGCCTTTTTGGCTCCAGGTAGAACATTTTTGATTTCCATGTAGAACCCTTTTGACAGAGGGTCCTACATGGAGCTTAAAAGGGTTGTATCTGGAACCAACAGTGGTTCTACATGGAACCAAAAAGGGTTCTCCTATGGGGACAACTGAATAACCCTTTGGAACCCTTTTTTCTAAGAGCGTAGAGAAGATATGCTGTATGACGCCCTGATCAAATAAGTCATTCAGCAACACAGGGACATGACATTTACATTGTTATATTTATCCAATATTCAATATTAATGTATAAGCTATTTAGTGATATACAGTGCATTCTGAAAGTATTCAGACCCATTGACTTTTTCCACATTTTGTTATTGTTACAGCGTTATTCTAAAATTGATTAAATAAAACATTTTCCTCATCAATCTACACACAATACCCCATAATGAAAAAGCGAAAACAGGTTTTTAGAAATGTTTGCACATTTATAAAAAAAATCTAAACAGAAATACCTTACTTACCTTACTTTGCTATGAGATTCAAACTTGAGCTCAGATGCATCCGGTTTCCTTTGATCATCCTTGAGATGTTTCTATAACTTGATTGGAGTCCACCTGTGGTAAATTCAATTGATTGGACATGATTTGGAAGGGCACACACCTGTCTATATGAAGGTCCCACAGTTGACAGCGCAGGTCAGAGCAAAAACCAAGCCAATAGGTTGGAGGAATTGTTCGTAGAGCTCCGAAACAGGATTGTGTCGAGGCACAGATCCCTAGAACCCAACGGTCACTCTGACAGAGCTCCAGAGTTCCTCTATGGAGATGAGAGAATCTTCCAGGAGGACAACCATCTCTGCAGCACTCCACCAATCAGGCCTTTATGGTAGAGTGGCCAGACAGAACCCACTCCTCAGTAAGAGGCATATGACAGCCTGTTTGGAGTTTGCCAAAAGACCATGAGAAACAATATCTCTCGTCTGATGAAACCAAGATGGAACTCAGCACACAGCCAAAACAACGCAGAATGTCCTTGAGTGGCCCAGCCAGAGATCGCACTTGAACTCGATCGAACATCTCTGGAGAGACCTGAAAATAGCTGTGCAGCGCCACTCCCAATCCAACCTGACAGAGCTTCAGAGGATCTGCAGTGAAGAATGTGAGAAACTCAAAACCCAAATACAGGTGTGCCAAGCTTGTATCTACCCAAGAAGATTCAAGGATGTTATCGCTGTCAAAGGTTCTTCAACAAAGTACTGAGTAAAGGGTCTGAATACTTAAGTAAATGTGATATTTCTGTTGTTTTTTCTTATATATTTGCAAAAATGTCAAAAAAAACGTTTTTGCTTTGTCATAATAAGGTATTATGTGTAGATTTCTGAGTTTAAAAATATGTATATTTTATAATAAGGCTTTAAAGTCAAGGGGTCTGAATACTTTTCGATGCACTGTAATACATAGGATATTTAATAATTTAATACATAGGATGTTTAATGATTTAATATAGAGGATGTTTAATGGTTTAATATAGAGGATGTTTAATGGTTTCATATAGAGGATGTTTAATGGTTTAATATAGAGGATGTTTAATGTTTCATATAGAGGATGTTTAATGGTTTAATATAGAGGATGTTTAATGGTTTAATATAGAGGATGTTTAATGGTTTCATATAGAGGATGTTTAATGGTTTAATATAGAGGATGTTTAATGGTTTAATATAGAGGATGTTTAATGGTTTAATATAGAGGATGTTTAATGGTTTCATATAGAGGATGTTTAATGGTTTCATATAGAGGATGTTTAATGGTTTAATATAGAGGATGTTTAATGGTTTAATATAGAGGATGTTTAATGGTTTAATATAGAGGATGTTTAATGGTTTAATATAGAGGATGTTTAATGGTTTCATATAGAGGATGTTTAATGGTTTAATATAGAGGATGTTTAATGGTTTCATATAGAGGATGTTTAATAGTTTAATATAGAGGATGTTTAATGGTTTAATATAGAGGATGTTTAATGGTTTAATATAGAGGATGTTTAATGTTTTAATATAGAGGATGTTTAATGGTTTCATATAGAGGATGTTTAATGGTTTAATATAGAGGATGTTTAATGGTTTAATATAGAGGATGTTTAATGGTTTAATATAGAGGATGTTTAATGGTTTAATATAGAGGATGTTTAATGGTTTAATATAGAGGATGTTTAATGGTTTAATATAGAGGATGTTTAATGGTTTCATATAGAGGAGGTTTAATGGTTTAATATAGAGGATGTTTAATGGTTTAATATAGAGGATGTTTAATGGTTTAATATAGAGGATGTTTAATGGTTTCACATAGAGGATGTTTAATGGTTTCATATAGAGGATGTTTAATGGTTTAATATAGAGGATGTTTAATGGTTTAATATAGAGGATGTTTAATGGTTTCATATAGAGGATGTTTAATGGTTTAATATAGAGGATGTTTAATGGTTTCATATAGAGAATGTTTAATGGTTTAATATAGAGGATGTTTAATGTTTCATATAGAGGATGTTTAATGGTTTAATATAGAGGATGTTTAATGGTTTAATATAGAGGATGTTTAATGGTTTAATATAGAGGATGTTTAATGGTTTAATATCGAGGATGTTTAATGGTTTAATATAGAGGATGTTTAATGGTTTAATATAGAGGATGTTTAATGGTTTAATATAGAGGATGTTTAATGGTTTAATATAGAGGATGTTTAATGGTTTCATATAGAGGATGTTTAATGGTTTAATATAGAGGATGTTTAATGGTTTAATATAGAGGATGTTTAATGGTTTAATATAGAGGATGTTTAATGGTTTCATATAGAGGATGTTTAATGGTTTCATATAGAGGATGTTTAATGGTTTAATATAGAGGATGTTTAATGGTTTAATATAGAGGATGTTTAATGGTTTAATATAGAGGATGTTTAATGGTTTAATATAGAGGATGTTTAATGGTTTCATATAGAGGATGTTTAATGGTTTAATATAGAGGATGTTTAATGGTTTCATATAGAGGATGTTTAATGGTTTAATATAGAGGATGTTTAATGGTTTAATATAGAGGATGTTTAATGTTTTAATATAGAGGATGTTTAATGGTTTCATATAGAGGATGTTTAATGGTTTAATATAGAGGATGTTTAATGGTTTAATATAGAGGATGTTTAATGGTTTCATATAGAGGATGTTTAATGGTTTAATATAGAGGATGTTTAATGGTTTCATATAGAGGATGTTTAATGGTTTCATATAGAGGATGTTTAATGGTTTCATATAGAGGATGTTTAATGGTTTAATATAGAGGATGTTTAATGGTTTAATATAGAGGAAGTTTAATGGTTTAATATAGAGGATGTTTAATGGTTTAATATAGAGGATGTTTAATGGTTTCATATAGAGGATGTTTAATGGTTTAATATAGAGGATGTTTAATGGTTTCATATAGAGGATGTTTAATAGTTTAATATAGAGGATGTTTAATGGTTTAATATAGAGGATGTTTAATGGTTTAATATAGAGGATGTTTAATGTTTTAATATAGAGGATGTTTAATGGTTTCATATAGAGGATGTTTAATGGTTTAATATAGAGGATGTTTAATGGTTTAATATAGAGGATGTTTAATGGTTTAATATAGAGGATGTTTAATGGTTTAATATAGAGGATGTTTAATGGTTTAATATAGAGGATGTTTAATGGTTTAATATAGAGGATGTTTAATGGTTTCATATAGAGGAGGTTTAATGGTTTAATATAGAGGATGTTTAATGGTTTAATATAGAGGATGTTTAATGGTTTAATATAGAGGATGTTTAATGGTTTCATATAGAGGATGTTTAATGGTTTCATATAGAGGATGTTTAATGGTTTAATATAGAGGATGTTTAATGGTTTAATATAGAGGATGTTTAATGGTTTAATATAGAGGATGTTTAATGGTTTAATATAGAGGATGTTTAATGGTTTCATATAGAGGATGTTTAATGGTTTAATATAGAGGATGTTTAATGGTTTCATATAGAGGATGTTTAATAGTTTAATATAGAGGATGTTTAATGGTTTAATATAGAGGATGTTTAATGGTTTAATATAGAGGATGTTTAATGTTTTAATATAGAGGATGTTTAATGGTTTCATATAGAGGATGTTT